>NW_027271012.1:237500-837500 GCF_040938485.1 Diadema antillarum | reverse complement strand
TAGTATATATCCATCTATCTATCTATCATCTATCTATTCATTTATCTATCTATCTATTCATTTATCTATTTATCTATCATCTATCTATTCTTATATCTATCTATCATTTCTACCTATCTATCGATCTATCTCATTTCATTTTCTCCAGCATTCTCCTTATATTCCTGTAGTCAAGACGTACTGACTTCTGCGCGCAGAGCTTTCCAGACTGTGTTATATCATGAATCATCCCACGCCCGGGTCAATGGTGCCGTCTTTGATACCCGGTGCCTGAAATCGAAGAGTTCAAATTAAGTTTGCTCCGCTCTGAGATTGGGTTTGTAAAGATCGCAGCTCAGCGCCTGTAGCCCCCAAACCTGGCATGATACGCGTAGGTTGATCTGTTTCACGATAGTTCAGCATCGCGGTGAACACTGTCATTTCTATCTTACCTTGTTTTACCGCTCAAAATGTCAAAATGTCAGTTTCCAATAAATTTTGCCACAGCAATGGAGATTCACAAGAGAAATAGTGCTATACATACGTTTATCTTGACGACTTCGTTTAAGGGGGTCACTGAAATTTGATGGGAAATTTGTATATTACAACAAAACAAAGTCAAATTTCAGAATTGTAATGAAGTCACATATACGTTATTGTTGCCCATGATGCATTACTCTTTCATTATTTTGATTTTTTTTCTGTCATATACAGTCGCAGAACCAGTGTCATGTTTTGACTCATGGAGCAGAATACAAGGCATGGTAGTTGATGGTAGAATGGATTGGCAATCAGCGAACTTCGTCGTCTGAAAAACTGAATCTACCGTGAAGAAAACCGACCGGGCGGAAGATTGCGTGTCATTGGACTATGATAATTAAGATTTCACATACATTATCATAATGGTATTTTTTAAACAAGATGCACAATGAATATACAGAACTGAGTTAAAGAGTGATGAAGAAATTATATGTGATTGTCTCAGTTGTTGCACAATATAAGACATGAGCAACTTCTTGTTAAAAAGATGCTTGAAATCGAATGCTAGCAGCAAGATGTATTTTTTTCCTTAAAGGATTCATTGAAATTTCGATCGAGAATAATGCATACTCTCTACGCTTGCGAGACGCCTCTATAGTGAGGCCTTGTTCGGTTTTGATTATGATGCATGATGGACTCACAAAAAAATCACCGCGTTACCTCTCTGTACTACCCCCTCCCCCTCTTCCCCCCTCCCCCCCCCCCCCTTTAATGACACATTCAAAGCGAATTCTTTGCTTACAGTCAGTGACCTTTCTGGGATGAATCTCACAAAACCTTGTACAATCTCATTAGGTAATGCCTAACCTTCCCGTAATCTATCCAGATCTGCATAAGTTAAGGCTAACTTCACGTCTTCTTCTCCTTCTTACTTCTCTCCTTCTTTTTCTTGAAAGTGCTGAAAGCGTATATAAACTTTTTTTTTTCAAATATGACTGACAAGGTAATCTGATTGGAATGATTCATTTTTGACATTTCATAGGATTTTTTTGTGATTTTGATTGTCTAAAACACAAAGAAGGCGAGCAGTGTGTAAAGAAGTGTTGATGGTTATGTACAACAATATTCTCCGATTTGACATATTTCAATTTGAATTTGAATTTGAATTTGAATTTGAATATTTTCCTTTAGATGACTTAAAAGTATGATATGAGGAGACACTGAATATGACAACCACCGACCATCTCACATTACGCTGTAGTCATATGATATCATAGCACTGTGAGTAAAGTAAGGGTGATACTTTCTTTACGTTTGCAAGCTTGCTCTGATGTGAAATTGACGGTTCTTCGCTTTGAGATTCCAATAAGCAAACGGTGTAGATGAATTACAGCTTAACCGTCATAACTTTCTTGGTTATGTGCGCATTTACTCAAACACCCTCTGTAAGTTCGTTGTTTCTATTTTCGCATGTTGTTATTTCAGAGTGAAATGTCACGGGGAGCATGCTCCAATGTTCAACAAACCTTATATGCAATAGAATGTGACAAATATTTGGAAAAGTTCCCACAAAAGTTTCATCACATACCCAAATCAAATAGCACTGGCTGACTGGCTCTTCATGTGTTAAAGTCGAAACGCGTTCCGATTTACCGCGCCCTTTCATTAAACTCGCGGGCCAATATCGTTTCATCAACGACACATGAAGAGGAATCTTCTGGTGATTGTGTTATTGGCCAGACGTTATATTCAGAGGGATATAAGCCATTGGCGGCTCTTATGCCTTTCCTTCACCGATGGGTCCTCTTACTAAACTTGAACGTCTATAGCTTCAATCTACGATCAAAATGAAAATGTCAGCGTACTATACACGGCGGAAGGACGTCAGACTGCCTTAAGGTGCTCTTTTGAATTTTGAATTCTTTTGAATATTTCAAGGTAGGGAGAAGCAGATGTTAAAAGAAAACAACAACACCGATTTGCAAATTATCCGATAGATCCTACAATTTGATTGGCTCCCTGAAAAAAAAGAGAGAATTTTCAAAAAATAGTTATCAATGCCACGTTATTCTATCTATGATCACAATGTTTATCTTATGTAATACATAATGAGATTTTGCTTATACAAAAGATGACGGAAATATATTTTCTGCAGTAGTGTGATATATCATTTCACACTATGCAACTGCTCCATTGACATTAGGTCTGACACAACTCTTCTCCTGCCAATTAACTTTTTCCGAAGAATATTTTGGCGAGAATAAGAAAGAATGGAAAAGAAGCAGCGCTGCAGCATCAAAGGTGAAAAGCGCCATCAAACCGTCGCTCGTGAGGTGAGAGTTTAATGCACTTTTGACGAGTTTTTGCGTTAACGGCGATAACTGTAGGCCTGCCTGGTATATAATACATTCTTTTAGTCAGTTTTCATACCCTTGGCAACGCTTTATGTGCCTTCATTCAGCCGACGGATGGAAAACCTTGCTTGACTGAAGTCAATTGAGCTACTCAGTTTGGGTGAACGGAATTTTGCTTTGCAAACTGCCAACCTAAACCTCTTTCTCACGTTGTATGAATTCTTTTTTGATGTTTACCGTTTGCATTCGCTCGCTGGAAAGGCTTAGCATATTGACGACTAGTAACCTTCATGGGATGCCATATGACATCGATCCGTGCATAAGGCTTGAGACACGATTATGGGTACCTTTGAGTTTGGCTATGCATAAAAGAATCTGATCTGAAGACTGGCATAGTTTTAGTTCATTTCCCCCTCTCGTGTTATCAGAATGCCCAATATGCAAATGATGCACAGGACAGAGTGGATCGGTGAGAATCGGATGCGCGAGTTAAACCTCTTTTACCTCTTTTAGACTGTTCCAAATTAAACGAGAGCATCCAGTTCTCACTGATCCATTAAATAGGCCTGTCCATCATTTGTGTTATAAAATAGGCCCGTAAATTCATGAAATACAACCATTTTCCCCATCATGAAATGCGCCCGGTACACCTACAACACTGTACAAGACTTGAGCCATGCGTTCGGATTTTACCGGACGCATGGCTCAGTGTGGATCAGTAAAAATCAATGCATAACAATAAGACCAATCAGATTGCAGAGATTCTAAAGCCCACTTTATAATACATTATAGCCTGTTAATTTTTTTCTAAATTGCTGGAGTTTACATTATTATTTGGAAATTTTTGCAGTTTAAAATGTTTTCTACTGTGATTGAAAACTTAGTGTCTCGAAGATAGACGAGCATGTTTGTTACATACAGGCAATCATTATCCCGTAGGTTCAGACATTGTGACTATGGAAACACAAAGGCCCGATCTAATTGAGGAAGAGCTTGTCAACCTGCCAACAATTTTCGTATCCGACTATAACAATACGATGGATGTGGCAAATTATCTGAGTCTTGTGTGTGTACGGTTTTGTTGTTTGTTTACTTGTTTGTTTGTTTGTTTGGTTTTTGTTTTTGTTTTTGTTTTGTTTTGTTTTGTTTTGTGTTTGTTTTCTTTTTGTTTTGTTTTTGTTTTTGTTTTTGTTTTTGTTTTGTTTTTGTTTTTTTTTTTTTTGGGGGGGGGTCAGCGGTAAGTAGAAGCATAGATAGATCGAGGTAATACGTCTCTCTCTCCCTCTCCCTGTCTGAATATATACAAATGTACCTACAGAATAGATACATTGGCACGTATGATACCGCATAAATATAATATTGTTTGTGTGTGTGTCTATGTGTGTGCTCTTTGTTTTCTTTTTTGTAATTTTCATACGTCTGGTATTATATCATATTACATTATGTATGTATGCATTATATATCATAAAACAGTGTCTTCATGCTATCCGAGCATTGATCTGTCGGCCAAGTTTACATGCACATTAACACACATACACCCACACACACACACACACACTCACACACACACACACACACACACACACACACACACACACACACACACACACACACACACACCTCAGCCCATAACGAAAATAATGTGGAAGTATGCACAACACGTGTACTTCCCCATATTTTTCTCTGTTGGCAGTGATTAAATGATAATAACATTTTCTCAGATATTGATTTACCACACCCTCTGACTTGATGATGACTTCTGCTTCTTAAAATAAAGTGGGAGAAGATCGTTAGGATAACAACTTCTATTACACAGAATCAATATCATGAGTCAACACTGGCATCATAGAAAGTTTGTAATCTGGTTGCCATAGAAACGCTTTCATCTAATTGGGGCTGAAGCTATGACTCTTCGTAATATCCTCGAATTCTAAAGAAAGCGATTAATTCTCACAACGTTCTCGTTCGCCGGATGTTCACGGGGGCGAACGTGGAAATGCCCGTAACAACATGTTTATCGTACATCGCGTTCGTGCGACGTTATTGCATTCAGTGGTTGTCGATTAGAGCAGACATTTAGCGCGGGAGACATTTCTATCATGACACGTAGCACGTAATCAATTACCGCTCTAGCCACACGAATGCTTTATTAAAGCAGCTACTGCGTGGTTGTTGGCCTTCATATTGATGATCTTCCTTCGTGAGCAATGGAAGATTTTCTCTCTCCCTCCCTTCCTCTAAATCTCTCCCTTTTCACTCTTTTCTTTTTCCTCCACAATGCCAAAATACATACTAAAAAATCAACAAAGTATCCTATTTGTCACGCCATTCATACAGGCACGCCTGCATTGACTGATTTGGCTGCATTGTGCTTCATAATCAAGATGATAATATTTTCATTTCAAAATGAAGCGGGGGGACACAATAGTCTGATATTGTTCTAAACAAAGATGACAAAGTATGAGTTGTTATGAGTCCTTACTTTTCATTGTCATCATGAATTGTTTTTGTATCAGTTGAAATACCACTAGATTATTGTCTTCATCTGTAATCATATTCCTCTGCGTATTATGCTTGCCCACTATATACCGCTTCTCCCTTATTCTAATAATAGGGAGCTTTAGATTTTCGAGGCGCGGACGTTCAAAGGAAAAAAAAACATGTTCTGAGCTTGCGCAGTAGCGCGCGTAAAGTCAATCTATTTTTAGCTTGTGTCGCCTGAGTTGTTTACTACGCGTACTGGGCTATTTTAACGTCCGCACAGTTTGCGACGTAGAGAGCTTCTTCATGCACTGATCATATGGGGGCGCGATTTTATTTTTTATACGTTGCGTCCCAGCGTAATCTAAAGCTACTTTTCCACACGACGCAGGAAGAGGAGAACGTCCAGCGCAAGCGTCGGCTCAAACGTCCGCGCGTCAAAATCTAAAGCTCCCTATCATTACTTTGCTGATGCCGCTTTGTGCTTTTTCCATTTGCTCCTTATTTTCGTTATTTTGCCGTAATAATTTCGTGATTATCTTTACATGCCTAAACTGTTTGCCATTGTTTGCCAGCCGGCGTTACTCTTTCTACACGTGAAGCGCTCTAATGAGCATGTAATTTTAAACACTGTAACTTATGTCGACCATGGGGGTGGAGCTTCAAAAAAGAAAAGAAAAAATGATTCAATGGGTTATGTAATTAGTCGTGTGCATATGTCAGTGCATAGGTCAAATATTGTTAGGCATACTGAAACTCTCGAGTTATGGCTGAAATAGACGTTGACATTTAAAAAAGAAAAGAAAAAGGAAGCACCCAAAACCTTACGGGTCTGTATAAGTAATCCTCTTGCAGCCTTTTGATCTCTTTGACAGGACGCCCTCATCGATGAAAGGTCCTGTGACGTGACATCCAGTTCACGGTTCGGGGAAGTCCCTACCCACGATGACTTCAGCTGACGTCAGTCGCGTATCAGGGCAATTACCCCCGGTTAAATACTGGTTAGTGATGAGGTTAGAGTAAAGATTAGGCGTAGAGTCAGATTTAAGGTAAGGATTAGGTTAAGGATTAGGATTAATAGGGTTAGGGTCATGGGGTGGGTCTGGGGTAATTGCCCACGGGTTAGTTGCTCTCGACCCGTCAGTAGACCCTTATACATCACAACTTCAGTATATCGTTCGGGGAAAAAAAATGTTATCAAACATCATTAACCATTTGATTTTACATTTTTGTCTGTATTCACTAAGTCTCACCCATAAAACAGATGTCATCAACAACAATAAATAGTATGTACCTTACCTATACCAGGTGTACCTTACAAGAGTAAGACATGTTTCATACAAAAATGATTCTAACCTTTCTTGCCATAACTCGACCCTTCAACATTTTCTTTTCACATAACAATGATGATTATCATCATTGACAGTTTCTGATGTGTTATGCCTTGAGGTCTGTCTTGCTGTTGTGAGTTTGTGCATTGGTCATTGTATGGTTTGGAACAGCTGAGTCAGTAATGATTCAATTCAATTTCAATTCAATTTATTTCCACAAATCTGATAAAAGAGGCAATTACATTGTACATCACAGCATACAAGAGACATCATAAAGGCAAAATAAGATATATACAGAACATAGGCGTTATATTAAGAGAAGTGGAGGAATCAACATAGGCCTTTCAAGGTCCATCCCCAAGAAATATATTCAACTATACATTGACAAGACAAAACACACATCATAAAAACTTAAACAGAACACATTACTAAGTACAAAACCGACAAGAGGCAACACAACAAGGCAAGTTAGGATAATATGTTAACCCTCATACATAATAATTTAATTAAAAATCATACAAAGCAGAAAAATTATTGACTTAATAAATGTATTTTATATCTTTTCTTGAATAAATTCAAACTGTTGGTACACTTTAAGGGAGATCTACATCCAGCATTTCCTTTGATATCCGACGTATTGTTTGAGCTGCATCTTCTTTTTCTGTTTCAGGGACACCAAAGAAACGAACACAGTTCCGTCTCGACTACAGCTCCTGGTCGTTGAGCTTTGTTTTCAGCATGTTGATTTCATGAAATGACTTCTCGTTTACCTTTTTCACTTCACAGAGTTCCTTCTCACAGTTGTCGAGTTTGCACTGAAGTTCGAGAGCCTTCCCTTCCGTTTGTTCCATGCGCATGAGGAATTCACTGACTTTTATTGGAACTTCATCCTCCACTGTTCTTCTGATAGCATTCAGGAATTCATTGTCCTAGAGTATCTCCTTCAGCAGTGCAGCTGTTTGTCGGGTCATTGTTAGGATGCAGAAACAAGTGAATACACTGCACGGTAGAAGTACAATGAAAATGCAGAGACCAGTCACGTGACATCATGAACGGCAGACAATGGCAGAGAAGTCATTTTAAGAGCGTTCTCATCGCAGTCTGCAGTCAACACGGAATTGAATATGAGGGGCCTGACAGTGGTTTATGTGGAACTTCAGTATGTGTTAAAGTCGACTCACGCAAATTCAGATTGAATCATTGCAACTGATTAACAAATTGTCCTACATCGACGTAAATAAGCACTGAATTGATCAGTGTTTTAGTAGTAGCCATGATATAAGAAATCATGGGCGTACGTGTATACCCGAGCAGGATTCGAACCTACGACCTCCTGATCTCCGGACAGGCGTCATCTCCACTTGACCTCCGAGCTTGCAGGGCATTTTGTCAATCGTTGCAATGAAAACATCTCGACGGAAGAATTTCATGAATTTAAACAGATTGAATCAGTCGAACAAACAGTGAGATATTTAAACAGAAAACAGGAAAGTTGTGTCAAATTTTCATTCATGTTTTCTCAGCGAAGTGACACCCTTCACGATCAATATACAAGTGCGAATGTGTGATGTCATCGCGTGACCACTCTCCCATTTGTTTGTACAGAAAAGAATATAATGAATTCGTTCCTTTCAGCATCTGCAGCCCCTCAGCCTAACACATAACAGACTGTACTCACCTCCCCCCCCCCCCCCCCCAATGAATCCATGTCCACAAGACAAATTATTAAACGAAGAAAACTGTGCGTATTAGACTGGTAAGGCCATGAAAACATCACCAAATCTAACCTGCATATAAACTGTGACTAAAATAACATGGTATACAATCAGGGGCTGCGCAACGTTTTTTCAAAGTGAGGGGGCCGACATTATTGGAAACATGGATGTTGATTCGGTTTCACAATGGGGGGGGGGGACATTTTGCTGCCACTTGGCTACCAAGATCGGTTGGCAAGCACCAAAAAAAAAAGGTCATAACAATTTTTGCTGCCACTTACCTCCCAAAATCGGCCAAAAGAAAAAAAGAAAAAAAAAAAACTATTTTTAAAAAAGTCTCCACACTTTTTACTGTCTCTTTTGCCCCCCCCCCTCCCTCCCCTCCTCCCTCTTCCCTACCACCCACCCCCCCCCCCCCCCCCCCGTTTGCGCCGGCCCTGATACAAGCATATCTTTTCTGTGAAAACATTTGAAACCATATGATTCCCTAACTTTTCCTTTAATTCAGGTTTTAATGATCCATTTGTTTAATTTTTCTCTCTTCACTGCAGTCAGTTTGAGCGTTGGTTTATGTCACGTTATAGTATACACCAGGGGTTGTTTTCACTCATTTGGCCCGAATTCACGAAGGTGGTACAAATGAAACCATTGTTTAAACCATGGACAAAAACTATGGAGCGCCAAGTGTCGCATGGAATATTTCGTTACGAAATCGGTCGTTTCGTCGATGAAATGATTATTTTGTAACGAAATGACAACATTTTGTAACTAAATGAACATTTCGTCCACGAAATGATAATTTCGTTAACGAAACGGTCATTTTGTCGACGAAATGACCAATTTCGTATCGAAATATTCCGTGCGACACTTGGCGCTCCATGGTTTTTGTCCATGGTTCAAACCATGATTTCATTTGTACCACCTTCGTGAATTCGGACCATTGTGTAGGCTGCGAGTTTTATCAAGCGAAAGCGGGACATTTTCACAAAGCCACCGGAGCCAATTACGAAGCAGTGAAGTTTATCGTTCATGTATAAGTCCGCCCTAAGAGCTAAAAAGCGATTGTTTTTTTTTTATTTGATGATTATTCTCAATGTTTTAATGAGCTGCACTAAATGCCTTTAAAATGCAAAAGCACAGACAGTACTCTTGATGTTTTGATAAATGAGATACCCAAAGGCTTTTCCTGTTTTCGTGCATCTTAGCAAATAATAGACGAAGTTAATGACAGAGCAACTCTAAGATGATTGATATTTCGTCGACGATGAAATCCATTTTCCCCTTATTTCCCATTTGAATAAAATATGACGTTTTCTTGGTAAATTTTAATATCATTTTCGCCATTCTCGCTGTATGATTATTTAGCCTGAGTCGTAAATAAGGGGGAGCATCTCTGTAACAGTATAAGTCCATCGCACTGTGTGTGATATGATAACGTACGTACTTGACCTAGATGTTGGGATGCGCTGCAGTTTTTGCAGCTGTCATAATCACGCTGGAAAACAAGCCTTGTCCAGCGGGCTCTTTATACCTCCATTTCGTTCTTGATGAAAACTTTATTACCTGTCGTCTATTCTGGGAAGGGATATTGCGCAAAAGCTCAGACGAGCTATGACGAACATGTTCTTTTTCCCCTCTCATTATTATTATTATGAATTTGAAATGAGACGTTATATGTCTAGGGAAACTTGAGTTGGGTTATAAGGAAGAGAGGTTTGCGGTAACACCGTGGGTATATGCAGTCCTTTAAAGGATTGTTGTTTTGTGAAAGAGGACCCTAGAAAGAGGATAGTGGAGGAGGGATGTGACAGTCGATATGAAATTTAAAGTTGCACTAGTGGAAATGGGAGACTTGGGTTGTTCTTTCGCCCCCAATACGAAGACACCTATAAAACCCACAATGTAGTCCAGTATAGAACAGCATGCATTAAGTTCCACACATCTTAAACCGTTGAAGATTATTTCTCTGCATATCAACAAAAAGGGGGTAATAAGAATAGACACTTTGACTGAAATCATACATAACACAGAGCGTAATTCGTTAATCAACGTCGTGTAGGTAAATTTCATTTCAAGGGTTCCTATACAAGAGACCTGAGCAAACTACCGAAATGAGTGGGGTAAAACTTCAAGGAAACCAAAGCTCAAAGTATAAATGTGGATTGAGTGAAAGCAGCAATATTACTAAAACACATAAGTAAACGTTTGAGGAAAAATAAAAAAAAAAAATCGATTCAAATACTGTTGTCCACAATATGACGTCATGAGGTGTATAGTAGTCTCCTTATCCATCGCAGCGGTGACGGCACCGAAACTTTAAAAAGTTATAACTTTTGAACGGATTGTCCTATTTTCCCCAAACGTTCACTGATGATTTCTATTAATTTTGTTACTTTCACTCAAGCCATATTTTTATTTGAGCTTTGTTTCCCTTTAACGCAGAAGGCTTTCGGCCTACACTGAGGACACCGGTATTATTAGACAGCTTCGTGTCATTAAACTGAAAATTAAAAATCGATGACAACGAGCATTTGCATTCCTTGTGGCGGCCATTTCAAAGTGAATTTTAAGTGGCTCTTGTGTGTGGAGAGAAAGAGTCTATGGGGGTTGGTATTCGTTGTGAACGTGCGTCACGAACGATGAAACGATTCTGAGGACAAACCAAGCTTTGCTCAACTGATAACGATTTTTCGGGTGCTGTTCGTTATTCCGAAGGTTCGATATTCCGAAGGTTCGTTATTCCGAAGGTTCGTTAATCCGAAACACACAAATTCCCTATACCCAGAGGTTCGTTAATCCGAAAATGAAAAAGGATTCGTTAATCCGAACATTTGCGGCGTTACTCCGAAGGTTCGTTATTCCGAAGATTTGTTCATCCGAAAATGAAATTCGGAAAAACGAACCTTCGGAATAACGAATCTTCGGACTGAAGTGCCTTCGGAATAACGAACCTTCGGATTTACGAGCTGTAACCGATTTTTCTAGGGGTATCACGTCTTCAAATGATGTTCACATGTCAGCTCGTGGGATGTCTTTAGTGATTTGAAATGAGAACGTGTACAATTCACATTCGGTACTAGAATCAGTGTCATAATTGAATAACTCTGATAATAACAGCCTTTGTTTATGACATGATTACCTATTCTCATTTGTAACGTGCCTAAAATTCTTCTTACATTCTATTGTTTTGCACGTTTTGCCAAATCATGGCAAGAAAAATATGGAGAAAAAAGAAAGAAACATTAAAATTAACGAAAAATACAGATGACAGCAAAACATGTTGTTCAAATGACAAACTAATGAAGTGGCGTTGCGAATGTCGAGAGACCGAGCAAATATCTTGGAAAAAAAAAAACTGGCCATTTGCTTCATCATATCTTCATAACGTGTCCTGCCGAGAGCGCTGTTATGCTTCGTGCATCTAATTTCCCGCGAAAGCCGAGGTCAGGTTGTCTGACATTCACGTCTCGATCTACATCCACGAACACGCAATGTGTCTGGGATTTTCTAAGTGTGATTGCAGGCGGTGTCGTGTTTCCCATTTAATGCAGAAGAACCTGAGCCCACATTATCCAAATCTTTGCCATCACTGTAACACAATCTCACAAAATGACTCATGAAATCTATCTCAAATGGAACAATAAACATCCTAACTATACCAGAATTCTAAAAAAGAACCAATCTGCATATCTCATTATAGTTCCCTTTAGTCATCCTTTTAAATGTTATTCCTCTCCTTCCGCCTTCCTCCTCTACTGTCACGCATCTTACACACATTCACATTCATCCGTAGTTGCCCAAAAGACTACCAGCACATCAAGCAGTCCTACCGCTTGTCTCGCACAGTTTTTTTTTTCGCATCAACTAAAAATCAAAACATAATCTGGCTTATGTCTATGATGATTTGATTATGGAAACAAGTAAATTAGATAAATTGAAGCCAATCCATTGTTGTATTGTCTATCGGCACAAGCGACACTGAAAATCCTCATGTACCAACATAGACGAATTCAAAAGCAGGACACGTTGAGGAGGAGAAACCCCGACTCCTGCACAAAGAATTAACAAAATTAATAAAGAGCTTTGCATCAAGTATACTCAGTGCGCTTTGAGTGATGATTGGAACAGAAAACTCCACAGCGTTGTACACACTGCCCACAGTCCATGGAAGATAAGGGGTTAAACGCTGACATAATACTACTGTACATCATTTTGCGAATCTCTAGAGAATGCATGGCCAAGGTCTACACTGGTGATGAAAAAAGTATAATTCCATAAAGCCTGGAGATGAAGCTAGCAGGATTTCTGTGTTTATCGCAGACGCCACCAACGGGCCCGCCTGGATTACTCGCATCTCCATCGTTCCCGATGATGACAGGATGCTGACGACAGAAGGAATAACCCCATGCACCCCCCCCCATTTTTTTTTTTTTCTGGTACAGCTTTTGGCCTATAACTTCATGAGCATACATGCTTGGGAGGAGACAATTAAACTGCTAAAGTGTCTTGAAGGATTTTTCACAGACACACGCACACACACACACCCACATTACACACATGCACACTTTCTGTGGGAAGAGTACTTTTTTTTTTGGCTGTTGTATATTTTTATTTTCATGTGGCATTCTATACCGCACATCAATGGCGGAATAGAGGGGATCATTAATTTAAGTAGCAGGGGTGTATAATCTAGTCATCATGATCGAATTGTGTCATTTTTACGACTCAATTAATTCTGAGTTCATTCCTATAGCCTATATTTTTTTACCATTTCGTTGGTGTCACTACATTCATACCTAGTGATATTTTGTGTTGTGATTAGTTATATTCTTGTAAATATATTTTTATATATGCATACAGTAGGCCTACCTATACTTCCGCAAAAAAACAAAAAAGAAGAAAACAGTTTTAGGGAAAACAAGTATAAAATAAGATATATTGTCATTTCTCTCAGTACGGGAACTAACCAGAGAGTGTTATATACCCTTTCTTAACACAGCATCAAAATTGCCAAAGCATTGAGGTCATAAAATGATGACTTTTAGTGTATATTTAGCTTTGAACAAATAACCTTGGTTTATGAATATTGCATTACGTTGGTTGAACATTGCATCTAAATACTATTTGTTCACGAATGTATAGGAAGGGAATGGTTCCCTTTAATACAGCCACGTATCAACCGCGAAAGTACAATGTCTTCTATAGTTATATGAAGGTTGGTTGTTCGTGATATCGCAGTGGTCACCGGTTACTAGATAGAGAGGAAGTTATTCCTCTTTGATAAGATGTCCGGGTCAACCCTCAACAACCGGTCACTCCAACACTTTATTCTTCTTTTTTGTTTTACGTATCCAACAATGACAAGGACCTTTTCAATCATAGGAATTATCAGAGTTGGGTAACTCTCACAGCTGTTTACTGGTAGATATATTGCGTTTATCATACCATCGCGGTAGCTCGGTATATAAAGAAAGGAAAAAATTGAAGCTCATTGATATGAGCTGATAATTTCATATTAATAATTATGATAATTGAAATATATTTGATGATTTGTATCATAATTTGTATTAAAGTCTATTAATTTCCAATGGATATGACGTTGATTTTACAGTGTACGATTATCGTGTTTGTATTAAGTATAAAGTTATTAAGTATAAAGTATGAAATATTGTATCATATCACTTTGATTTGTATCTACCACTTCACGGACTCACTGAAGAACAGCCTCTGGCTGAAGTGAGTGACCGTGTCGAAATAGAATAAACTCAAATAAAAATAAGATATTAAGCTCGTTATGAAAAATACATCGAAAACGAATTTTCGACTTCTAAGTCAAAGAAAGAACGCTATACAAGACTTTATAACATGACTATATAGTGATTAATTGGCTCGGATCAAAACGTGACTCATTGACATCATGACTCACTAATATCACGAACCATCACAACTGCCTATTACAACTTAACGGATCGTGATGATCAACTATCTCATCTTTACGCAATTGCTCTGCGCACAAATCCATCATGGAAATCATGGTTTTGGCAAATATAATTACGCTCATATAACCCCTTGCCCTCCTAAAAACAAAGAAACAAAGAAACAAACAAATAATGAACAATTAATCATATCGATGAATAAAGAAGAGATGAAATCTGTCTTTTGCTAGGTCATTCCAACGGGTGCTGTTCGTTATTCCGAAGGTTCGCTTTTCCGAAGGTTCGTTATTCCGAAGGGTCGTTAATCCGAAACACGCAAATTCCCTATACCTACAGGTACGTTAATCCGAAAATGAAATAGGGTTCGTTAATCCGAAAATTTGTGCCGTTATTCCGAAGGTTCGTTATTCCGAAGATTGGTTAATCCGAAAATGAAATTCGGAGCAATGAACCTTCGGAATAACGAATCTTAGGAATAAAGAGCCTTCGGAATAACGAATCTTCGGAATAACGAGCTGTAACCCATTTCAACACAACCAACGATAATATGCAGAAGATTCATTGTGAAGAAAAAAAAATATAAAAAGAAACATTTGTGTTAGTGTCTGCAGGTCAATAACAAAACTGATGCATATATGTGATTGCTTTCGTTCTTCCATTTTTTCATCCGATTGTACCCTAGAATAGATTGGCCATTGGGCTCTAACATGTGGGTATAGATGGGACATTTGCGAGCCATGTTGCCAATTCGAATGAGAAGTTAATGAAAGGTAAATTAATGTAACAATTTTGTAGATTTTGCTCGATCGGCAGCGCGTCTGCCTTGATCCAGATTCGAAAGACCCGGGTTCGATTCCACAGTCTAGCTGAGCAACGTCGTGTGTTATCATACCGTCCCTCCAACTATGGGAACCCCATGGAAGACCAGTTAGTTCAACCAAAATATGGGCCATCCATCCACCTTCTCAGATGGAAATTCAAACAAACAAATAAACAAATAAACAAACAAATATATAAATAATAAGTGATTTAAAATAATGATGAAATTCTGAAGGTAATAAGAACTTGAAAGGTTAGTATTGTGTTCCTTCATACCTTTTGTATGTTATTTGCTATGTAGGTCTATATCAGCACTTCAGGGTCCATTTAACTCTATCTAATGAAGACCTAGCCTGGCCTACTAGCAATACTTATCGCTGGTATAATCTCTCGCTTATCAAAATGTGTCACGAATGTGATTACTTAATGTGAGAATGGTGTTAGTGAACCCAAAGACGTAATCCCACCTGTACTTGTTGCTAAGGATATCAGGGTTTTAGGACCTTACTCATATTACTAAAAAGTACATGGCGCTTTTCTCCTTATCTTTTATGGTCATTCTTGGTGTTTCGGAAAGCAGACTGACCCTTCTGATAAAGCAGATTATCTTGCCCGCCCCCCCCCCTCTCTCTCTCTCTCTTGTCGAAACGATAAGCGATGCCTATCTCTTAATTACAAACTTATGTATGGAAACGCGGATATAGCATTTGGATCGATAGCTCGTTGTTGCGTTTCAATCGGTAAGCAGAACCTTGGTAATTATTTCACGCCCAAGCATTCTATAGTATTGAGTAGTCGCTAGCTGGTCACTCTGAGTATGTTTGTTTGTTTGTTTGTTTGTTTGTTTGTTTGTTTGTTTGTTTGTTGAAATAAAAAAATGAATGAATTCTAGCTCACTTGAGCTCAAAAATTAGACAATCCCAGCACAATCGCCTTCCACAACACCAGAAATGCTCTGCGTAAATACGTTCGGTATAGTGAGTGTAATTTCAAGTCAGTTTATGGCAGATCATGGGGTGTCCTCCTTTGGGCGCCGGACCAACTTGGGAGCCAGTTTTTGAGATTTCGATGTTCTTTTTTAAACTCATTGTTAATTTTTGGATGATGTTTGTTATTTCGAAGGTAATTGTTTCAAAATGAAATAACGTCCCTTAGAGCTCAAAACACACGTATTCCTTATACATGGATGTTCGCTAATCCGAAAATGAAAAGGGGTTCATGAATCCGAACATTATTTCGTGGCCTTAATCCGAAAATGAAGTTCGGGTCGTAATCCCGAAGATTCGTTATTCCGAAGGTTCATTAATAAAATAAAATAAGATTAGTTCATCCGAAACCGAAATGAAGTTCGACATTCCAAAATTGTCTAACCAATCTTATTTTATCTTCGGAATTACGAACCTTTCGAAAAACAGACCTTAAGTAGGAATATCAAACTGCAACCAATCTTGTTTTTTCTACATTCATTCGGTACCTATACCATATTTTGTTACTGTGTCAGCCCATTAATTGGGCTACGGGAGACTCTTGTAGCCCCATCGTGTCCATGATCTGTTTACTATCGTAATCTTATCTCGCGTACTCATCGCTAGTATAACCCCGAGCTCATCAAAATGTGTCACGAATGTGATAAGTTAATGTTTGAATGGTGTCAGTGAACTCAATCCCACAGAATTCCGTATTGTTATTATGAGATCATTCGACTTAATGACACCATTTACATCACCAGTGTACAACTATGTTTGTAAATTGTATAGATAAGGCTATGTATCCCACCAATACCGGACTTGTTGTTAAACAGACTGTACTTTCAGAACCTTACTCATTTCACTACAAAGTACATTTTCTCCTAATCTTTTATGGTCATTCTTGGTGTTTCGGAACAACAACTGCTCCTCTGATATTGGCAAGCTACTACTAGTATGCCTTTCTCGTGTCAAAATGTTAGTAAGCGAGGCATATATCTGTTCTCAAACTTCTGGAAACGCTGATCTTAATTTGCATCAGTCACATTAAGATGCACTTTTCAATCGGTAAGCAGTACCTTAGCATCAATTGCGTTTCCAAGCAGTCTATCTAGCAGTCGCTATTGCTCTGTATTAAAAAATAGAATATTGAGCACTTCGCTTTTACACTTGTGGCAAAACCTCAATGAGCTATTACAATTGTTGATCGTCCGGTCGTGTATTTCTTGAAACCCTTTGACGGATTTTCACCAAACTTTGCAGGTAGCTCACCCAGTGGTGATTGAATCTCAATTTATTCAATGCCCCAAATATTTTTAAATGCCCACAATGCCCCCAAAGTCTTCTTCTTGAAAACGCATGATCAGATCTTCACCAGACTTAAAAGCATTGCTGCGGTGTAGAAGATGTGTTTGAGCACCATGTGCAATCCCTGCACAGGGACCCCAGGGGGATCAAAAGTAAGATCTCCTAGAAAACCAGAAATTGGAACTGATTGACAAATTTTCCTCGTAGATGCTTAAATAAACACAGATTGTTCAGTATTTTGCTGAACAACCATGATTAACATCGGTTATAGTTCATTATTCGGAATGATCGTTATTTCGAAGATGAAATACGGTTCGCTATTTCGAAGATTCGTTGATCTGATAATGAAAAAATGGTTTGGCTTAGCGAAGGTTCGTCAATCCCGAAATGAAATATGGTTTGTTTACTACAAAGATTTGTTGGTCCGAAAAGGATAATTTGAATTAACGATCCTGCGGAATAGCGAACCTCACTTCATTTTTTGTTTAATGTACCTTCAGAAAAAGGAACATTACGTCACGTTCTGCTTTAAGCAAGGGATCCTCGAAATAACGAACCTTCAAAATAGCACCACAAATGTTAAGATTAAGAAAACTTATTTAATTCTCTCATTAACGAACATAATATAGATATATAGGAAATAGATTGAATGTGTGTTTTGCAATAACGAACCTTCCCAGTGGCGATTAAGCTTATGTTTTCACGTTTGAATTACCGAACTTTTGGACGAACGGGCATCATCCATAACAATCATAAACCATACTTTGGTCGTTGGTGTGGATATGGAGGTCACGATTATCAAGGTAGGACCTATACGGGATGCATAAGATAAATCATTTCATATCCGTCTATTGCTGCCCTTCTGGGCATTAGAAGTTCCCATGTAATCAAAACAAGAAAATTAATATCCTTTGATCATGTTGATGAAAATATACCCTTCTCGGATTACCATTAACCCCTATTGTGTGCAACATGCTTTAGCGTCCCATTAAGTCAAAGTCAAAAAAGGAAGAACAATAGTGATTGAATAAAACATCAAAGACATGATATAGATCCCAATAGGCCATGCAAATAGTATACATCATTAAAAATCATTTAAATATATATGAAGCAATGTGTTCGGTGTTTGTGAGAGCTGACTGGTGACGGAGAATAATAATATGCAGAATGTGAAACTAGCATGACTAGTAAAAGTATCATATTTTGTTTCTTTTATACGTATGAGCAGCACACAATGATCAAAAGCGAAATACTAATTTTTTCAAATATCAATAATTTATTACATAAATATCAATTTATTGCATCTTTGCACAATGCGAATCATTTAGTGAAATAGGTCACAGAGAATGGCAAATATTTTAATAAATACATAAATTGAATGAGTGGTATATGAATAGAAACTGACACAATAATAATCAATTTAGCATAAAAACTGATTTTGTATTATTTCTAGAGGGTTACGAATATCATTTTGGGCATTCGTTATTACAATGTAGCTTCCACTTGATCGGATGGTGTGAGTAGACTAGTACAGATTGTGTAAATGTATCTTGTAGGCCTATGCCACAAGGGACAAAACACGTACTATATACTGTGGACCGATGACCGTTCCTACGCAGGTTTTTGGTTTTTTTTTTCAAAAAAAAAGTGCGAGAGTAATACATGAACACGATATCAAAGTATCCAATTATCAATCACACATGCACTTTTTGGTAACAATGCAATTTTGTAGCTTGAGTATGATATTCGAGTCAGTTATCCCTGCTCTAAAAAACCTGAAACATCTTAAACGATGAGGTTTGAATTTTTTCTTCTAAGACAAACTGAAGAAAATTCAAACCCCAACCTTCGCCCCTCAACCTGATATTCTCTTGCATCTCAAACGATGTTGGAAACGCTACACAGATGCTTTTGTGCAAATAATATTGTGAAATCCTCTGCATACACAACCACTGCAGTTTGTAGAACCATACCATTGTTATTGACTGTGGGGTCAATGTGCTCCATATTCAATATCTTAATGGCTTTCGCGTAAATAGTTGCTGAAAAGTCGGCAATGTTTCATACTTCGATTTGCCAAAATGACATGTAGACGAAATTTTGAAGTCATTGCTTCAGAGTTTCCCACGAGTTTGCATAAGACGCTTTTCTCCAATGTTATTCACTCTTCACATTCAAGAACAGACGATTTCCTTCATGCTAAAACATTTCACAATTGCACTTCAAGTAGTAATAAATAAGGGATTGGGTAAATAATATCATAGGTATAAGATATTAGAAGAACGTTGTCTACTACGCTTCCTACACGTGCTAGGTGTTATTTTACTTGGGAGGGTGTCCCAAACGGCAACGAGGCTCTCGTCATATATCAATACCAAACGTTCCGTAGATCTGCAAAGCAAGTTTGTTGTCACTAGGTGGGTTCTCAGTGTTCGTACTGGGACAAGTTCTGGCGAGTGTGCCCTGGTGTGAACGGAAAGACATGGCTTGCATGGGTCTAGGTGCCATCTCGTAATGATCCATTTCGAGTTTGTGTTTGGCGCCGTCACTCCTAGTGCGCTCGACGCGAGCATTCTGACTATTCAGTGATGTCTGCGAGCTCACCATTCGTTGTTCTTCTGTAGCCCATACCGCCTGGTCAAACAGGCTCAGCCCGCGCTCCAACGCCGATGGGTTGTTGTCTATCGCTGTGTTGTTGCCATTACCGTCCTCATCATGGCATGTTGCCGCGTTGATAGACCACACGCTTCCACGTGTATCAACGAAGTGGTTGTGGTCGGTCATCATACAGAGGCTACTTTGGCTACTGTTGATAGGGTTCGAAGTTTTGCGGAGGACAAACGGGAAGATTAGGTTGTTGACGTTACTGAGACTCTGAAGACTGATGCTCTTCTTTTTGGAGAGATTGGTGCCACCAAAATGAGGTGTCTTGCTGGACTTCTTTGGCGATTGCTGGTACTGCCGAGCGGCCCAGGCATCTGATTAGGAGGAAAGAAGCAGATTGATCAAAAATCAAAAATTTCAAGGGCGTTTTATGACATCATTATGATAATGACAATTTGTGACATAATTACAGTTACAGACAACGATGAAATACAAATACGGTCACTTGCTCCTACGCACATAGCATCGACTAAGCAATTCCGTTTCAACCATTATTAAATATCATAAACACTATAGCCTGGTGCGAGCAAGTAAGAAGACCATGCATTCTATGACCTCTGAAATCGCTGGTCAGCAGTTGGTTGTCACAAGTCGTGAAAAGCCTTTCTTTTTGTTTTCGTTTTGCACACATGGTTGTCGGCGATCGGCGACCGGTCGGCAACCGGTTTGGGTCGACTAGAGGTTTTTGATGCTGCATCGACTAAACTAGTCAGCAAACTTTTTTTTCTGGTGTTTAATTTGCCGTGAAAGGTGGGCAACTGGTCGCCGACTGGTCGTCAACCTCTTTAGGACTGGTCATCAGTGATTCTGGCCTTCAGCGTGAATCTTTCTTTTTTTGGCAGACAGTTGTCGACCAAATAAAGACCCATCAATGACCATTTGTCAAGTGGTCGCCGACATGCAAGATCACTACTAAAACGCTTTCTGGGTCCACGTGCCGCGTCCACGTGCTAAATACTGAAAGTGTTTCATGCAATCTACATTCATTCATGCACCATTTCCTGTCCACATAAAAGATCCCAATAATAAAGACATGCCTAAAGGAGTGTGTGAGAAGTGTAAGGGCAAGGGCAAGGGAGGGGGAAGATCACTGTCGTATTACTAGTGACGGCAGCTTTATTCACATGACAAAACTGCTTTTGAAACCGAGGGAAAGAGAGAGCAATCTTCAAATTGTCGATAAGTGGAACATCAGCAACTAATAGGCGACCAATTTTTAATGGTCGACAGCCAGTTGTCGATCAGTTGCCTACCATTTGCCAACCTTTCTGCAACCTGTCACCTATTTATAATGAGGGCCTTTGTTGATGTTGTTGATGTTGTTGTTGTTATCAAAATATTCGGATGATGTTAGCCATCCGGCGTCAAATAATTTGCAAGCAGAAGGCAACCGGTCGATAAGTGGCCTGCATCCAATTCAAATTTGGGGATTAGTCGCCGATTGGTTAATGTCAATGATCGCTTTTTGTTGTTGTTGGTGGTGGTGGTGATGGTGTCTTTTTCTATTTTTTTGTTTTGTTGTTGTTAGTTTTATTCCATATTTCTGGGGGTCGACGACTAGTCTTCGGGTAAGTGTGACGGGGGACTTACACGGATAGATTCCTTTCAATTTCTAATAGAAATGTTAAAGTCCTAATTGCACTGTGTGAATACGTTGAACTCGAGACACTATGTTCATGCATAATTTCAATTTGAAGTCAACATATACAACTGCCAATGCATTCAAATACAATTTACAAACTCCATCGGTGTAGGGTGGTCTTTCATTGTTTCACTTAAAGGGGGAATCCAGTCCAAATATAAGTTAGTCTGATAATTGAAGAAAGGGTAAAACATTACGAGTATTACGAGTATAAACTGAGACGGGTGGCCAGGATATGAAAAATCAAGTGATGCATTACAAGAAGGAAATATATTTTATGTAATATGATTTTTCCAAAACGAGGATACCTACTGGTGAATTGACATGCATCGTCATTTAAAAAAATGACAGTACACGCAAACATATGAGACTTGAGATATATGTTAAAGAATAGTTCTCACCCTTCTTCTGGATAGGTCTCCTCCTCTTCAAACACAAGCAGCAACATATTTCCTTGATAGCATTTCTGAATGATCTTGCTCTCCACGCGTAGATAATGGGATTCAGGGCCGAGTTTGCATAGCCACACCAATAGCCGACAAGATTCAGCCAGTCTGGCAGGGTCTCAAAGCCCCGAAACACACCGAGGCAAACGTAGGTGAAGTAGGGTGTCCATAGCACCACGAAGGCCAGGACCAGCCCGAAAAGTGTTCCAATTGTGCGTGTCTGCTGCCTAAATATCTGCTGAATGTCCATGGAAGAATGCTGCCTCAGACGATTATTGTATTGTCTCACTGTTCTAAAGATGCATGAATACAGGACAATGATGACCAGAATTGGGATAAAGTAACCGACTGTGATATTAAAGTAAGCGTGAGCGTACTCCTTCGTTTGATTAGGGTACTTTGGGCCACACTGTGTGGTGCCAGGCTTAAACTCGTTCTCCGTCCAATGTATCATGGGTCCGATGGCACAAGAAAATGCACAGAGCCAGGCGAAGGCAATCATCAGCCACATCCGTCGATGCGTGATGATCCTCGACAACGGCTTCACCAGGGAACAAAACTTGTGGATACCGATGTGCATGAGGCTGTGGATCGAACCGACGAGACAGAGTGCGTCGAAGAACGCGTTCATGTCGCATATCGACTGTCTAAACATCCACCTGCCGTGGATAATTGTAGTAAGTGAAAACGGCATACACAGTAGAGTCACCCCAAGGTCGGCCACCGCTAGGTTTGCAATGAAAATATTTGTTTTCGTCCGCATCTTTTTGAATATCACCATTGTCAAGATGATGAGCGAATTTCCGATGAAGCTGACCAGCATAATAAGAGCCAGCGTAGTTGATAATGCGATTGATGTCGTTATATCCCAGTTGCTTGTAAAATTGGAGCCATGCATGACAGGTGTCCAAGAAGTGGATAGTTGCATTGGATTGGAGGTTGACATCCTCATTGACTTTAATACTGTGACATCCATTCCTTATTGTGCTCAAGTTATGTTTATTTCGCGCTATCTCAGAGTTCCTTTGCACGGGTTTGTTAACCTTGCATGTGCAGATTAACAATTTTAGCATTTCGCCAGAGTATTACCAGTTGAGATCGGACGTTGTATATAATTCTTTGTGCACAAAACAAAGACATAAACAAGCTCACCCTCCCTAGGGTCTGCATCTGGATACTGAGATGAAGTAGATCCAATAAAAACTCCAGTCTGGTTATTCACAATGTTTCTGAATGGCGTGTGCAGTGTGACAGATTCTTATACGAGATACAAAAGTGGCTGCTCATCACGTGATTTGCTCGTCAACGTCAATGAAAATTGGTATCCGTGCCGGCTCTGACACAATATGCATATAGGCTCAGCTGCATCGGCTTCTGAAATCCCGCTTGCCTGGAAGCTTCAGTGTTGATCATGGTTCGTCTAACAGGTTCATGACTCATTGTGTTCCTTTTTTCACATGCGACGTACGACCCCGGACTCAACATCAGTGAAATTCGACATTGTTTGTGGTTAGCAAATTGACTTTGGAAGTTTGTTAAGATCTAAACAATTGTCGGTTATCGTGTAGTCATTCATTGAGGAAATCCGAGGTTTAGTCACATCCGATTCATGGTAGGCCTGTAGGGTTGCCCGACACCCATATGTCCACATCTGCTGGAGTATATGTAGGTGTGCTACAAATTATGGCATTGTGCGATCAATAGAAGTTTCGAAGATAGTCAAACAATTCATCTTGCATTTCCTTCTGCTCCTTCTAAACGCGGCCCCTTTAGAACAACTTACCTGTATTACCTTTTGTGAAGTCATCAACAGTAAATTTGTGATGCGAAGTCCGATGAATATCACAGGAAGTTATCACGGACACAGGACCGGAATTTGATGTCATTGTACCTCTAAGGGAACAACTTTGAGCGTCCAAACACTAAATTCCTATCTTATAACTTCTGATAGCAAGCGATACGCTGTTCTGCTGCTTTTGATGGGCTGGATTGTAACCTCTCTCTATCATGTTAAACACAATCAGTTGCTGCGAGATATTATGGGGTTCGTTGGAAGTTGTTTGTTTTTGCTGTTGCTGGGAGGTGGTTCGAGGGTGGGGTGTGAATGCTTTAGATTAGAAAAAAAATCCATTGTAGTTACAGTTAACTTTAAAAATTATTCTTTGGATACATAAAAGTTCGTTTTACAAGAAGCCTTTATCATTATCACTATTATAAACGCCTAATACGAGGAATCGAGCATGCACAGCGAAAGAAACACGACCGACATCACGTACACATCGTCCATTTCACATCTGGTGACTATTAAATCTTGGTCAAGAAATGACATCATCCAGCCGCAAAGTTGCACCAGAAGGAAACGAGAAGACTGGAAAATGAATCGAAATTTTCGCGTATATTTTTCCAGAAAATCTTGGATGTATAATAGGTTTTGAAATCCAGTCTCATAATCTCACCAGTAGGGGCCTACATTATTTACACACGTATATAATGGCATCGCATAAAATTGTCTGAAAATTCCATCATTGTCAAGACGTTCTCCGCTCTAGTCAAAGGAGATGCGTTATTGGAAAGGGAGTGAAGTACACCAACGCGAGCTGTGAGTGACAATGATTGACACAGCCCTAATGCATGTGACGCATTAATGCGTAGGATTAGTGGCAGTCATAGTCACATTGGAATTTGCCGCCGTTTTGCCTTGCTGAGCGTGATAATAAAACACAGCATTATTACAAACCAAATAGGGATGTTTAATGGCGGAAAAAATGATGCACATTTAATGCAATCACAATCAAAGACCAGGAAAACCACAAGGAGTACTCTACTAAACCTCTTCTTCTTCTTCTTCTTCTTCCTCTTCTTCTTCTTCTTCTTCTTCTTCTTCTTCTTCTTCTTGTCGAGTCACTACATCCGTCCAGACCAATGTTCCACACACGTTCTTGCTCAGGGGTACAAGGCATCTAGGTCTTCACTGGTAGGCCTATACAAGTGGTTGGTAGGAGAGGGCAGGCTGCGAGATGTTCCATCGTCTGTTCCTCACCGCCATGGAAACTAGCATTCCCATCACCTTTGTAGCCCCTTCTTACAAGGTTGGTTTGCAGCGGCCGACTGCAGTTTTCAATTTGGGTAGGACCAAAATGGTCATATATCCTTTGAGCAAGTATGTATAAGAGTGTCCTTCGTGGTATAATGGTCACCTTGTGCGAGGTTTCGGCGAGATGGTCTTTCCACAGGGCCAGGTGCTGGATATCAGGCCTATATCAGGCCTAGGGAACTCTCTGAATGAATGAAACTGTGTCTGGAGTAGCTTCAACTTTGTTCTTGTTGGGGTATGATCAAAGAGGGGTGTCGAAGCTCGGTTTCCTGCTTTAGTTTCTCTCATTGGGATGCCGCCATTCTTCTGATGTTAGGGGGTGCGATGCCACACAGCAGGTAAAGGTCTTCTGCACCGGTAGGTTTAAGGCACCCATTAATGGCGGCTCAAAAAAGCTGGGTAGATTTTGGCGGCATGGGCCGATCTACGCCAACCAGGAGAAGCACATACTCAGCAGCTAAGAAGCACAAGGCGAGAGCCGCAGAACGGATAGTTTTGGCATCTGATCCCCACTCGGTGTTTGCTAGCTTCCTGAGGATGCTTTCTAGATACCACCTTGGCCTTGGTCTTAAGGTCCTTGTATTAAAGTGAGGACATATCTCTGGGGTGACACCTAATATAGATGGATTTTGAGGAGCGTTGGGGACGCTTCCGATACCAGCTGACATGAAACTGATGGTCTGTTTGTATGCTCTTTACATGGAAAGCACACAGCTGAGTCTTGTCTGTGCATAGTTGATCTAAGGTGCGTGGTTCGAGGCATAGAAGGGGATGAGGTTATCCAGGGCATTACAGTGTACTACTAGACTGTTCTACTTCTACCTATAATGCCATACACGTATGATAAAATTTCAACCTTCTCGAGTAACCTCTTCCGCTCAGCAGGTGTCAACTATATTCTTCTATACCGCCTCAGTACAATGTATTACTTTCTCGGTCTGTTGGTGAGCCCATCACCCCCCCCCCCCACACACACACACACACACACACTGCCAATTACAGTCCCAAAATAATTTCTTGAATTCGAATCGAATCTAATACGACACTAGTCTTGCTCCTCACTGCTGGTCATGAAAAGAAAATGTTCTGGAGCCAATCGAAAAGACTTACCATTATTACCTTTCTCATTATTTCCAACAGGTCATATCTATTTATTAACCAACATCAAAGATACAGCGTTGAACATCATTCTCTTGTTATTATTATTTAAGTACAGGAAATGTACTTTTACTGTTTTATCTCAATCTCACAATTTTCGGATTTAAACAAAATTCGACAGTGCAAAATACACACTCGAGCACTTTTTATCTAGTATACGTACCAATGCAATGTGGTAACGCCTATTTTCGAATTGAATCATTGTTATCTCATTCAGGAATGCACCGTTGCGTACTGTAATCAAGCTCACCATCACAAGGGATTTCAGGATACTAGTACATGTATATACAGGGCTTATCAACATGATAAGTTTGCGTACGGAACATAGCAACGCTATCCATAATAATCATTATTATGCTGATGACGGCCACTTGCTCTCCGTATATAGTTCCAATAATAATGGCTGGCTATACCTTGACTGATAATGCACTAGTTATGTATAATACCCTAAAATAAAAGGCATTTTAGTCATGTCATTGTTATCCATTACATCAATTACCCACGTCATCTCACGGTGATAAAGTAATGATAAAAAAAAAGATATGATACGATTTGTGATCTTATCACATTATACCTTGCGCTTTCTTTAAGAATTTTTCTTTTTGCGCTTGCGTTTTTGATTGTTTCCTTCTTCATTCATCCTCCTTTACGTCGATGTTTTAGGGCAATTTGTCAATCAGTTGCAATACATTCATCCTGCATGTTTCCACGAACCTGACGGGGACAGACTGTTGACAAAGAATGTGCATTGCCTCGTGATGTGGTATATAATTGTGCTGATGCATGATTAGTGTGCATGAGAAAGTACAGTGGACTCCCGTTTAACGAAGTCCTCGGGAATACCATTTTTCTGTCATTATACCGAAAATTCGTTATAACCGAACAAAATAATCAATAAAAAAGAAGCGAAGCGGATGATGCTGCGACCTGCATTTTCACTTCGTTATAACCGGAATTTTGTTAAAACCGTGTTCGTAATAACAGGAGTGCACTGTACCAATGCAATCTGTACCAGTGTCTGCATGCAGTAACTGTGAAAATGTATACCCCTTGTTTAACAGACGGCGATGGATGGGTGTGTCCAGAAGCCGTTACAGTTCGTTTTTTTCCGAAAATGAGATACATCGTATAAGATTCGTGTTTAAGAAGGATCGTCATTCTGAAGGATTGTTAATAAAAACAAAAAGAAATCAGGTTCGTTGTTCCAAAGGTTCGTTAATCCGAAAATGAAAGAAAAAGAAAGGTTAAGTTATTCCAAAGGTTCGGTAATCCGAAAATGAAAAAGAAAGGCAGGTTAAGTTACTCCAAAGGTTTGTTAATCCAAAGAAATAAGGTTTGTTAGTACGCACCGCCCTTACATTTTCGGATTAACGAACCTTCGGAATAATGAACCCTCAGACCACAATATTAATGTTTGAATTAAAGATTTTTTTTTTTCATTTTCAGATTATCGAACCTCCGATAGGTAGGCGTATAAGAAATGTACATGTTTGTTTGTTTACATGAACCTTCGGAGTAAAAAAACATCACCCTCCAGATCAATAACCACTCGTCTCGATTTTCAGTGCAGTTCATTCTGCTGATTATCGCCTTTCAGTACCCGCGATAGTCGCCCCTCCCCCTCCATATAGGGCAGCTATGTGAATGACCCAGATGAGAATACGTGTCCTATCAAAAATACAACAGAAGTTGCTATAACTGCTTAAACTTCACCTAACTAATACCACATTCTTACATTTGGAGCCTAGTCTGGAGTTGATAATTTTGATGATAATGATGATTCTTATTATTATTATTATTAGTAGTAGTAGTAGTAGTAGTAGTAGTAGTAGTAGTAGTAGTAGTATTTTTGTTATTTTCACTATTATCAAGCTTGCAGAAATGAACCCTTGCAGATGTCACGGCAAGTATGGCAAATCAATTTGCCAAGCTGAAAAAAAAATCTTTAATGTCCAGAGGACAAATGATGAATTTTCATAAAGTATCGCATCGATCAGCCTCTAGCAGAATTTAAATGTATGTGTAAGCATCTATGCAGGGAACACAAAATGAAAGAGGGATCAAGGTGTGTTTGTGTGTGTGTGTGTGTGTGTGTGTGTGTGTGTGTGTGTGTGTGTGTGTTTGTCTTTGTGTGTGCAAGGGCATGAAGGGGTAGAGATGAGCTCCTCTGGATTTATTGTATCACGTTAGTACAGTTAGTACAAGAGCGTGAGGCGAGAAGGCTACCTCACGCAGTCATGTTCTAAACAAGGCGCTTGAGGGCACCTGTACAGACGAGCTTTGAACAAGCCACTTTCTGGCCCTTATAGGACAAATTAGACTCATTTGCCACAGATGAACATCGTTGATGATGACGTAAGAAACACTTTAGTGTTTTATCCTTGAATACGTGTATATGTTATGTCTGTTGGCGAAGCTTTTTTTTCTAAACACAATTGATACGCCCGACTATGAACTTTCGCGGAAATCAAGCAGCGAGATGTCTAGCTGCAGCGGCATGCGGGAATTTGCGGGGACAACGAAGGAAACGAAACGCACCCAAGACCTTGACAGCAGCGCCGTAGCGAGGGTTAATTGCGTTCTCATTTTCCAATCAGTACGCAGTTCGGCTGTATTTTTTTTTTCCTAACTTGTCAAATTTTGTTCTCGTCTCAGTCAATACCCTGATATCCTCAGCTTGTCCATATCTGCGTCTGACATTTTATAGTAACGTTGGACCATTGCATCCAAATCTATAATGCATTTTGGACGGAAACTCCGCCTAATATTTTGAATTTCTTGCACTGATACATTCAAAAATATATTTCTGGCCAGCTCACCGTTTCCTTTTTATGCCTCCGCCACGAAGTCGTGCTTTAGGCATTTTTTTTTTCCCAAATGAAAAAAAGAATATAAGAAACACAAATTTTCTACATTGAAATGTGCTCTCAAACCTGAATCGAGGGGTGGGAATTAATTACTTACTTTAGCATTAATTGCACTCAAGCTATTGAATATGTTGTGCATGTAATCGTTTCGGAAGAAGTTGATGACATAAGACAAGACTTTTATTCTCATTATCCGTAAATTTTCAGGACATCTGTGATCTGCCAAAGCATCACATTAGTTGTTAATATTGTTGTTGTTGTTGTTGTTGTTTTTGATTATGATAATGATGATGTTGTGGGTGGTGGTTGCAAGCGGTTTGTTCATAATTCATTAGAGCCACTTTCACGATTGTTATGATTGGGAGCTTGGGTAATTTCCAGTCGAAAGACTGCCAAGGTGTCAATAATTTCACATGTACCCGCTACTCGCTGCAAGATTTATCTGACCTTACCATGCTTACTTTCAGACTGCCGGGTTTGAATACGTATACTATATCATATTTTTCGTGATTCAGTTATCCTTCAGTCTGTGGAGAATATGTTCATTAGTTTTTTTTCAGTCCTTTCGTACATTAATTGGACATTGTTAGCGGACTAGTAAAGTAACCGGTTATTGACAGGAAATTGGTCCTAACGATGGAGCAAACTACGACTTCGGCAATTTGATTGGCGCCAGGCTCAGCCTTCACCTGAATGCACAGTTCACCAACTCACTGATCTTTTGAATACGACTGATGTTTTCCTTACATGATCGCGATAGAACGGTTGGCACACGAAGTCATAACCAGTGATTGAGCAAACTTGAAGCAAAAATAGATTCTTATTTTCCATGGAAAAGAGCAAACTGGAAACAAAGCAAAGTAGGTTGTTATTGTTCATGGAAACGAGCATGAGTAAAGCGTATTTACTACGGTGAATAACAATGCGGACTAAATTGCAGTTTTGATTTCCGACGTATAGGATTTGGACGCGTGCACTAAGTTATATTGTGTCGGCGCACCATCTTATGCATGGGTGACGATGAGCTGCATTGTACGTGGTAATTATAATTTCCATATGGAAATTACTGTTACAAAATCATAACATTATATATGGGGCGAATTGTTTGCACATACATTAGACATTACAAGTATCTCCGACGGATAACTATAATCAACGAATCCGTCCAACTGCACTGTATAAAATACCGGAGCAACAGAAACAATCATCTCTAGGGATCCATTGTAAAGACAAATCAGCTACGACTGTCCATGTTGTCGCATCTTTAAAAAATGTTAGTTAAATAGGAAACTACTATAATGTTTTACCGTATTCATACCAAGGTGCTCTCAATGTTTATATCGGCAACATCGAATCACTCGTTCTTCGTACCTTACTGAAGTAAACTGAGTCTTGTTTTAGCGTTTTGTTAAATTCATATAGGGCCTACTATTGTTTATCACAAGAGGGAGAAAAAAACACATTTATGTGTAGTGTAATTTCCTTCAAGATAATGCAACACGACAAACAGACAAAGAAGAATAAACTTTGCAGCGTCGGATACGTACATCTGTTTGCGAGTTACAACTGAACTTTTCCCTTCGGGTCGGATACAAGCGGCTTAGCATGATCGTCGCGTATCAAACAAATCTGATTGAAGGACCAGCATGAGGGCTAATATTGCTGCCATCAAGGAAAATCATGGCGGATCCCGCTGATTATAGGAGTCACGGGAGAACTGTCGTGACTGTCGGGCCGCGGGTCCGTGCTATTCTCGCGACAGGTGGATGGCCGTCGCAAAACGTCGGTTAATTGGGACTGGTGGGACCGACCGCTGCTGTTACTTCGGTGTACTATAATACAACCATGGGATGGAAAGCAAGGTGTCACTGATGTCTTCAGCCGAAGTGAATAGCCTAATTTGCGACCAATATTTTGTTGCATTTTCGATTTCTTTTTATTTTGTCTGCCCTCAAAGCGAAACAGATATACCTTTGGACCATATCCCATATTGCTGCAATTGTGATAAAGCTATATAGGACTATGTATACAGCACACATGATTATAATATACAAAGCTCAAAGGAGATTCACTTGATGATCACTAATACATCACCATCTACTCATTGTTTTTCAGTGGTACATTTTGACAGTTTTTGTGCAAATCCTGATAATAATTATGCAAAAGAGATTGATATCACCTTACTTTCCTCCATCCCTCTTATATGCCACTTGCGATTAATCGTATAGATGGAATCGAAATAGTATAGACAATGACTGAATAAACGATCAAATTGATAAAATTAAATAGAATTAGTCTGTTTATAAATCATTGATACCATGGGCCTATTATTTTCTGTCATGATAGTCACTTTGAGTTATTGTAGCACGTGGTTACATCAATGTGTGCTGTTTTATATTAATATGGTGCATATTCACTATACACTGCTATGCACTGCTATCAATCTCATTATTGGTTAGGCGCTGTGGATGGAATGTATTGACTTTGCAATATCAATTTCTGGCTTACTTGTCACCAGCAACTCAAGCTCAAAACACCGCCTCTATCTTCCTCTGTAATTCATAAATTACGCCTCGATGGATGTCTTCACCGCTTTACGTATGACCGATATTTTGATACCATCTATTGATCGGATAAAATGTATGAAAGGAATATCGATAGTCTGCTTCGCACATCAGCTCAACTTTGGTCCGTTGCTGTATTAGTTCGTCTAAACTAAAGGGGGTAACACGCATCCAAGCATCCATAATATCATAATGTGATGTATTTTCTAAAGGTATTTTCTGAAGGTATTTTCTGAATGTATTTTCTGAAGGAAGTTAAACTGGTCAACTACAGCTTATTAGTTCTTATTCAACTGACACTCGTTATGCCTTTTTGACTTTTTTTTTATTACTCTGTCTTCTGTCAGTGGTACGAAGACGTGATGCCTGATTGGGGCTGCGGGGGGGGGGGGGGGGGGGGGTGGGTCGTAGATGCATGTTCTTAGTAAATGATCGTAGAGGGGGTAAAGTAACAGCTTTTCCTCATCGGAAGCCAACAACGAAAATTTGCGAGTGGCAATGGCGTATATAATTCCATTATTCTGGGGCACTATATCTTACCGTAATCATGAACTTCAAAAATCCCGGCAAGTTATAACAGGTATTAGCATAAAAAGATAAACCCTCCTTTCTAAAGATAAAACAAAATGAATTTCAGTCTTCTGAATAAAGTGTGGGTGAAGTCTTATTTGTGGTGTTATTATCCTGAGTTTTCACGCCATTATTCTTGAGCTGGAAAACATAATCATTGAATGGAACAAGAGACCGGGGCTCTCGCGCTTGCCCGGGTGTCGCAAGCACCTTCCAAACTTTTGAAGAAGGATCCGCCATGAACGGACGTGTGTGAGCATATGCTCCGCCAGCCTATAGTTTATGATACACTTCACTGAACTCAATCACCATGCCGGTATCTGATAAACCCAAGCGAGTCACTGTGAACTTGAAGCCCGACACTGCCCCGAAGACGAAAACTGAAGAGCTGCTAAAGCCAGCTGCTCAAAGTGCGCGTGATCTTGACACTGACCTCTATCATGCCATTCAAGTGGTTAGAAGCTTCAGACTGACTCGACCTTCATCTCGAAGCTCGTCACGTCTATCAAAGGAAACCCAAAGCCAAAGATAAATGTGGATTTAGTGAAAGCAGCAGCATTAGTAGAGCACATCAGTGAAAGTTTGAGGAAAATCGAACAATTGACGCAAAAGTTATGAATTTTTAAAATTTTGGTGTTAGAAACGCTAGATGAGGAGACTACTAGAGATTATGACGTGTGTGTTGACAACAATATAAAGAAAATATAATGGGAATTCCACGAAAATTCATTTTTCATGAAAATTACACATTCCATCAACTTGATACTGACAATTATTCCCTCTGCTTTCTGAAAGCGGTTAGTCTTTCATTATGCCACTCTCCCGAACGACAAATTTGTGCATGCACAGTACACGTTCAACCAACTTTCCTCGTTGTTTAATGACTTCCTAATTCCTAATTCTAATATTCATTCTTACCCATCTTGCCATTCATCTGATTATCATCTCGAAAATCCAAGAATTGTTTTAGCACAAAAATCCTTAAAACACCATGGTCCTGATGACCATACCCGATAACCGATAACCGATAACCGATTACCCGATAACCATAAACAATGTAGATCTATTCATTACTATAGGCCTGTGTGTCCGAATATTAGAGCATGTTGCTATCTATATCTGGGGTTTTTTCTTCTCACTTCTATAGTTAAAGTATTGATATGGGCTTCGAACTGAACGTACACAACAAACATGAACATAATCAACATAATTCATATTCACAACTCATTTCCACGCAAACACTTCACATTTTGCACAATGCACCGCTGCACCTTCTTTTTCTTTTTCTTTTTTCTCATGCTTCCCTCTCTCTTTATCGCCACTCAGAGAGTGGTGACTTGAATTTTATATTCTTATGTCGTATTGTTTAGACAATCACTTCTGAGGCATTTGTCCTCGTCAAGCGTTTGCTTATGATGGCGGTCTCCTGTATTTCTGTTACATCCAGAGTTCCTTAGTTTGAACGACATATACAAGGGATCCTATGTTTACTATTATGTATAAAATAATGCATGTTTGTTTTCATTTTGCATTGTGTTAGAAAAAATGTTGGATATTTGAATTAATCATTTGTCTATTTTAGCTGTCAGATTCAAATTATACTGTGCTCAAGTTCGTTCAATTGACTTTGTATCTTATTCATGTATGAAAAAGAAATTCAGAAATCAAATCAAATCAAATCAATCAAAGCATCAAATAGCACGAATAGGATGAGCAGGACACTCGTCCATACAAGAACCTCCGATGCATGTAGCTGCTGTCATCTTCTCCTTAAGATTCTGCTATATTTATATCTTTGCTTTCATTTATCCCTCCTCCATTTCGTCATGATTCTCAAAGCCCTTTGAAACGGCTTCACCGGGTTCACCGGAAATCCATCCTAATTTTTGTTATTCTACACTCTACTCAGTGATGTCATCCCGCTTTTATATAAAGTTGTTTAGTCAATTGCAACGCTGCTCGACTTACTTATTGGTATAAATGTCATTTAGAAACATTGTTTTATCACTTATATGAAAATAACTCTTAATTTTGATGATGATGATGATGATAGTGAACAACATTCATACTGCGTCATTTATCTGTAAAACAAACAAACAAACAGCAAACATTCAAAGGCGCCCTGCTCCTTCAATAATTATGTCACACTTTATTCACACAGTTGCTGGGGAAAAAAAAAAATAAGTCCAGAGGTCAGATTTGAAGGAATTAAGGTTGCTACAATTTCGAAGTTCGATTAGCAGAGAGCTTCAAAGACGTGGAGCAACCGAGAAGGGAAGGCTCTGTCCCTATAAGTTCTAAGGCGGGTACTTGCGGATACTATCAAGGAGAATCAGGCCAGCTTCAAAGAACTTACGACTCTGACATGGTAGGCCTATAGCGAATATGCTCTGCCAAAAAAAAAGTATGTTTAAAAAAAAGAAGGTGATTCAGCAGCACAAGTGTTTGCCTAATATAGCAGATATGGATTGGCTTGATTACGTTGATCGAGATAGTATTTTTCTTAGATTCATGCAGAATTTCATGTCAATTTTTATGCATGGTATGATTTGTAAAAAAAAAAAAAAATCCAACAACATATTGTACTCTCGTTAAAAAAAGAAAGATATGATTTAGCAGCACAAGAGAGAAGAATACAGCTGCGCATTTTTTTTTTCATGTCAATTTCACTGTAAACATAAGCATGCCCTGATATCGAATGAAATCCAAACAAAGAATATCATAAAACAAAAAAAGTGGGTTGGTGGTTGGGGTGTGGGTGTGCTTTTGGTTTTCGTGAATCGGGGGTTGATGGGATTGGGATTTGATTTGAAGGATAGTTATAAATTGTAAGAAAGACATTGGCGGGATTAAACATTTAGGATAGAGGGATATATGTTTAGCATATGTAAATATTTTCTAGTGAAGAAATTGTCAGTGCGATTGATTCATATAATCGAATTATTCATGTTGAAGAGAGATTTATATTAATTCATTGTGAAGTATAAATTGAAAAATGGATTTGCTTGTGTTTTGAATTGTATGAATTGTATCTTTTTTTTTTCATGTTACGTCCAGAATGAGAGATAATTAATGAATTCAATAAATATCAAGGAAATACAAAAAAAAAAAAACATATACATAATATCTCGCACAGTTTTCTTATGCAAATCAGAGGTGATGATGTAATATCCTTACACGTTATCCACTCACCTGCAGACGAAATTCAGATAAGATACAAATGTTTAAAACTCAATCTAAAGAACTCTTTCTTTGAAACTTCTGTTCCTTTTTTTTCTTCTGTAATATATCTTTGCATTTCATGACTACATGTATTATCAAAAGTATAATCACCTGAATTTCTTTTCAAAACTAAATTGCCTTTTCCTCAAGTTATATGCCGACTGACTCTATCCCCCAACACACTCTCTCGTAACACACTGTAGTCTCCCTTGCGCAACAAATAGAAATGTCGAAGCCGAAATGTGCTCTTTTTTATTAGGTGAGTCATTGAACTCGTGTACAACGTGTGCGGAATGCTCCTATCCTCCCTCGCGAACCGATTTCTCGGAGACCGACTGGTAGAGTTCAGGCTAGGCAATCACTGGCCCCTGAGCTGTGCGACTAACAATAGATTTCTAGTTGATATTTAAGAAGAACTTGTCGATATATGCAAGACGACATTGGAAAAACTGCGCCTCTTCAAGCATTCGTCTTCAATATCGTACTCTTGACGGCAATTCGGAAACAGACTGGTAAGTAATTCCGCGTAGGCCTAATTCTTAGTATCAGTCCCATGTGATGATATTTACGTAAGTGGAAAGTGCATTTGAAGAATTGAGGCAGTGACTTTTCTGTTTGTCTTATTAAGAATATTTCCGTGACAGGATCTTCATCAAAGCTATGTAGAATCACCAGATTTTTGTCATTAGAGCTAGAGTCATGATCATTTCGTGTCAACATGGTGAACAGAGACTGATAGAGCCAAAAACAAGGCAAAAGCTATCAATCAATTCAAACTCTGCATCTATAAAATATACAAGTTTATCATCAAACTAGCGCCAAAGTTTGTGTTGATTTAATGTAAGATATAGATAGGGCCTGCTAAATCTAATTACTAAATAGCCTTTACCAGACTGAGTCTACTAATACTTCATAGACCACTACTAAATTGTATTTAGTAAATTAATAAGAAATTGTAGGCCCTCGACTATCTGATGTGTTTGTGTAAATTTTTAATTCAAACAGCTGTTTCCAGTGTGTATAATGTGCATCTATTACCACCTGTCTAGAAGTAGAACTTAGTAGCTGTATCAGTGTATGTAAAATATTTTGTACAATTGGTTTAAATTTACACATTCTCAAAAAAAAAAAAAAAAATGATTCCTAAGTGATGTGACTCAATGTTGATGTCACATTTATTGTCATCTGTTTATAAATTCATAATTTATAGAGTTTGATAGTATTAAAGTTACTGGTAGTGGTACTGTGGTAGTGGTACTAGCCGTGGAGCTAGTGTGTGGTGCTAATGCAGATCTGTACTCCATTGTCACTCTCATACTTTACTCATTTATGCAACAACAAATCCTTTTAAAACCTTGGAGTATTGAACACAGACTCATCATGATCAGCAGTAAACTTTGTATGCACATAGAAATGAGACTTCCTGTACCAATGCTAGTGTCCTATGGGCACATGTACACAAGTAGCGCTGTACCAGTACCGGCTCTGGTGCCAATGTCATGTAGCTGTTAACTAACATTTTCCATTATCAGTGTCCTTGATGAGATGTTTTCTTTTTGTGCTGTTGAGTGTGCATTGTTGTGAGACTTAAAGATTGCTTGTATAAATTCTAACAGAAAACTCTGACACGTGTCATGGAGAAACACAAGCATGAAAGTAGCTGCCTTCTGACAGACAAAGGGAAGGCCTGGAAATTCTTTGCAGGCATCAAGTTGTCTTCTCTCCAGCCCAATGTGGTGTCGGAAGATTTCTTTGACGAGCCTGCAAAACCTGATGTCACAGTAAAGGAAGGTGAGTTGGCCCATTCAGATATTATCATCTGTCTGCTGTGAGGTATATGTATTTCATATTAATGTGCAGTTTCCTCAGAGACCAGCCCTGCCAATACTTAGATGAAAATCGCTACTAGATGCCTATATACTGTATACGCTGTTATTTTTGTGTACAGATATTTTCGCAAATGACGAGAACATAGACATTTTCGCGAGATGTCGTTTTCATGTATTGACGCCGATGCTAACATTAATGTTCTATTAACAAAGCGCATGGAGACATTTTCGCATGTTGTTAGATTCGCGAAATTTGCAAAAATTAAGCCCTCAAGAAAATAACAGCTTATACAGTATCTAACTCGAAAAAGCCCATCGTATGGAACTGTGGACTCAGACTGATGAAATTATCTGCTTAGTACCATGCGAGGACGCCCTTCAGCATAAATATGCTGTAAAAGTGGAAACTTTCACGCTGTTGAAATTTTGGTGCAATTCGCACAACCAGAAACTAGTGTGAAAATAAAAGTACAAAATATTTTTGCTTGCCATAGTTTCCAAAAAATATGTCTTAACTCCGCAGAATTAAAAACATGCGAAACTCATCTTACCCGGATGAGTGCAAAAAAAAAAGCCAGTGGCTCGTGAAAATTTCATGCTGCGAGAAAGGCTGTATGGGCTCCAAGTTGGCAAAATTTTTGATGCCGTGAATATATCATGTTTTACAGTTTACTGCGTCCATTACTATTCTATGAATATCTGCTCAGTAAACAAACCAGTACTTGTTGATATTCAGTATTCAACAGTATAATATTCAGGGTTTATGTTTCATGCAAAGCAGACAAATTGAGTTTCTAGGGCAAATTACTGGTTTACCCTTTGGGGCATGCCTACATCTCACAACATGCAGCTGTTCATTTTATTTCTCTGTGCCATTTTTCTGTAGAACCGGAAGTCTACACTGTATCAGCGGCCATGCTGTGTTCACTATGTGACATCAAATTTGAAATGAGAGAACAACAGGTACTGTAAAGATATTCTAATCATAAGTATATGAATGTGATATTTGTATGATGTGTATAAGAAGTATTTAGTGCTATCTCAGTCCAAGTACTGCCAACAAAAACTTGTATTCTTGAAATTTGTTGGTTTTAGCAGGTTGACAAAAAAACAACAACAACAAAACAACAACAACAGCAAATTATGAACATAGTCCCGGCAGCTTATGTTGGGCTTGGTGTTGAATGTTGTCTGCTGAACCATCCTATACTATTTTTTGTTTGTGATCATTGGCTAACACTTGCCCCTTGCGCTTATCAAATTTGCTATTTTAGGTGTTGTGATGGTGTATTAAAGCATTACCATACGTATGATAATGTCCCCACTCACATCAAGTACCATGTGCAAAGCATGCTTATGTAATGGTCTACCATGGAACGTACAAAAACACTCTGGACATGGCCATGTAAATCTGAGCCAGGGACTAAAATAGACATTTTGCATTTTGGAGAAGTGAGCAAATTTGTACCATTCTTATCCATCTTTCCCATGATATGTCTAAAAATGTTAAGCATTCATGCCTGTATCTTGTCATGCAATCATTTGACATGTACCAAACACTCCCACTTTTATTCCATTGCGCTGTTCAAGCACTATCCCACTGACTTGGTGGATGTGTGAAGATAATACTGGTGTGAGGGATTGCATGCAACGCTAATTCACACCAGTGCCTGCCCTCAGCACTTAAACAGCACTTGACATCACCATTGTACACAGAAAATATGCCCCCAAAGTTATAACGTTTTTGTGTTGCGAAAAATTAGTCAAGAGATTCTGTGCCAGATTAGTGGAACAAACACTGAGTTATATTTTCTATTTCGGTAACAATAAACATTTTGTCACATGGCTTCAACAGGCTTCAAGGAATTTTTGAAGTGCTAAAAGTAAGTCTCAAAAGCCCAGTCAGCATGTACTCTTTAAACTGGATTTAAACTTCACTGTATTCTCTGTGAAGATTTTGATTGCTTTGCTCTTAAATTAAAGCAGGTCAATATAGCAGTAGAAACTATTTTGGGAGAAGATCTAGTCTTTAATGAAAAGCAATATGAGGTAATCCAGTGTGTCATGTTTGTTTCCTCTCTTTTACCCACAGAAAGAGCACTACCGAGTAGATTGGCATCGCTTCAACCTGAAGCGGAGAATGATGGGATTGAAGACTCTTTCTGAAGATGCTTTTGCACAATTGGGAGGTAAGAATGCAATGGAACATGGCATTGTTGTGTGTGTGTGTGGTGTTTTTTTTTCAGACATATGTCTTAAGAGTTGTTTAATGACACATTAGTATTGATTGAACGAAATATCAAAAGATAATGTACTCTTACAACACATACTAGTATGTTTTTGATTCATTTCAAATTGATGTAATGTCATCCCTGATATGTATGCAAGAATGCCTTGATTGCTAAATTTGTAGGAAAAGGTAGAAAACTGAACCTAAAGAATGAAGTCTGCATTCAAATGAAAAGATCCTGTAGAAAGTGGCATGTACAATTTCTGTTGATATGATACAGTTAATAGTCTTATGCTGAACACAGAAAAAAATGCTTTAATACACTTTCACTATCAAGATAAGCAAGTCAGGGTGAGACTTTGACTTTTATATCATACAGGTATATTCCATTTGATGTCAAAGATGTCACCAGCTGCAATTGATGTGTAAGCAGTGCACCTTGTGTAATCAAACCTTGTAGAAGGCTGCACAGGACTTTATAATCCCATAGGTGCTACACTAGCCATGTAATCAAATTCTTATTATTGGCCTTTGGCTCCTTTCTTGTGTCTTGTGTTGTTGATATTTTTTGTTGTACATGGATAGTGCCCCCTGAGAAGCTCCTCATGATAATTTTGAAGGTGACCTTGATACAGCTGCAACATAGCCTCCGTCAAGGAGTTTTCCTTAGTGGTATGTAGGAATACCTTTAATTAGGAGTATACTGTTTTTGCTGAAATGTAGGAAAAGCAATCATTTTGTAGGCTTTTTTCCCCCTCCCCCCCCCCCCATAAAAAAGATATTAAGTGTATATCAATAGTCATATTCAACCCGTTGAGGACGAGACCCAAGTATACTCGGGTAAGTGTCTATGGGAAATGCGTGTTGTAACAAAATCAGTCCATCTTCAACGGGTTAATCTCTGCCGTTGTTTGGTTCTTTGGTTTTTGGGGGTTTAGGTTGTTTTTGTTTTGTTTTTGTTTGTTTGTTTGTTTGTTTGTTTGTTTGGTTGGTTGGTTTTTTTTTTTTTTTTTTTACGCTTTTTTTTTGGGGGGGGGGGAGGGGTTTCACTGCTGTTAAGGATTTCTGCATAAACATTATTGTCTTACCTGTTCCCTAAACGTGCCATAGGCATCATTGGTCCTAGAGAGCATTTGCTACCAAGATGGAAGAAGTAGTGTCATGTCTGTAGGCAATTACATCAAAGAAATTATAAGTATAACAACCTTTAAAAGCATATATCATCATAATGTTTCATTTAATGTGTGTGAATCATCGACTGTATTGTACACCAACTGTGACTGTGTTTGCATTGTCTCTTTGATTTTTTTTTTTCAGACGATATATCAAGTATATCAGGCAGTGGGGATTCCTCATCAGAAGACGATGTGGACATGTCTCCCGTTTCTCATCACCATAGCAACCACACCCTCGGCACATCGTCATCTCTGATGATGGCATCCAGCCACCTGTCCCGGAATGACAGTGACGACGATGAGGATGAGGATGACGCCAACAGTGAGAAGAAGTCCTCAGCAAACGGGAGAAGGCACCCCAGGATTTACTTTGAGAATGAGGACGGACAAGTCGTGTCGATATATCGCTGCATAGTGCACGGCAAGAGGGTAAGCAGCTACCCAGGAAGATGAACCTCTAAAGTGGGACCGTCATTCATATCATTATCAAGCAAACAGAAGTTTGACATAAAGCAGGAAGTAAATTTTTGTTGCATAGTTGCTTATTGTCCATGCAGAATATACAGTTTCAGAGAGGGCCACTATTCATTCTTCTTCTTTCAATCTTTCAAGACTACTCTGTATAAGAGACAGAAGTTTCACCCAGCAGCTATGCAGAGATTCAAGATTCAAGAATATATTTTGTATGTTTTGTCTTTAAAATACAGAAATTCCCCCTCTACTTGCATTCACGATGCGAATGATATAGAACTGCATGACATGTGTGAATAATACTTGAACAAATTATAAGAAGTAAAAATGCATCAAATGTACCATTGCATTCATATTCATGATACATTTAAAAACGGATATATTGATTGAATCCTTCATATTCTTCTTCCCTTTACTCTTTGTCCTCCGTAGAGTCATGCTAATACAACAAGAAAAAAGCTGATCGCTGATGTCACCTTTTATATCTCACAGCCCAAAAATATAGCCAGGGGATTATGGAAAGTGGCACTAGGATCAGGATTTCAAAGAAATCACAGTGTGTTCAAATCCAATAGGAATAGTGTAGTGTAGAAGCATACACCCCTCCTTATAGTAGCAGTGTGTGCACAGTCTCTGCATGCATGCTTAGGGCATCATGTATTATATTCTTTTATTTCCATGAGTTGTGTCAGTATCTAAATACATAAAAAAAGTATTTTCTCAGCCTGTGGTATGCCAAGGTAGAGCCTGAACCTTGGATAGAAGTGAAAAGTAATTTGTTATCATTGATCAGTGGGGGTCTTTTGCTGTATGTCTGGAATAGGCTTGGAATTGCCACAGAGATCGAGTCTCCTCAGGCAAATACAATCTGTAAAACTGAGCACTGTGGAATGACATTTTAATTCAAATTTCAGTTGGTTTTGTGCAATCTGCTCAAAGCTATTGAATTACTGATATTTATTGATTTATATTTAAACAAGTGTTACATATCCTTCCCCCAATACTGCCAAAAAAAATTCAGTTGATTTACTTGTGAAGTAGATTTAAACTGTTTATTGGCTGTCTTCATGACTGTACTTTGTTACCATTTCAGGATTCACCATCGAGCCACTCAGAGCTAATCTCCAGAGGACTGGGTCTCCTCTCCAACAGGAAATGGGCCATAATGATGACTGGGGGTGGCCATTTTGCAGCTGCAGTGTATGATGGGTAAGGGAGGCATTTCTAGGTGACATGTGTATCAAGTTGGTCCATCTTGATGAACAAATGACAGTTATTGTGACTTTGTATGTTGTGGGGTTTTTTTTTCTGTGTGTGTAACTACTTTTGTCACTGGTTCTCTTTTAGAGCTTTTACTTTCATGTCAATTGCACAATTGTTTCAGGTGGAAATCTTAACAATTTTCAAATATGATAAAATAATGCTTCCTTACCTCATGAGCAGTGCACCTACAACATTTATGATTTTTGTAAGGTGATTAGAGTGATAATCATACAAAGAAGAAATATCAGTTTAACATTCATGCACAAATAATATGCATGGTACATGAGCTTTTGAGGAATGCCTCTTGTGCAATGTAAACAATGTACATTTATCCCTATTTCTTCATTTTCTGTTGCAGGTGTGATGTTGTAGTTCACAAGACATTTCATCGCTACACTGTGCGTGCAAAGCGAGGGACGGTACAGTCAGTGCGGGATTCAAAGGGCAATGCTCCCAAGTAAGTATTTCCCTCTTTGTTTTGTTTTTTTCATGTTGTCTCATCTCATATATTTATTTCCACTCTGAGCTATTAAAAAAAAAAAAAAAATATCAAGTAAATAAAAAGATAAATAAACATAGATATATAAAAAAAATAAACAATTTATACCAGGTAGTTTCAGATGAATCTTGTCTTTCAGCTGCAAGTAACCAAATTATTTGATAGATTCGCACAACGTATAACGAATTGATGGCTGGGCTGCCACTGACCTTTAACCCCATCTGTAATGTCCACAGGTCATTAGGTGCGTCTCTCCGTCGGTACAATGAGGCAGCTCTCAACCAGGAGGTTCAGGACTTGCTGGCCAGCTGGAAGACACACCTGGACGCCTGCCACAGGATTTTCCTCAGAGTGCCCACCTACAACAAGGCCATGTTCTTCGGGGGCAAGAACCCTGCCCTGGAGAAAAGGGACTTGAGGGTGGTGACCATTCCCTTCGCTACCCGCCGAGCCACGTTCAAGGAACTTCAGAGGGTCTGGGAGCAGCTAGCAACTATCAAATGCCACGGTGTGCATTTTGTTTCATCTGTGTTCCATTTTTTTCAAAGTCCTTACCCCATAATCCTTTTTGAGTCTGACTGGATTTGTGCTCATGTTCTTCTTGAGTTCCCCTGAATGTGCTTTCCCATGCTTCTGTTATGAATTAGAAATTTTTACATTGAATAAAAAGAAGAAATGTTTCCTATTTCTTGATCTGAAAACACGAATGAGGATCTGCAAGTATTGCATTCAGCAGTGACTGTCCGTAGGGAACGTCAAGATGTATTGCAGTGGCTTACAAATCAGCTGTAGTCTTGCCTGATCAGTTTTGACATTTCCAGTCTTGTTTTGTCAATTCTCAATATGATTGGGTATTTAACACAGGCCACAGTGTATTATACCAGTACTGCAAGCCCTGGTGTATTGTTTGTTGTACATTTCCCTTTTCTTTTTTTTTTATTACATGCCTGTGACCACGTTAATGAAAACTGTAGTTGATCAACAAATCTGCTTGATTGTGTTCAGGGAGCAAAGCTGATGTGGAGAAGAGGTTTTCCAGTCCTGACAAGAAGGCAGAGTGGAAGAAGGCGAGCAAGGGACCAAAGGGGCAGGCAGATCCTGCAGAGGATGCAGAAACCATGGAAACCATTCTAGTCAGCTTGGAGAAGAATTCATTATCAGGTTAGTAATGGTATCAGATAAGATAACACACATTCATGCTTCTGTTACATTTGATCTCTTTGTCACACTTTCCCTTTTAACAGAGATAAGCTCGTCAAGCCAAAGAATTCCTATATTCCTTTAAAAGTTCCGAGTATCCTCAGGCAAGTTCTATGGGAAATGCATGTTGTAGCAATATCAGTCCGTCCTCAACGGGTTAAATGCCTTTGTAGAAAGGAGCATCAGGATAAAGTTTCCTGCTCAAGGACACAAGCGTCGTGAGGGGGTTTGAATCTGCAGCCTTCTATTGAAGTGAAAGCACACTGCACAGTCACTAGACTATGGTATTCTTAGTATATCTTATGCTGAGAAACGAAAAGTCTCTGTCTACAAAAAAAAAAGAGAGAAAGTAGATACGGGATATCCCGTTGTTGCCGCAAACTTCCAAAGAGGCTACATAGGGAATATCCTGTCGTTGAAAATGTAATGCAACCATTTGTTAGAACTTTATTGAATGCTGTAATAATGGAATAATTAGTGATATATTCTTGAAAATATGGACAATTTTCTCCTCTTTAAAATGTTACTTAACTTGCCTATGTTTCATTTTTGCCAGTAAAGAGTGGTTGTTCTAAAAACTGCCAGCTTGAATGAGCTCATGTGGAAAAATGGCTTACCTCTCTGGGTGTTTGTTCATGTGCATGTGCTGGCCTGATTTGGGTTATAGGGTTAGAAATGGAAAGGGGTTTCTCTGTAAATGATGACAATATCATCAAGTGTATAAGACTGACATTTCTACAATCATAGATCTTGTACTCGTATTGAATTACATCGACGTTTTACTGATACACTTGTCATGCCCTTAACTGCTTTCACTGTATGTATTTTTCTTCAAGAGTACATAGGTGCCTCATAGTGAGGAATGATTGAATTTAGATTACCCCAGTTGTTCATGAAATAGATTGTCTTTGTCTTTTGAATGCAGCTGAGAAAAATGACCAAGATCAAAACAACCTTGGAATCAGCGAAGGATTGGAGAAAGACGAGGAAGAGAATGATGAGGAGAAAGATGTGGAATTCATCTTGGAGGATGCCACATCTACCACCGATCATCTGAGAGGTCACGAGGTCTCCCAACCAAAGCCTCAGAGAAGGAAGAAGAAGAAGAAACAGCTGAGTAAACAACACAATGAAGGTTAGAAAAGATAAATCTTCTTTAAAGCTACAGTCATGGATTAACCTGTTTAGGACGGGCTGATTTTGCTATAACACGCATTTCCATAGACACCTGCCTGAGTATACTCGGGACTTGTCTTCAACAGGTTCATAATAATACCTGTGTTACAGAACAAACAAAACCAGATGATTGATTTAGTCACCAGTGTTTCGTCAGTGAAGATTGATTCAAGTGAGTAGTAAACCAGCTGCTTCACTCAACCCTGCAGAAGGTTGAAGAGGACTGTAAACAACATTTACCCAGTCCTTAAACACTGATGGATTATTACCTAAAACGACTTGAATAAGTATTTACATGTATTTGTGATTGAGAGTCATGTCAATTTGAAGGTTTGCTTTATTTTTGTGTAAGACAGGGATATCAGATCATGCAAAATAGCGGAAACTCTACTCACAGCTTATTTGCATGTCAATTCTTTCTTTGCCGCAAATTGTTTTACCTCTCAAATCTCCAACAAGAGTTAGCAAAGATGTTAGCTTCATGTGTAGACAGTGAAAAGCCCTCAAACTTTCCACTTGTTGCTTCCTGATTATTACAGTAGGTGCAGTTTGAGCATAAATTTTCAGTATGATGAGCAGAATATTGGAAAGAATCACATCTGTCAGACTGATATTCAAACATTCCGTGTAATAATAAATCTGGTCTTCTTCTTTTCATATGAACAGATGTGGAAGAAACCTCTCTCACAAGTGACCTATTCACTATATGCCGGACGGGCAACATGGACAAACTCAATCAGGTTCTAAACAAGATCAGGGAGAAATATCTCTCTCGCCCTGGTCCCCCAAACCAAGACAATGGAAATAGCGGCAATGATGATTCAACTCAGACAACACCCTGGGAAAGTGATGCATCATCACCAAAAGATGATGGTGTAAGCTCTAGTCTTCCAGCTCCTTCAGAGCAAGGACAGGAATCACATGATATTGGTGAAACTGGTTCATGTAGTGACAACCAGCAATCACTCAAGAGTGAAATGTGCTCAAGGACTGGTGAGGAGTCTGGAGAATTTAACACCAACACTGAGTGTGACAGCAGCAGTCTGCGTACCAACAGTGCTCAGTGTAACTCTCAGTGTAACACTGAATCCAAGTCAGCAAGTAAAACATGTGAAGGTCATACACCACTTAGGGAGGAACCTGATACAGGAGATAGTAGTCATCAATGCAGTGAAACGGAAGAAGGCAGCAAAGACAAAGCAGAAGATAGCGAAGGGAATTATAACCAGCAGCACCAACCAGATGAGGCTGCCCAAGACCTTGGAGTGGAATGTCGGGGAGAAGAGCCACAAAAATCTACCGAGGGACATGACACATCCCGCTCTTGCAAGAAGTTCTACAAGTTCCTGAACAAGCAGCTGGACAACCTTGGCTACACCTTCCTGCATGTTGCTGCTGAGGATGGCCAGACAGATGTCATGTACCATCTCATGGAAGCTGGGGCTGACCCAGGTGTCAAGTGAGTCTGTCATTTAGATACCTGATTTTTGTGTAATTTCACCTACTTCATAGAAAAAAAAAGAGAAGACCTGTATCAGAAATGCATACCTTTCTCACTATCCATCCAACTTAAGAAAATGTGGTTACAAAATTTTTAATTTTTCTTTTCTGAAAATTGATGTACTGTATGGCATGCTTGATATGTTAAATTTACAAACTTATGATTCAGCCTTTCATGATATTGTTATATACAGAGTTCGGCAGCCCAGTAACTTATTTTAACCATCCCTGAGCTTTGAGTGCCTCATGGCATAGAAAATCCAATCAGACATTGTCCACACTGTCCAAATTTCCTGGCACAGAAAGGATCATAGCTTTACATCACCTCTTCTGTATGTTTTAAAAAATCACTGTAATCAAAGCCTTTTCAGTTTGGGCACTGCTGACATCTGAAGTAGAAGTCCCCTTATCAAAAATAATTCTTCATGTGAATCAAAAGTGAACACTTGTCCATCACGATGTGTGGTCCATAAAGCCATGGTGAATCCATTTGTTTATAAATCTGCTACATTATACTGGGGGTGCTCACTTCACAAGTTCTAATCTAACAAAATACCTGCCAAACAAACTCCAGTCCATCATCTTATTGAAATAATAGAAATAGTTAAGACTATCACCTTTAATGTTTTGTTAAGTTTTGAAATATCTTCACCCTTGTAACAGGTGTTTGTTATTTTCCCTGTGTATGGTATCTCTAAATAGAAACAAGAAGGGGAAGCCACCGTATGGATGTTCCCTTGACAAAAAGACAAGAGACACATTCAGGAAATTCAGAGCAAGCTACCCTGATAGATACGACTATGAGAGAGCACAGGTGAGTATACATAAACTTCAACTTCAGGACATTTTTTTTTTCACTGCTATGCTTTTGAAATATGTCTCTTTTGACTTGTGCCAAAGAGGGGGGCGCAACGGGCACGCAGCCCCTCTTCATTTTTTTTTTTTTCAAACAAAAGAGATTTTAAAAAAAATGCAGGGGGGGTGGGAGCATGTGCACCCCGTTAATTTTGTAAAGGTGCCTCCCCTTTTGTACAGAATTCCTGGATCCGCCCCTGTCAAGGTATAGAAGAGTGTGAGTCACATTGAAAAAAAAACTTTTGATATGTGCTTTTAAATTAGAATATTAAGTTGGGAAGTAAACCAAGAAGTTGCCTCTGAGAAACAATTAACTTGTCGTACAGGAGGATGAGAACAGCATGGTTGTAGCCATTTCACTCCCCCCCCCCCCCCCCCCCCCCCCCATGAGAGAAGGAGGCTGGACAACAAAAATAAAACACTACTTAGAAATATGTTAATGCCTTTGTGTCTCCTCACAAGAAATTATGGAAAGATGTAGTCAGGCCTGTGTAGTTAGCTATATTTGTTGTTGTCTCTTTCTCTGGCATTAATTGATATCTCTATTAGTATCTCTATCTGTGGTATCTCATGGAATGTCTTCTCTCCTTACATGTATTTCATTCTTCTTTCATATGTTAAAAGTATTTGATAGAAGCTCTCTGTTTTCACCATCTTATATCTGTCTGCCTCCATGAACCCATTTGTCCAGATTCCAGCCCCTCTCAGTGAGGACCAGGAGAGAGAGAAAGCAGCCAAACAGTCTGAGAGGAAGAAGAACAAGCGTAAAGCAAAACGTGAGAGGGAAAAGGTGAGCGTATGACTTATAACCTGCTGTAGACTTGGAAAGAAGTTTCAAGAAAACTGGCTCAGGTTTGTTCAGACTGTTTGATCACTCTAGTGCCAGTACAATGCATGGTTGCTGAAATATATTTTCATGAGGAACTGCCAATTCCACTTCAATACAGAAGTCAGCAATCTCCTGTCTACCTGTGGCATTATAATTTTGACAGTAGAGTATGGCCTGTATGACAATTTATATGATGTACCAGTATCTCACTTTCTTTGGCCATGTTTGTGTTCAAGTTAATGCTTCCTTGTGTCCTCTGTTCTTTCAGATTTTCCCCTAACCCCCCCCCCCCATTTTAGTCTTACACACATTTAATTTCCTAAAAGAGTGTGGGTTTTCTTTCTTGTTCCAAATTACTCTTTTATGTTCATTCCTTGGACTGCCGTTCTTGTCAGCTGAGAGTCAAAAAGATGTTAACACTGTGCAATGAAGTTAGTATCGTCTGGTTCTCAACCAGTGATTCATACATATAGTACTTTCACATACAAAATAAGTTATATGTGACTTCTTTTTTTTTTAATTTAATGTGAAGGAGGATAAGAAAGAGCAAGAGGCTCAGAGGAAGGAGGAGGAGAAACAGCAGTGGTATGCTGCCCTCAGTGATAGAGAGAAGAGAGCACTAGCAGCAGAAAAGAGGTTTGCCATGCAGACGACATCTACATCAGAACTCCAGTGAGTGTTATTTAAATTGAGATGCATGTTACCTGTGAACTGGTTAGAGTACAAGATAATGCATTACAACATGTTCTTGTTTGGTAATTTGGCTCCACAATGCTTTTCATGTGGCAGGAAAGTGAATGAGATGTTTTTTGTCTCGCCCACCGGAGGTGAAGGCGAGACTAAGGGATCCAAATGGCGTCCGTCCGTCGTCCGTCCGTCGTCCGTCATAAATGTTAAAGTTTACCTGCAAGACTCTCTTTTGATGCATAACTTGGCAACTGTTACAGCAATGGCAGCCACACTTGGGTGATAGAAGCACTAGGGGTATCTTCATGTTATGGTGTTGTCAGAGGTCATGTGATATGGTCAAAGGTCATTTGAGGTCAAATATTAAAGGGTATGTGCAAGACTCTCTTTTCTACATTGTATGTTAAAGTTTACCTGCAAGACTCTCTTTTGACAAATAACTTTACATAAGTTGCTTGGATTACAACCTAACTTGGGTCATAGATGCACTGGGGGTACCTTCATGTTATGGTGCCGTTGGAGGTCACAGGATAAGGTCAAAGGTCATTTGAGGTCATACGTTAAAGTTTACTTGCAAGACTCTCTTATCACTCGTAACTCGACACATGTTGCTACAATAGCATTCAAACTTGGGTGATGGATGCACTGGGGGTACCTTCATGTTATGGTGCCGTAAGAGGTCACATGATAAGGTCAAAGGTCATTTGAGGTCATACGTTAAAGTTTACTTGCAAGACTCTTATCACACATTACTCAGCACATCTTGCTGCAATGGCAATCAAACTTGGGTGATGGTAGATGTCTCTTGGGAAGTTGAAGGTAACCACAAGGTCAAAGGTTACAGACAGGGGTCAACGAACTTTTAGGGCCCAATGTTAAGTTTTTAGGGTGCATTTCGTTTATGGCTCATAACTTTTGATCCCTTTGTCCGTTTGTGACCAAACTTGGATGGAACATGTCCCTTGGGGAGGTGAAGGTCGTCACAAGGTCAAAGGTCACAGACAGGGGTCAACAAACTTTTAGGGCCCAATGTTATGTTTTTAGGGCGCGTTTTGATTGTGGCTCATAACTTTTGATCCCTATGTCCGTTTGTGACCAAACTTGGACGGTAGATGTCCCTTGGGGAGTTCAAGGTCATCATAAGGTCAAAGGTCACAGAAAGGGGTCAACAAATTTTTAGGGCCCAATGTTAAGTTTTTATGGCGCGTTTCGATTATGGCTCATTACTTTTGATCCCTTTGTCCGTTTGTGACCAAACTTGGATGGTAAATGTCCCTTAGGGTATTGAAGGTCACCACAAGGTCAAAGGTCATAAGCAGGTCAATTAACTTCTGGGAGTTATAAAAAATATTAATTCCTTGGACGCGAATGGGCGAGACACAATTTGGCGATTGCCTTGTTTACTTCCTCTGGCCTATTTCAAAAGTTTGAAAATAGGGTTCAATATGGATGTATGATAGCGGGTGATTTCAGAGGCAATGCGGTTAAATAATGAGATATAACAGCCTGATTGTCCTGTCCTAATGTTCAGGGTACATGGTAGAGAGTAGTAGCAATTTTTTAAATGTCATTCTAAATTTTGTGAAAAAGAAAATTCAAGCTTTATTAAGCTGTACTCTTTTGACACCCTGCAAACCTATCCTTGCAAAACAATAATTGTGTTAATTACATTCTAATGCGTTGTTTCTTGCCCCCTTTTGAAGTCATCTTTTCTTATGTCTCTAAATTTCTCTATCTACAGGAGGTGTTGGTCCTGTGGTTCATCCCTCACTGGAAAAGTTCCTTTTTCTTACATGGACTTCAAGTTCTGCTCCATGCCATGTTTGAAGAGACATAAGCAGCAACAGCAATGACGTCAGTCATTACTCAGACCCCAAGCAACCTTTACAGTTTTATTTTCTTACTCTTGATTGCACTTTAATTTAAGTCATCATATACACCTCAGATTATTTATTTTTCTGCTTTGATACATGGCATTTAGCATTGGATTTTAATCAATATAATGAATTTGGCTTCCGTTGTAAACTCGATAAGAATTGGAGAGACATTCAAGTGGAGTTGTTTTGATCTTCTCTAAAGTTTATCATTATCCTTGTAATAACATCTTCAAAATGGCCCTTAATACATTGTTGTCTCTGATGGCATGTCAGCCAGTTGAGCAGAAGAAGCAACTTTGTTCACACCTGTTCACAAAGTTATTTATGAATTCATGGATACAAGTTGAAAGATTATGATCTTGATTCTGCTACTACATTGTGATGAAATTTTTGTAAAACAAGGACGTGTCATCATGAGGAAATTATGAAGTCATATTGTATTAGAAATACAATCAATTTTTATTGTCCCCCATGCCACAGTCATCACACTTTTTAGAGGTATGATTTCTAATTCATTTTTGCGAAGACTTTCCGAACCTTATAGGATAATAATTCATGATGGGGTTGATTGTCACTGTCTATGCATGTAATGACGAGACAAGAATATTAGTTCTATGTAATATCTATTGTCGGCAAGTTGTAGATCTTATTGCTTTAGCATGAGATTTTGTCAAGCCTGATATTTCACTGTATTCATCATTTTACTTGTAGTGGCATTAGAAGTTTTCAGCTCTTTTGTTATACAAAATATCCTCATTTCATTTCTTTGTCATATTTCAATAATGAATCTTAGTTCACAACTCATGTGCAGATTAAATGTGTTCTAAGCCCATGATATCTTTTAGAAACACTGTCATGGGGAATTCTGTTCATCCGACTTTATGAAAAATTCATTACGCAGTAAATATTCATTCCACTTTCGTGTAGGCAAGAAAGGGAATTAGAAATGGAAAATCTTGCTTCAGATCATTTTCTCTATACAGTGAATTGTTACATAGATTTAAGTTACAGGACAAAATTGTTTTCTTTTGCCCCTATTTAGGTGGTTTGTCTCTGTCCTAGTAGTAAAATTGATATTCACAATGTTAGCGTTTGGGCAATTTTTCTTGTTTTTGTCCACTGTACAAACAGGTTGTGCAATGTTATTTCCTACAAGCTCAAAATGATAAGGGCAGCTTTGCCAAAATTTGTTCTGAATTCTTTTCCTCCTCCCCTGGAAAAAAGATCAACAAAACAAAACAAAACCACAACAACAAATATGACGTGGTCCTTGGAGTACATGACCTATAGGGTGAATGGCCATATTTGGTTGATGTTAACATACTCATAACTTAGGCCTACTCATAACATGGCTATTGCACAATCCATGTGCCATAGACTCGTGTACAGTATTCATGTTTAGAATTTAAACAGTTCTTAATCCCATATTATTGTACAACTCACTTGTATAAAGCAAGTTGTTTAAATTTCAAACAGCAAGTACATGTACATCACATAGATTAATTGGTATTTACATGCCACCTAATTCATTTGTTTGTGATTTTTACACTGAAGAGAATTGTTTTCAGGTTTGCATTAATTTTCGACTCATTGCCTCTACTCATATCCATTATTTTGCTTCTCAGAGAAGTTTACGTTTCTTTTGTATGTTTGTTTGTTTGTTTTGGGGCATTACCTACATCATCTTTTCGTTATAAGAAAAGATCCACACTAAAGACATTGGTATACTGTAAAAGTGCAAATTTTTGCGGTGAGGAAAGTTTTGCACATTTTGTGCGAACTAAAACAAGTGCGAAAATAAAACCACACAAACATTTTTGCTTGTTATATATTCCAGTAACTAATGTCTTGATTCCACTGAATCAAAAACATGCAAAATTTATCTTGCCCAGCCGAGTGCAAAAATTACTCATGCGAAATATCCACTTTTAGATGTCACATGTAGAACCAGGCCTTTGGGCAGAAATCCTGAATGGCATGTGAAACTTGTCTGTATTGCCTTTCTCAAGTTATGCTCAACCAAACCCAGGGGCGGCGCAGCCGTGGGGGCCGTGGGGGCTCAGGCCCCCCCCCCCCCCCCCCCCCCCCACTTTTTGTGCACCATACAAAGGAATACATAAGGTGTCATCACTTTGGGCCCCTACACTTTTTTCAACCCGGAAGTACGTAAGTGGCACTAAAATGGGAGGGGAGAGAATGAGCTGAGGACCTTTTTTTTTTTTGCTTGTCAGCTGAAGAAACCCGGAAGTGGACGCGGGGACGGGGAGAGATATGAGCTGAGGACCTTTTTTTTTTTTGCTTGTTAGCTCATCAAACCCGGAAGTGGGCCCCCACACTTTTGAAAACAGTGCGCCCGCCCTGAAACCTATGGCATAATGTACCCTATATAAAGTACTTATTCATTGTCACTTGTCGCTGCAGCATTGCAGGACGTATCATATCGGTGTGATGTCAAAATGATGAAATATGCAGACACATCTCAGTGATCAAAATTATGGAACCGCACATTTGGTTGGATGTATTGTTTACAAAAATATTCTGCCGCAGTTTCCCTTTAAAATAGTGTTTTCTTACCATATCATACAATTATGTACTTATACACACATTTCTTTAATAGTGTGAGAGGGAGATAGACAGGTTTATAAGTTTTGCTCGCTTCCATAGTACACACAGTAGCAAATAATTGTCATCTTGCTTTATTTAATAACCATCTTGCTTTATTTAACAACAGAGTGATTGTTGATTAGCTTACTGATTGCAGTGTTACTGACGATAAGCTGCATCAGGAAACTCCTCTGAATAGAGGAAGCACCTCATGGCTTTATAGGCCTACTTAATTTATGTCAAGCTCAGTTTATACTGAGCATTCCTATTGCAGGGAATAATCAGAATGAGATAAGTGAATGATATAATCAAGTGCAATGGATTCATCCCATCATAAATTGAAGACAAGATATACAGTAACTAGATTTGTAAGTATTTTATTCAGAAAGATAGCTAGTGTGGATTTGCTGTACGTCAAAAAAACATGCCTATGATATCCAAACTCAGAAAGTGCATTAAATACAAACATGTATTAATACATCGGATACACAAGACAAGATGTTTCCATGTTGTTTAATTGAATGATGCATGCTTTATATGTCGTGAATAACTCAGAGGTGATTGTTTAGATTAAAGTATATGAAACGAAGGTGATTTGTGGTGCAAAATTAATGCCATGAAAGGCTTCAGTTCATTTAAGGTTGCTCACAGTAAGGAACTGTTTACTGCCCATTGTTGATGATAAAAGAGAACACATAGCTTAAAATTAATGTGTATGCCATGTGTAGGGTGTGCGTGTGCGTGCGTGCGTGTGTGTGTGTGTGTTCTCGCTTTGAGGGATGAAATGAATCAGTGATGGATTAGCCTAAGTATGCAGCATTGTACTTTGAGAATAAGATTGAATTAAAACACTAATTGTGAAGCTTTGTTAAATGTCATTTAATGCTTGGGTTGGGGAAAGAGGTGTGAGGTGTGAGGTTATTTGTTATTGGTTATTGGTAATTGAATCTTGTAGCTCGAATTTTCAGAGAAAGAACACATTTAATACGCATTTAGTAATGGAAAGATGTGATTGTATTCGTTAAATTTGCATCTTGAATTGATTTCTATGCTCGGAATTGCGAAAATTATATTGTTCATCTCCAAGATCGGGAGGGGAGGCCGGGGCGGCTCATGGGCGTCATGAGCTATCGATAAAATGCTATCGAGTGATCGTTCAACTGTATGGCAGTCGGCTGCTGCTAGCTGGAGCCTGGCCACCGCCTCGCTCGCCCGGGCGGGCCAGGCCGGCCGGCCGGCCTCGTGATCGTAGCTCAAGTGGCATGCGCATACATGCAGCGCAGACATCCGGCGGCCGCCCGTGCCCCAATAAACATAACTGAGAGCTTGCTACAGACAACCAGCTAAACGCATGAAGTAAGTGGATTTCCGACAAGCCCATAAATTGGTGAATAAGGGTAAGATTTACTTCCTCTAACGGATGGTACAATGTATGATGGATGTTGCCAGGTGTGGGCTATTTATGCGTTAGAAATAGACTACAAATGTGTACAAAATTGGTAAAGGCAAAGCAAGGACGGAAAGTAACGTCAACACTGTGTGTAGGCGTATTGACTAACGTGCGTTACACTGATTATGATAAATGCTGTGATAATGACTAGAATTCTACTAGAGATGTCTAGTATAGAACTAACAGTTAGTAGTATGCTGTCGTTGAAGAGTAAGGTTATATTTTCTAAGAAAAACAAACAAACACATAGAACAAGTCTAACGGTAGTCATTAAAAAAAAACCTGGATGATATCTGCAACTGTGCAAGACTTCACTGTCTTCATTAAGTTCAGGATTGAAGGGGAGGCAGATTACCCCCAGAAGAAGCAGCTTTGCCCTTGTTATTCCACGAGCATCAATTCAATTCTTCTTCTTCTTCTTCTTCTTCTTCTTCTTCTTCTTCTTCTTCTTCTTCATCATCATCTTCTTTTTCTTCAGGTTAAGTCTACCTCCTTCAATGTCAATGTCTGTTAGGCCTATAATAATGAATGATGACGATGGCTTGCAAGCTTGCGTGATCAGTCAGACTGGCCAAGAAATGTTGATGAAAATAGGCTAGCGGTACATGATTTGATCAGATTGCAATATTCTAATGCATCTTTATCGACAATGCTTGTCCAAAAAGGAATGATCTCTGAATTACTGTCAATACTGATCCGATATCACACATTCTAACAAAGGTAGAACTGCTACTGCTCATGAGTCAAAGTTAGTAATGTCACAAGTAAGTCATCAGTGTTTTGATCTCCCAACATATGAAAAGCAAAAGTTTTGAATAATTGCATCAGCATAGGGTAATTGGTACTGGTACATTGCCTTTTGTTTTGTTTTGTTTTTTTTTTTGTCTGAATTTGTTTGATTCCACTGTATGTTCCAGATAATTTACCTGACCAGGAGAATGGAGCTAATGCTTGAAATGGAGCAGAGACTGATATGGCTGTTAAAAACAGCCATCTCCAGGGCTGAAACAGCAGGCTCCTTCGTCACAGATGCACTTTCCTCTATCGACATACAGATGTGGAAGGCCAAAGGGCTGAATGCATATGAGCAGGTGGAAACATTAGTAGCCATATCACTGCACTGTGAGTAAACATCTTTCTTTATTAGACTGTAGGTCTGGTAGACACCTATATGAAATCTGTGTGTCATTTGAAAGAAAAAAAAATAGATGTTCAGTTAAATTGTTGATCCATAGATCTGAGAAACTATTGTAGATCCATAGATCTGAGAAACTATTGTAGAAGAATAAAGGTTTCGGATTAGAATTGACATATAAAATGTAATTACAACTGGGAAAAAAAAAGAGGGGATAGGGAAGAAAAAAGATAAAGGAACGGCTTCGTGTAAAAAAAAAAAAAATGACTTGATTTCAGTTGGCAGTAATTTGTACTGTACTAGAAGTCATATTTGTGACAGGAAAAGGCAAAGATTGATCGATCAAAGTGTTGTTGTTGTTATTTTTTTAGCAAAATAGAAACTACATGGAAGTGAACAGTTGCACCATGAAGTCATGTGAGATTATGAAGATATTTAGAATCTTAGCAGTAATTGTCGTCTACCTCTCTTTTATACCTACTGTATGACGATGTCTCCTGCTCTATCTGCTTGTCATTCCAGCTGCACAAAATGAGCTCAAGATTCTGTTCAATGATGTGTCTGAAGTAGCCATGGAGCTGTCATGGAGGGAAATGGCAATAGCAGCTTTCTTTACTGCATTCTTCCTGTGGACTATGTGGCTTATTTGTCAATGCTCCGCATCTACACAGGCGAAAGGAGGGGCAGGTAAAGGATGGTGTTAGTACATACTAGTATACCATTTGGCAGCAAGTAGATTTGTCAGCATATAAAGCCAAGTTTGCTCTACAATAACATTTAGATACTGTATTTTCCCTCGGTGCAATGGTATGATTGTAATTGTAGAATATTGAAATAAATTGCAGGATGTCCATAAAAATATCATTGTTGTCAAGAACTACAATCCTGATGGCATTAAACAGATAGTGACCATAAGGAATCTAGAAATTGGCCTTCATGATTTAGTCTGTGAGGTTATCAGTCATTAGTGCACAATATCCTCAACACCTTTTAAAGACAGAGTAGACAAAAAAAAGGGAAAAAAATGAACCTGAAATGAACAAGTGTGCAGTAATATTACATATAGTGTAACTAATACATTGATATCTACTGTAGATCACCAGCAGCTTAAGTAGATGAGATGTTTCAAATGTTCAGCATCACTGTCTGATCACTATTACTTCTGAAAGCTCAGTGGTGGTGAGGGGATGTAATGGACATAACTGTGTTTTGAACTGTTACTTGCTGACTATTCAGCACACCTTGTACTTCTGCAATTAAAGACTCGCAAAATGGCAACAACAAAGAATTCTTCATATCTTCATTGATTTTGCTGATTGTTATTCTTGTGCCACACAGCCTTGCAAGGTGCATACACTTTTTAAAAGGCATAAGAATAGGAAAAATATTTATTGAAAATTATGTATTGACTTGTGGAAATGTTCATTTTATTTGTAACATCATAGTATTTTTGTGGTAGAGCTGTACCAGGTGCTTGGGACTTTTGCACAATATTTTGTTTCAAGTTTTCTATATCATTACTGATAGTTTTATGGCATTCAATCAAGAGCTAGTGTAAGGAATCTTTGGCCTTTGTCAACAACATAATTCTATCAAAACATTTTATGTTATCCATTCTTTGAGCAAATGCTCTTGCTACAAGCTAATACATGTAGTAGCATTTACACTTTCTTCTGTATCTTCCTCAAGAAAAAACATCATGCAACCTGTCGCTCACAGTGCTGTATGACAATTAATTGAATGGAAATTGGTGTTGATTGATGCATGATATTATCTGTCCTGGTATGACTTTTTGATCATTTTGTTTGTTTTGTTATATAGACTGCCTATGAATGACTTACATTGAATCATAGGAAATATTCTTTATTTTTCAGAATCTTTCTCTGAATACAGCATATTTGATCTTGCCAAGGTGAGTACAGATTTCTTTATGTATTACTAATGAATCAAAAGTAGTGACTTGATGAGAGTTAAGTTGTGCAGTATTCTGCAAGTACTTTATTTTTTTATGATTCATTTGACTTTCCTTCATACAATATAGGATTTCCTTACTGTAAAAGTGGTTTATTTCGCGGTGGTTTTATTTTCGCGCTTTGAGGTTGAACCGAATCATGCGAAAATGTTTTGAAAAGTCATGCAAAATTACTCATGCAAGGAAATGTTTTGAGCTCTCCGCTTGTTACAACGCTATTGCGCACATGCACACACGAAGATTCCGCGCATTGAGTGCATATTGATGGTCAACACACACACAGCGATACCGCGCAATGTAGGTACAGCATGTTATAAAGTACTCGAGAGACGGGATTTCAGGTAAGCCTGCATTTAATTTTAATTTCTATTCAATAAAGAAAAGAACAATTGGATTATAGTTAGGGTTTTCATGTGCAAAATAAAACAGTTTTTGCCGACTGTGAATTCACAGATTTTGCCGATCACGAATTTAAACACACGCGAAAAAGTCGGCACCGATGGAAACTGCAAAAGTATCTGTACACGAAAGAAACCACTTTTACAGTATATCAGTATTCTTGTGGCAGACACACTGGAAATGATGCATGATAAATTCGTAAAAGAATTTACCTCAGCATGATCTACAGAAAGTATACTTGTGTGTTATAAAATGATGACAATGATTTCCACAATCCAACTTCAGATAGAATCATGTACATACTTCTTGAAAGACTGAAGCTTTGTTGAATATTCAAGATTCAATGCCAGTGCTCTTCCTTGGTGTGATTTTGTTTTGTTTTTTTAATGTCACTCAATATGTGCAGGTTTGTGAAAGTACATGCAAAAGTAGGCAGTAAACACTAAACAGAGAAAATACACACACATTTATTATGAACCTTGCTTGCATCGTAAGGATAGCTTGTTACAACATCAGCAATATCTTTATTTTCTTAATTTCCATATCATTGCAGACTGCTTACATGGAGCGGAATGCTTCAGAAGTCGTGAGACTGGTGGATGTCTTCAATTTTGACTGCAATTACCACATTCCTTCTAATGGCATGACGCTCTTCCTGGTAAGTACTCAAGATGATTTTTTTTTAAATCTTTGTGTTGTACAAAGTCATTGACTTTGATAAGTTCTAATAAGGAGCAGTCACATTTTTTTTTTTTTTTGGGGGGGGGTGTATTTTTACTCTGTTGATAAGTTGTTATACGTGGTATCATTTGGTCTGTTTTTGCTGTGTATTGATTCTGCATGTAATAATAGGTGTTGAACTGATTTTGTGAAGTAGCAAATAATAATTTTGTTTTTAAACTTGTGCAGAAAATATGGTGAGTTACAATTTCACATGTAATTTGAGCTGTGCATTTTGCATTGATACCATATAATGGCATATTTCATAATTTCTTCAAGTTTAATGAACAAACTTCGAAACAGCTGCTAGTTCAACAGACTGTAAAATGTTTTTTATCTATTTTTTCAGTGTGCCTGCATTGGTGGAAGTGCTCAACTTGCTCATCACTTGTTGAAGAAAGGTATGCCTTAGTGTTAGGAGAGGTAACTTTCTCATGGTCAGCCTTGCATGTTATCTGGGATTGTTTTGACCCTCTGCAGTATTCTTCTCTTTAATTAAATGCATGATGGTGTATGATGTCCTGTATTTTATGTCCAGTTGATATCAGATGTGATGTAAGATAATGAGATTTTATGCAGGTTCTTTGTATTGTTAGGATATAATAAAAATAGGGTGAAAACACACACATATTTTAAACCTTCTTCAACTATTGTAAAGCATCAGGCCGTTTGTTTAAATGTGTACATACATGTGTATGTGTGCAAATGCATTTGCTTAGCTTTGAATTATGACTGTGTGCTGTTGTTTACATTGCCAGGAGCTGATTATCATGTCAGGAATTACCATGGTGATACTTGTCTCCATCTGGCTGTCTTTGCCACCTCTGGGTCAAAATACCCAAACAAGGATCTTGTCAATCTTCTCTTGGAGAAAGGTAAGAACTACTGGACAAATCACACAAATACTGGTATATATTGGTGGGACAGCATCAGAAGAGGAATGTTTTGAAGTGTATTTGATTTCCCCCATGGAACAGGTCAGATGAATCGATCATATAGTAACATGCGAGATAATTTCTGTGCTTGTTTAAGAATTCATCTTGCGTCTATCATCTTTCTGAAGCTTTATGAAATGCAATTCAGCATTGAAGTACATATGTATTCTCTGCTAAGAAGACTTTATTTCAATACCCTGTGAAGTTTAAATGGCCTGGGAGATAGCTAGTAAAACATTTTTAAACAAAGTTAATCATCCAAATCTTTTTATTTCTGATTACAAAGTGGCCAGCATAGTTGTTGAACTGTTGCTACTGAGAAAACATTGGGTTTAAAGACAGAAAACCTATTTCCAGGAAGAGAATGGAATGATGTCCAGCAGTTCAATCAATTACCCCCCCCCCCCTCAAAAAAAAAAAAAAAAATAATAATAATAATAATAATAAATAAATGAATAAAATAAAAATAGAAATAAAAAAAATAATAATAATAATAATAAATGAATTAATGAATAAATAAAAAATTTTTAAAAAAAATCTATATCTATTGTGTCTGACAGTTCACTTTCATCCTTGTAATCAACAGGTGCTAATGTGAATGCAAGGAACAATTCTGGTACCACACCACTCCACATTGCTGCCATGGAAGGGGATTCTGACATGATACAACTTCTTTTGAGATATGGTAAAACTTTTTCTTTGCCTGTTCCCAGTTCTGCAGTGTTCCAAATGTAAGGAACAGATGTGTATTCATTAATTTGTTCATAAAAAGTGAAGATTATCATCAAGGATGAGTGAGTTATCTGCAGAAATTGAAGTGCCTGAATTTGTCAATTGAATGGAATGAAAATGTCATGAGTGTCCCATTCAAATGTGTAGCACAAAAGTACTATTTTGTGCACTTGTAAACTGTTTCTGCATAGTATAACTACTTCATTGTAATTGAATATAAGATAGAATAGAATGAAATCAGAACATTGATGTTTTGATCTCTTTCTTAACATGTCAATTATAAACTTTGCATGGTATGAGTTCTCATTTTTAGACACTGTAATTGTTCATTTTAGAGAAAATATTGTGGCATCATCGTATGCATGAGCTTGTTATACCAACCATTCTAGATTCACTTTTCGTACATCAGTTTTGTTGATTCCATAGTTAAATCTTAATGTGAGCAAAGCATGTGTGCACTGTCCAGCTCCATATGGAACTGTTGCCTTATTTTCTTATCCTCATCTTTGTCAGTCTTGTTTAATTTTTGTTTGATATCAGGTGCTGATTCAGCTTCATGTACACCAGATGGCATTCTTCCCATGTACATCGCACTCAACTCAGGTAAACCACTGCTGACACATGCACGATGGGGTGACTCCTTAGCTTTAACTTAGAAGGTCATAGTTGGCTGTTTCGAGAAGCACAGAAGCTGTGTTGATTTTGGAAAAACAAAAATAAAAACAAAACAAAAACCCCATAGTGATATGAAGGTGTGATTTATGATTTTTCTGGAGTAATCAGTGCATGGTTTAGAAAATAATATGAAGAGAAATGTCCCAGTACTGTACTGTATTTTGGCCTGTCGACCTTTGATGAATACTAACTACTGGTAGTCATATTGTGCAAATGAGTTCCTTTTTTGGTTAAGTTAATTCAACGTGGCTGAAGGACGTGCTGTTGCTCTAAATGGCTCACTATGGAATAGTCTCATAAATTAACTCAGAGACATGCTATTTCTTTACCTTTGTGTGAAGAATGATATGTACCATGGTAATCGTCCTAATGGAAGGTGTTAAAACATGAACACCCTGTAACATATTTTAACTAGAATCAAAGAGATGTTTCTTTTTCTTCTCCAAAGAATGTGAAAGAGTTCTGTGAATTTTAAAATATGTTATGAAATCTCGAGTCATGTGAGCAAGATAGCAACTGAGATGATGTGAGTGAGGGAGATTTAACTTGATGATTGCATGACGTTTAAATCATAAGAATTCATTGAAAATTATCTGATTCTCCTCAAATGCAAATGCACAGCCCTTTTTTTCACTATTGTAAATACAGGTGACTCCCATTATAACAAAGTCCTGGGGACTGGCACTTTTCTTTTGTTACATCGAAAATTCATATAGCCAAACAGTATAAAGATACAGATTATAATTTTGGGAACAGAATTTTTACTTCCTTGGAACAACAATTTTGTTATAACCGTGTTCACTATAACGCAAGTACACTGTACAAGAACATACCACATTTTCATCAACTTTTTCTTGGTAGAAGTATGCATGATGCACACACAATGTCTACTTTGTAATATGTCATTCTCCTTTGTCATTCCAAGGCTACACAGCAGCAGCCAGATTGCTGATGGTGGATGTAAGGCAAGAAAGTAGCAGCATCACAGGCAGCTCAGCTACCCCACCTATGGTCAAACTTGGTCTTCTGAGTCCAGAAAAGGCTCATCTTGCCATGTCTTCTCTCCCGAGAATGAGCCCAGACTTCAGGTAGACTAACCGTGGTTCTGCATCTCAGAGAAGCGTTTCAATATGAAGTTAAATTCCCCTCATTTGACCAATTTGTGCATAAGGAACATACTTTTATGCTGATCAGACTGTGATTTTATACTGTACATGCTTTCCCAGGTTTGGTTTGCCCAATCCTTTCTCTTGAAAACTTGGATGACAGTGTTGTTACGCATGCTCTCTCTCTCCCTCTCTCCCCCTCTCTCTCCATCTCTCTCTCTCTCTCTCAGCATGAAGAAAGCTATTTGATGTAGGGCTTCTTTCAAGACACTACTTCTGTAATGAAATGGATTCAGAGCCAGAGTCCATGCTTTGAGTTTACACTGTAGAAGTAAGATGCTTTTGACTGCTGTACAATACTCGAACTCATATTCAGTTCATGCCAGTTATTGTTCTCTTTCAGATACATTTTCAACTATTGCTGTTTACAGTACATTGTATTTCTATTAGTGGTGTATTGGCATATGTGTTGTATTTCTAAAATGGAACATATTATAAGCTTGTTTTTAATTTGAACATCAAGCAAGTTGCTGTCTGAGACTAGGTGTATGCATGATAATATTCATGTATATACATATTTCATTGTTTTGAGTTCACATCCAGTTTCTGTACAATGTGAAATTTGAGTACATTGCATTTCTGTCGACATTGTACAAGTTTTCCTGTGGATTGTTAGCTTCAGATTGAAAAGATTGTTGGTATTTAAAGCCGTTTATTTCTTACCCATAAGTGCTAAACATGTAAATACATGTACATGTATTGGTAATAACGGAAATGTCCATATATAGGAGGAAAGTGTGTGTCTTTGTAATGGCTTTGCATAATGTGAGTACTAAAAGTACACTGTAAAAGATATCCATATTCAAATCAAAATGTAGAGGTGTACATGTACAGTATATTCATACCAGAAATACAATATATATTTTGTGTAGAGTGTATATGGCAACAATATATTGTATATGTTTATGAGAAAGAATATAATATATAAGAATATATATAATGTACACGTACACATAGAGGTTTAGAAACTGGGTGCTTGCGCTAAAAATTTCATGGCATTGCCATGGCAGAAGTTATGCTCAGAAGAGAACAAGCATATCTACACACTATGATTCCTAACAGAATTGAGAGTGACAATAAAGACAAATACAATCATTTGCATTGCAAAATATTTTATTGACTTAACTCATATACAAGTTTTGTACAACATACTGAAGAAACATCTCCAACTGTTGGGGTATTTTGACCCTGGGGTCCTCAATCAGCACACAGGTCAAACTGGCATTCCAACATAAAGATACAATCCCTGGCACAGGTGTCTGACTTCTTGAGGTGACTACTTGAAAATCATATCCTGGAAAGAAGGAAACATCCTACTTGTTTAAATGGAGACGCACAATACGTTTGCAAGAGTAATTTCCAGCTCTTTTCAATGACCTTTGGCCGAAGGTCAATGACATTGATGCTGCCAGATGCTCGATCTTGGATTGATTTTTAGCATGCTGAAGTATTAATACACTGTAATAGAAACAATATAGGTGTAACACTTCACCTTTCAAAACTTTGCTTTAACCCGAAACACCATCTTATCACTACAAGCATCATGCATGCATCTATACTGCACCAGCAAGATGGTGTAAGGGAAGAGTGTCAATTGCAATTGTTCATAACATCTGCACGGGTGCAGAAGATTTAATTGATACTTGTGCCATTTATGTATTTATTGTCACTTCATTTTCTGAACAGTCATCCCTCCTGTTTTCACTTCATGAATATTAATGATTCATATCTGTGCTTTGGGGGCTCAGAGTACTATAATACTTTGCATTGTAGTCTTTGAAGAAAATTATTGTTTTGATGTGCTGAAAAGACTGACAAATTGCACAAATATTCAGTTCAAGCCAAATGACACACAACTTTACTTCAAATTACAACAGGCAGTAGAACTTATATCACCAACCAAATGCCAAGTTCTTGTTTTTCTTAAAGATCTAAAATGTAACTTTCTCTTTATGCATGCAATGTATATTTTTTCCCCTGTCAGAGAAGGTGTAGAGAGGATAATAAGTCTATTAAATCTGTCTGCATGCTACCAGATCTTGGAGCATTACAACAGTCAACTGTACCGGTTGCTTCTTTCTTTGTATGCCACATGTCTTCACATAGAATTGTCCATCATTTGAGCTACATTTATGTACACTTCTAATTACAACCTACATCGGATGCAAGTGTTCAATCAATTGTTGCCTAACTTGCCAATCATCTCAACAGATTGCATCAGGTGCATATTTCACCAGTTTTAACACAACATATCTGTGCATGAGTCACGCTTGCTTTCTTTTACCTGCATGTTTCTACCACAAGTTATTTCAACCCCAACCTCACTCCACAGGAGGGGAATTAAATGTACTTGTACAATTTTACAGCAAGATTTCTGCTCAACGAAAATCAATTTAAGGCGACATAACAGGTCAAATCACTGCCCTTCATATAAAAGTAAACCCTAGATGACATGGGGCATGCACATTATTCATATCATCTTTTAACTTATGACAAAATGCATGGTAATTCCACACGATCAGCAGAAAAATCACAGCTAGTGGTCATGCAAGCTTCTGACAATGGTATCAAACATTACTCAAAGGTACCTTGTTTCAACAGAAAAAGATTCTTTGCAGTGTATATACGTATGGAAGTCCTACAGGGAGAAAATGTGAAAAAGTTGCAATTCATTGCTGGGGTGACAAGACCTTGTATCTCAGATTTTGGTGCAAATCACTTCTTTTGATTGAACGTCCTACTTACCTTTGGGAGCAGTGATTTAAAAAATGTTCAAGATATCACTTGATGCATATGTGTAGGTCAGTTGTATCACAAAACATCCTACCATATTAAGGTTTTTGCAATAAAGCCTAAAATATAAGGAGATACATTGTATCACTATTTTTTTCATTAAACCATAACTGTAGACGGTTTAGTCTGGAAACATTTTTATTTCAACTATTGTTCACATTTGTATATTCAACAATACTTATCATCGATTATACCGGTTCAAATTTTTACATTAGTTGTTTCTATCCCTAACTCACATTTTAGAACTAAAAGGCACTAATGCTGGGTTTTTGTTTCATCTGCAAATGGTAAATTATGCCTTCAAATGACACATAACAAGTGAAGTGATGTCCTCTTCAAATCCTGGCTGTCTTACCCCAATGAAAATGAAGCTACCACGGCACGTCAAAGGAAAGGTGATCCCATTTGTTATAGTGCTTTGGTTGTCATGTGTTTTTGCTCTTCTGAACACTGGACATATTATAGATTCAAGGTTTTGTCACCCCATTAATGATTATTGATTACAAGCAATATGAAAAAAAAAATTAAGAAAATTTGGTTCTTGGACACTCAAAGAGTCCTTTCACTCAGACATCTGTGACCAACTGTTCAGTTGTAGTCTATACAGTGGACTCCCGTTATAACGAAGTCCTCGGGACCGGCAGTTTTCTTTCGTTATATCGAAATTTCGTTATAACCGAACGAATAAACAATAAAAATACATTAAGTGGACAACATTACGGCCCGAATTTTTACTTCGTTATAACCGGAATTTCGTTATAACCGTGTTCGTTATAACGGGAGTGCACTGTACCAACATTAACATTCAATGAGTTAGATCCCTGAACAAAAAGAAAAAGAAATGAGGGACAGCTCAGTTTTTGCTGTTACAGTGTAGTAATTTGGGACAAAAGGAAAATATTTCTTACCATAGGGTTGTGCATAGGAGCAGGCAAAATGTCAGCCACTTTCTGTAGCAGGCAAAAACAGTGCAGATTGTTCAGATCTACCTTTGCAAACCAACAGTTTGTTTTACAGATTTCAAGAACCTGCCTCTAAATCCTAGCCCACCTCTCGAGTTCAACTCACTCCCCTCTCTCTATCATACATACAACAACTCTCTCTGATTCTCTCTCTCCCTCACTCTCCCTCTCTCTCTCTATCTCTCTCGCTCTCTTTCCTGCTGACTCTTTCTCATTCCGCCCCTGTTATATGACCAAACAAGCTAGGCTTGCTGGTCGGCAGACTGTCATTGTGGCGGCATGGGGATTCCCCCGCGCGGGTCCATGACACTGGTCTCCGTCAGATTCTTGATCAGCTGGGCCAGCCAGCGCTTGGTGGAGTTGTCCTCCTTCAGCACCGCCATGAAGGTGCTGTCCTTCAGCTGGTCCGGCAGGCACTGCCGCAGCGCCCCCCTCGCCCTGCATCAGAAAGATGAGAAATGAACACAACTGTCATCATTTCACTAATGTATGGGGGAATCTTTTTACATATTTCTTGGGGTGAATAACATGTACTGTAAGACCAGAAATGTTCGCATGCATTTTAGTTTGGTGAATTTTGTGAGAGCCAAGATCTGTGAAATCAAAATGCATGTGAAAGTTCTTGTCTACACTATATGCATTGAATGCCAGTGGCATTTCAAGAAAATTCCATGGCGCAAAAAAGGCCGTCGGCTCCAATTTGTGAAAATTTCATGACATGAACATTTTTTGCCTTTAGTAATTCATGAGTCAAAACTTTTGATTCACCAGTGATACAAAAAGAAAAGATAAGCCTGGCAGGAATAATAGCAGGACTGAAGCAGATTCTGTCTGAAACAGATTATTATCTATCCACATCATTAGTGTAACATTATACTACAAACAGACGGGGATGAATCTAATAGCAGTGATCTTCCTTATACTTTTTTCCACCCTTACAGATATAGAGACTCATACAAACTACTTAAGCATTCTGATCAGTCACTTGCAGTCATGAACAATACACAGTAATTCCTGTTTTCGGTTCGCACCTGCAAAGGCCAGTGATTTGGATAATTGCAAGAGCTAATGAATGCATAACTTTAAAATATATTCGCCTCTTAACTGGAGAAGTCAATGCCTGCCACGCTGATGTCATTATGGACAAATTTGACCACATGAAGGCACACTCACCTCTGGTTGTCCGAGAGTCGAAGGTAACACCTTACAACATGCTTCAGGAGTCTGGCTGATGGCTCCTTGGCCAGTGCTATCACCATCTTACCCTGGAAGACAAAATAAAATGAGTTCATTTACCCATTTACAATCATTACCTTTTAATAACAACAGGCAATGGCTCTGTGAGTCAACTGTCAGGTGGCATCACAGTGAAGCCCACATGATTTTGACTGTTTCCTTATGGACATTATGTTGAGACAGTACTGATTCAGGTGTACAAGCTAGTTCCATGACATTTGTTCTCACAATAATTGCTCCAGTGAAATATCTGCATGTGAAGCCAAATACTATACATTCTACCCACAAACATAGCCCTAATCATAATCCTCACATCAAGCTACATGTAAATCTAAAACCCCACAGCAAGTGGGGGTTATCAACATAGCCCTAACCCTAATTATAATCCTCACATCAAACTAAACCTAAAACCCCACAGCAACCCTAACCCGATGTCCTTGGAGAAAATAAGACCGGAGCAATTGTTGCAGGAGCAAAATGCCATGTCAGTGTAAAAACCAAGTGATGTAATATCCAATACATCCACTGCTGTTTTACTTGAATCAACGGTGTACAAGTTTTGCTGTCATTCAGCACAAACATGGAAAAATTACAACAGTACTAGCATCATTCTGCAACTGCTTGCCATTTTGCAGAAAGACATATCGTGAACCTGGCCTATGGAAGAGATCTCTTTGCCACATGAAATGGAACATGTGCAGATTATACATTACTTTCTAGAAGTCAGAATAGTATTCTCCAGAAGAAAAATATGGCATAATCTATATAAGCACTGCACCTGTTGATATACAAATCTGTGGAGCAGCACAAAGTACTGTATACACCGTATATTCAGTGAGGTTTTATTTTTGCTAATTTCATGAGATGGGTGCTATTCGGGAATTTTAAAACATGTGAAAATATTAATTCTTTGAAAAGTCTTATCATAACATGAATGTGATGTGCACACATACATTTCTCCGTTTAGTACTGTACTCCACAATCACGAAATTAACCACTTGCAAAATTATCACGAAGTTCCGATTCGCAAAAAAAAATTAGACTCGGTAAATATATGGCACATACACTGCCTTCATACCACCATGTGAAGCACATGTAAACCGAGCGATTGCGCATTTACAGATCAGCTAAAGATGTGAAAATATTACCCTCCCTCTGTGAGCAGATTAGAGTAAAGGGACAGTGTAATTGACTTTTAGCAGAAATAGCAATAAGAAAAGATCTTTTCTTTCTTTCATCCTGTAAATCAAATGGGTACACACAACAAGCTGAGGCTGATTACTGCTGTCATCATTTCTCAGTAAAGACCTCTGGTTAAAAATCTTAAAGAGAAAAGGGAGTACAATTTAATGCTTGAGCCTGTGTAACAATTGACATCTTGAGTGTGTTCTGACAAGGATCTCAAGTTCATGTTCAAGTGTGAGTGGAGTGAGAACACCACACACTGTGGCTGAATACTAACCAGGATCATTGCAACATGTGAGAACCGCTCATAGGTCTGGCAGATGTAGGACAGCCCAGTCTCATCCAGTAGGATCTTCTGTAGAATGAAGGTGGCAACCTGCATATGGACACACAAGGCATACAACACAAGGTTATCAGTAATCCTAAGAAGTTGTATTGCTCTACTAACACAGTATGTACTCTAAAAGAAGGGTCTAAGCAATACAAAGCAATGCCAAAATCTGTATACCGGTAGATCATTTCGGAACTTAGATACAAATTCTCACTTCGGAACCCATATCTGTTGTGTCAAAATGATTGCAACCTTTCTGAAAGATTGTCAAACAGTACTGCAATAACTAGGGTGCAGCTTTTGCATTTTATACAACACCTACAAAGAATGTAGCTATCCGATTGGTTGATTGCCCATCACATGACATTTACTTAAAAGTTCCATCACACACTGTGGCTGTCAGCCGTGCAATTTTGTTTGAGCAAAAATGGATAGCGCATGGCTGAATTTTATTTATTTTGGCTGGATTTTGTTCTGAGAGTGGATTACACACTTTTTATTCCCAAGTCTTCCAGTATTCGGCAAATGATTGCTGTAATTTCCATTGATTATTAATTTCATGTGCATTGGTTTATTAGGTGCTGTATTGGTACATCAGTGAACACACATCAACTTTGTACAGAATCTAATGTTATCTACCCATATCACAACACATGTTTCTCATTCTGTGAGATATGAGCAAATTCTATCCATGATTTGGACAACACAATGAAATCATATGAAATGAAAGAGAACCAAACTTCCAATATTTCACTTACAGTTTTTGATAATTCACTGCCACTTTCCATGATCCTCAAACACAGCGGGATGATTTCCGTTGTCAACAAGAAGTTGATGACTTCTTGTTCATCAGTCTGTAAACGGTAGAGTAAGAGCCAAACCACAGACGATAACAATCAGAAAATGCAATGAATCATATCCATTATTAGACACACCCAAAATGTCTGTGCATACATCATTACTTCTATAGCTACTCTTGACATCATATCAACGTTACACATCAATAGGGTTTTTAATTATTTACCCTGGTATTCATCTCATTACTTGCATTAGTTTCTCTCCACTCCATACACCATGTACCAACATCATGCCTGATCTCATATTCAATATACCACACATACATGCATATATCTGACAAATGCATAACTATCTTGAGTGCCTTGGCAAATCAGGATCTCTTTGCATTTGGAGTGAGTATAATCTAGAACAGCACATTGCAACATGCAACCCAATTGCTATGATACTAATGTAAAATTTTAATAAATTTCCCATCATCAAACATGATAAGCCCTATTAAATGTTTGACCTGCCCATGGCTCATGTAATGATTGCATCACTTAATTGACTATTCCTGAAAAATCATTTCTGTAGTCTCACAATCAGTGCAAAATTAATGTGGTCCACCCATGATAAATAGAATGGCCAGTTTAAACACACTGAATTCTATTAAGGGAAAACATGCATTGTTGAAGGTGACTGAATCCCCTTACCTTGACAAGGGCACCGATCACGCCAAGACTGGTCAGACGGAGATATTCAAATGGTCTCGTCTTGCTGACCGTGTGCAGAAATGGGTACAGAAACAGGGGTATGTGTGCTGTTGGAACAAAAAACAATAGAGAACATGCTTGATTATAAATCTTCTCTAGAGATTCATTATTCTAATTTCCCCTCAGATCATGTTGAAATATAGTTGTCTCTCATTATAACGAAGTTCTTGCAATTGGCGATTTCTTTTGTTTTGATGAAGTGTTATAGTTGAACAGTACACTACAACCATATATAACTTAGGTATATACAGATGATGATTGTGGGACCTTAATTTTCACTTTGCTGTAAAAGAATTTCGTTACAACCATGTTTGTTATAACTGGAGTGCACTGTACCAAGAAATATTTGCAAGTGAACTGTTGCAAGAAGTACATCTCATAAATAACACAGTATTTATGGTCTTAATTATCAATGCTAATGCAATATCTGACAAATGAATGGACACACCAAGTACTGTCATTGGAAAGAATAACACTGTCACACATCTACAGTGGGTTTGTTGGTGTCATTCATTACAACTCTTGGAGAGAACTGTGCTTGTTCTTGTTTGACCAATTCAAAACACATTCATTATTACTGTATATGGCCATCCTGACAGTAGGACCTATAACGTGTCCAAAGTGTTGCTTAAAGATTGTCAATTCTGGTTAGAGCTTTTATGTTGTTTGAATCTTCATGGGGTTGAAAGTTCAGCAATCCCAAGTACAATGTATCAGCACATACATTTGCACTTTTAACATAGATCTACACATTTCCAGAAACATATAGAATACAAAAACACCTGTGACTGATGTAGCAGAAGCAGTACAAGCTTTTGCCAGAACACAAATAAGTCTAAAGATAAAATGACATGTTCTGCATACCAAGAATGGACATTGATCTTACAGTTGAATAACACCACAACTTACTCATAATGTACAAATATTCAAACTAGACCAGTAAAATCTGCCTTTTTTGCACTAATATCTGCAACAAACTTGAAACCTTGACGCACCCTGTAAAAATGCTGATCTTGTCTCTGGATGTGATGCAATACATTGCAGTAACGCCAGGGCATTACAAACTCTGTTGGACTGGTGTGCCTGTGCATGGATTTAAAAAAGAAAGAAGAAAAAAAAAGTATGATGTTAGTAGGTTGACTTTAACCACTTGAGCAGAATTCCAATCATACATTTTTATCACATATGATACATGGACACTTAGAATCTATTTCGTATAGCTAAGTCTTGATCTCACAAAAACTCAACGCAACTCTGTGTAAAATGAGTAAAATGTGACATACATGTATCACTCCCTGTGATTACAGTAACCATTCATTAAGAATGGCTACAAAGGCATGGAACATTTAGGATTATCAAATTTGAAACACTGCATCCCTACAAAATCATGGAGACCATTTCTAGGAGGAATAGCACAGTGATTGTTAATGGGATGGTATAGTTTGGTGGAGATGAGAACTGGGCTTGTAAGTTTTTGCAAGATATCAAGAAACCACTTGTGACATAGTACGGAGCATTCCATTCTAAGAGGAATTCAAAGTATATTTGATGAAAATCGGTTTTAGAATGGCTGAGAAATCCAAAAACACAGTAAACAAAGTGATCAGAATAAAAGGTAGGTCCCACCTTTTATTAAAATTGCTCTGTTTTGGGTATCTCTGCCATTTCAAAACCAATTTTCATCAAATACAAATGGTAAATTCCTCTTGGAACTATATGCTCTTTCATATTTCATAACAGGTTTCTCATTATCTCACCCAAAGATGTTAGAAACCTGAAGTTAGGTCTCAACCAAAACTATACGATCCCTTTAAGATGATTTCAACTCACGGTGAGAGCTGGTGGATTGATGTAGGGATAGATGTTGACAATTTCCTGAAGCAGAGCAGCCACTGTACCAAATGAGTGCCACAGCATCGGAGCCAGGTCGGGCACAACCTCTCGTTTTTTGCTGTGGAAGCAAAGTTTCAGAGGACATAATTTGCATAATTTCACAAAGCATTTTCATATCTATACACATCAGACTTCACACAACAGAAACAAGATATCTGATCTAACTGCCCATGGGATACATGTAAAGGTAAAAAATGTCAGTCAGATGAGTGTATAATTGTATATGGCCATTTTTACAATCAGTGGTGTAAAACACGGTTTTGGCACTAATTGGTGTATAACTTTCTTATACACTGACAGATATGCATTATTTTTTCTCATAAACTTACCACCCCCATTGTCTACCTTGGGTACCTTAATGAACTTTCGTATCTTTTTCTTTCAGATGTGGCATGCACTTACATGCTTGAAATCCAACACTTTTGGTGTATGCACTCTGACATGGTTTTTTTGTCAGACCTAGCATATTAAATTGTTCATTCCTTTTCATTATTTTTGTTGTTGTGGTGATAGACAGGTATCCAACATTAAGAACTATTATGGTTACCAGGTTCTGCTTTGTCTTCTTTAAAGACTGAAATTGTCCAAACTTTATGTTTCGGAGGTGACATTTTCCGTTAACAATTAACCCCTCTTTTGAGTTAGCTCTTGCTCACAATTATAAAATTCAACTTTGCTAATTTCCATCAAAACAGAGTAGTAATCAATCTGACTTAACTTCGATCCAAAGATTATTTGATTCAAATAGCTTATCATTTTTTGGTGAGTGTTTATAAATTTATGCAACTTTTCCGTTAACTTTTCTGTCACCTCCGAGACAACAGATTTATGTATTTGATTTTTTTATTCTTGACATCAGTTATACATTACATTTACAAAAATGTAACATATCCCCTCACATTATCTCTGAAGGAAGGTAGTAGAAATATAGCCCATTGTTTTCATTTCGGAGCAATTTACAATTTTCCGTTAACACTTGTCACCTCCGAAACAATCGTCACCTCCGAAACAACAAGTGTATTATATTTGATAATTTCTCGAAGACAAAGCAATTTTGTGTGATTCTGTCCAATTGACAGGAATCTCTTTTGGATGAAAATAGTAATATGGCAACAGGAAGTGAGAATTTTCTAGAGATTGATAAAAAATCTAATAAAAACTAAGAATTACTGTTTCGGAGGTGACAAAACACTGTTAACAAGAGTTTTTGCTCATTTCTATTGAAGAGAAACCATATCATGTACACCAATGGTTTCATTTATTTTAGTAACATAAGTCTCCAAGTGGAGAAATCAACTAACACACTCTCACTCCTATTTTTATTACTATACTGTACGTTTTAGGGCAAATTTACATTTTTTCACTTTTTTAACAAAGGGAATGCACAAAATACACCCATCTGTTGTATATATAATATTGTAATCAAGATCAATTCTCCTGCTTTAGTTAAGTAAACATATAGATGCTTTCATCTTAGAAGCTTGATTTCCAATTTAAGCAATTTAGTTGTGAAGATTTACCAATCACAGCTTTCCATGTAGGTTGCTTTTTCTTGTGTTTCGGAGGTGACATTGTTTGTTAACACCGTATTGTTATGTGATAGTGAAAGGCAAGACTTCAGTTCCTTTTCACTATCTATTAACATTTTCAAATACATTTAATATCTACAAAATCATCACAATAGAAGTGACTTTTGTATACCTAGCTCACCAGAATTCCCTTGATACCAAAGTGATACATGTGGCAGTTCATGCATGCCCTAGTCCACAATCTTAAAAAAAAATCATGAAATAATCAAACTCTACAAAAAGGCCACATGCCTATAGCTGGTGCACAACTTGTTCTTGAATTCTTAGTTGTTGTTTTTCCATGTACAATGTGGTAATAATAAACAAAATTATGTGATTTTTTTTTTTTTAATATGACAATAATTATTACATTTTCCAAGTTGAACCAACTGTTTATAAATGACATTGTATTTTTTTAAGATTATTGAAGTTATCTGACAACTAAAGTGAACAGAGGAACAAGTCCCCAGGACTGGAAAGGGAAAGATCCAAAAACAAGATTTGTAGTTCTATCTCAATATAATTTTGATGACGTGTTTACCTTGTTTTGTTATTATGTTTTATCTTAGAATTTTGCTTTAAGTACTGGAATTTCAGGGAAAAGAAAATGGTTTCTTAAAGGACAAGTCCACCTTCATATACACGTGGATTGAGTGAATGCAACAACATTAGCAGAACACATCATTGAAAGTTTGGGGAATTGGACAATCCATTCAAAAGTTACAGTATGGGTTTTTTTAAGTATCTATGCAATCAATCACTGCTGGATGAGATGACTACGACAGTGTATGATGCACATGCATACAACGATATAAAGAAAATATAAGTGAATTTCACAAAACTTTACTTTTTGAAAAAAGTGCACATTTCTTCAACTTGCTACTGATGTATGTTAGGGCAATATTATTCACCCTGCCTTCCAAAAGAGAGAAGTCAAGTGTTCTTTTGTTATGCAAGGAAAGTGAAAATATGTTGAATTTTCTTGATACTTTCTCTATATCCTTGTACACGTATGACATCACAAGCTATAGAAGTCTTCTCATTCAGCTTTGACTGAGCAGAAACTTCAAAAATTCATAACTCTGGAACGGATTGCCTTATTTTCCTCAAACTCTCACTGATGTGTTTTACTAATATTGCTGTATTTACTCAACCCTCATGTCTATTGAGGTGAACTTGTCCTTTTTCGGTCCCTTATAAGTTATAGGGTTATTTGAGACCAGTTTGTGTCCGGGACCTTCTGTGAAGTTGATGGGTAAAATTACTGAACAAAAAAAAATTTCCCCATAAGTTCACACAAAAGCATTACGCTGCTCTCTTCAGCTGGGAAACACAAACTGTTGTCTTAACCAAACTGTAAAAACTTGCTAAAGATTAGTATGAATTACAATCTAAAACAAAATATGAGCTGGTATCCACTATCATGAAAGAGAATAACTAAACAAAATAACATGTAAGAACTGAAAGAAAGAGCTTATATTTGAAAATTAAAGCCATGAGGAAAGGCATGAATGTTCACAATATATTAGTTACATTGTAACACCTGAGAAGTTGGGTTGTCTCTGTGTTGTGTCACCTCCAAAACAATAAAATGATTTTTTCTTATCCTATACTTTTTACTCTCAAAAGTGACTAATATATATAATTTGCTGGTAATTTTCAAGCAATTCAGAAAGATACATAAAATATATTTTAGTAATGTCAACAGTTTAAATGAATCTGATATATAGAAAATTTATCCCAGATGAACCAAACACCTTTCACCAGTATTATAACATTTTTATGGTGGCTATCAAGAATGATGAAGAATTCATGAACATCCTAGAATTTAATCTATTTATAATACTATGTGCGAACAAAAACATAATATAAGTCAAATAAGAATTTTTGCTTTTGGCATTCATAACCTATGTCCCCACCAAAAAATTACAATGGTACCCTCCGCAACGATAACTTTAAAGATAGTGAATCAATCTAAAATACAATTTGAGGGATTGAAACTATAACTCATTGCCCACACCTTACAGAAAACCCCATTCAATTTGCTTCAGAGGTCAAAGAGAAATGAGGATTTTTGTAGAGCATGTCAGGAATCCCTTCCCTCCAAGTTCTGTATATTGTGTTTACACATTAATATGCAGTTCCAAGAGCATCCAAGTGTTAACTTGGAAGAATCAGACTCCTGACATCCTTTATAACAATCCACATTTCTTTGAGACCACTTAACCAAATTGACTGGGGGTTTCTGCAAAATAGAGCTAAGATGTTATAATTTAAGACCCCAAAGTAGATCTTGGCTGATTGAACCATATTGGGCGCTATCAATGCAAAAGTCTAATTGTAATTTTCTTTTTTTTCTTTTTCTTTTTTTTTTCTTTTTTTTTTTGGGGGGGGGGGGGGGGACATACTATATGAATACTTGAACACAGTGTTAACATTGAATGTCACCTCCGAAACAAAGTTATTCTTCCCTGGTGTTGTGGAATAAAATGTTCTGAGAGCAAAGAAACATTACTAAAATGATCTTACACCCTCATTTCAATTTAAGGTAGAAAATGGAATGCGAATTTTCTTCAGGTTACAATATCTAGCTTATGTCTGTCATATTCTTACTGTAAATGAATATTTCAACACAATGTTAACATTGAATGTCACCTCCGAAACGAAGTGATTCTTCCCTGGTGTTGTGGAATAAAATGTTCTGGGAGCAAAGAAACATTACTAAAATGATCTCACACCCTCATCTCAATTTAAGGTAGAAAATGGAATGCCATGTTTCTTCAGATCACAATATTTAGCTTACAACCTTCGTCCAAATGGAATGCAAACTACTGGTGCCCATGCTAATTAATGAAGTGTAAAAAAACACTTGTTCTGTGTGGTTTATCTGCTTGAAACAGGAGTTAATTTCTTGTTCTCAAGTTATAATTATTAAAAACATTGATAAAAAGAAGAAGTTTGGTGTTATTGTCACTTATTCTCAAAAAAACTGAGTGTTAATATTAATGTCACCTCCGAAACATTCTATTATGTTAACTGTCACCTCCGAAACATCCATGTGTGAAAAATTCAAGATTTAAAGAAATGATTGGAATTTCATTTAACCTACATAGGAAGGTAGCCCTTCTTAAAGACTTGTTATAGTATAGAGTTTGACCTGGCTTGCCCTCCAATAAATAGTTAAAATCTTAAAAATTGCATGTCAATTGGTATTTTTACCAAAAATTTATAAATCTCATGTATTTCTTTTTAATTCACTTTATATTCAACCCCCAAATAGTTTTGATTCACAAACTATATATTGTTGTTAACCATATAAACTTTGCATGGTGAAGTTTGACTACAGAGTTTTTTCATTATGGTGCAATTCATGAAAACAAAATTTTGCTTAAATTTACTTCAGGTGCCAGGGTTTTCCTTAAATTACACCAATAACTCTTCAGCTTTAAGGTCTGAAATGTTATTTTTTCAAAAATTTGAATACTTTCCAACAGGAATCAAACAGAATAATGAAAAATTATTTTGTTTGAAATTTTGACCCTCTGAGTACAAAAGTTACACCACTGATCGTAAAAAAGGCCATATATGAAACACATAAGCACAGTCCTCTTCTGCACATAAACAGGCAATACATGTACATACATGTACTACAAAATACACTCCCCCCCCCCAAAAAAAAAAAAAAAACACAAACACAAACAAACAAACAAACAAACTATAGGTCTAGTGCTCACCTGTGCAGCGCACTTTACATTCACTGCATACAACCTGAGGCAAACCACTTTAAAAAAAAGACAATAATAATAATAAAAAATACATTTGGACATTGCCACAGGCCCCAAGGGCAAGATTCACCTAATTATGGATACTAGCCCCCGCCTTAGCAGTTTTCAAAAAGAAGAAAATGTCAAAATTTATGAAAATTATCTGCTTTGGGGTATTACCACCTAGCCCATGGGGCTACCCATGGGACACAACCACCATCCGCACAAATCATTATTCTCTCTTCCCATTGATGATTCCTGCTAAGTGCGGTCAAAATCCAGCCATCTGTTTACAAAAAGAATGTGAAATTGTCAACTTTGGTCAAAATACAGCCCCAAAACCAGATCCAGTCTTCGAGAAGATAAAAATGTCAAGGGTAATGAAAATTTGGGATATTTTGGCCCTGCCCTACTTAGGGGCCTCCCTAGGGATACCCCAACCATTTGTACCAACTATGATCCCCTCCCCCAATTGGTGATAAGTCAAAATATAAAAACAAGTTTTCAAGAAGATGAAAATATGAATAAGTGTACACACAACGAATATCTAGTGACAGGTATTAGATGGTGAATGAGTACAATTTGTAGTTCAGGTAAGCTACATGCTTTATCTAAATTTCATTCAAATTTGCCTCTAATAGAAAACCTACCTTAGTTCATGAAGTGCATTTTCCCTGGTGTCAGGGCTCGCCAATTCAACGATCCACTGGTAAATCTTTTCTCTCTCCACTGAATTTATTGTAGGCACGCTGACCGAGGATGGTGTTGGGGCTGGTATTGCAGCGGACCCCAACCGCTGCTCAAAGTGAAACAGTAAGTTGTAATGATTACAAACAACTAAAATTTACATGTGAGCAATACTGGATTTGTTTGTCCATAATCATTTACATGTAAATCGTTCATGAGCGGTGCACTCACCAAGCAAAGATAACCATCTTCAAATATCACATGTTAAAACTGGAATCACAGAAGCTTAAGAAATCAACAATCTATCTAAATGCAACTTAAAAAAGACACAAATATTGTACCTGCAACAACATAATTACATTATTGTACATTGTAAGTAGCAATTGTTGGGTCATATCTACCCGGTAAGCTGTCCAGAATCTGACTGCTTAAGCTTGGCTGCAATATCTTTTCTACTGAGTATCTCAAACAATATCATATTTACTACAAGAGTCACTCCATGTCAAATCGACTTCAATTTTCAGGCAATTAGTAACCCGACCCACTTTAATTTTCTTTAAACTCGCACCAAATGTTCCCCCCAGGTGTCTGAAGATTCAGAAATATTTTGCCCCAAGGTCAAACGGTTGCTAAGATACAGCCTCCCTTAGCAACCAGTGCATGTTCGAGCAACCAATGTGTGCTCAAACTGGTAACCAAGTTGAAATAAAATTTACTATTTTTGATTGACTGCTGCAACTAAGTTAGATGAGTTACATTGCTCATTTTGTGGGGCGGATCTGACTATCCATTATTGCGCATGAGAACATCAAAGATAATGTTAAGCGTCAAAGTTAATGTTTTGGGTGCATGTTTGGAAGTCTTCTGATCACTTCAAAATTCAAATAGCTTAGTAGACCTAATATTATGCATGTATTTAAAGACTCACTTGCTCTACAGACCTACCAAAAATCGGCTAAAATGTATGCATTGTTTTCTTGTAGGGTGCCCTGAAAGGTGGATTTTTAAAAAGTTGCCAAGCTCAAGGTCACGAATCACCACCCGTCCCACCGAGGAGCAACACCAATTTCTGTGCATTGATAGACATTTACCTATATTTTCATGGATTCCCTAAAAACTTTTGGGACTGAAATGTATAATACAGTACCCCAGCTGGTTTATAGCTTACAAATGCATTTGAAAATGGTCGTAAACACCCAAAATCAAAGTAAAATGGCACATGGGGTTTTGAGCACATATCAAATTGTGATAATTCAGAGACAAAGAGTCAAGACATAATGGTCTCTTCTGTGGCGATTGTCAGTAATTAGTACTAAATGGATACATCACAAATAATTTTGTCTTATTGGCAATGACCTTGAAAACGCAGCTGAAAATCACCAAAAAAACAAAAACAAGTTCAGTCAATTTTCTGTATTTTCCGTACATTCAACCCCTGTAGATATACACTAGATCTGGTTTTGTTTTTCTTTTGCATTTTTGCCAATACCATCACACGCGAAGCTAGTGATAAGTTTAAAAAAAAAAAATTGCCACAGAACAGCATACTGTCTTTCTCGATCTATAGCGCTTTTTGGCGACCCCGCCTGATTCCTATCACTGGACTTAAGCCCCACGCGCTTTGGAAACATGGTACCAATTATGAATTTTTGACAGCAAAATTTAGGATTTTTTATGCATGCATGTTTAATAGATTTTTCTAAATAGATTTTGGTCCAGGCCTAGCACATTTTGCTGAAGAATTGTAAATAATTGGCAAATATCACTCTTGACAGTTATTTGACATTTTGTTGTCATTGGTTGTCTTTAGTCTCTACTATGTAGTACTGAGTCTAGCGAGTTTAATCACTCGTGACATGTGTCAATGTACTCCACTCTGCCGACTAGTCGGATCAGGCTGCTAGGTGCGGCAGTCTTGCATTGTGCGAACACGCTGGCGCCCATGTTTTGATGGGCGCTCTGCATCGGTTGATTAAAACTCGATTTAAAAAAAAAAAAAAACAGACAGGATTTTTTCTTCTTTTCATCATGGATAGTGGACATGTGTGTGTAACAAAAAATCACCGTGCAAAGTTGCGACAATTTATACGTCAGATGTGAGATGAATAAGAAGTGAATAGGGGGCCTCATGAGGCGTTCCCCCCCCCCCCCCCCCCCCCCCCCCCCGGGCCTCATGAGGCGTGGGGGCGGTCCTCATGAGGCGGGGCAGTCCTCGTACACGGGAGCGGTCCTCATCATGCTCATGAGCAGGTTTCCCGGACGGACTGACAGGGAATCATCAGAATCGCACACATAACACGACAGCAACTTGAGCAAGGTTAATAAGTTTGCATTTGTCTTCTCAACACATTCAGCTTTTCATTACCAATACCATGATTAAATTACCAAACCATCATCATCGTGCATCCATAGTTACGTAGTGTATTTTATGTCATACATCAGTGAACATCAGTCACATCAGGCACATCACAGACACACAGTTATACATGTTATAATCCACCTGTGCATATGGTATTTACATCGGCACTAGACAGAAAGATCCGTCTGTCCGGAGGACTCTTTTATATTTTGCCATTTACGCTGTCCTCCGTAGACAGACGGAAGGTTGCAGTACCCATTGCTGTGTGGATGTTCTTAACCGCTGTCTCTATGGAAAATTGGGTGAGGTACCTCACCCTTCTCGATTGCGTCTAATTCACGACCCTAGGTCGGCAAATTTAAGCTTGTATGGTGAAATTATTTTTTGAAGAATACGTTACACTCACCAGATTAATGAATAATCCAACATTTTAGGAGAATTTTCAACGTAAAACACAGCCTGTCGCGTCGTCACATTCAAACTGCAGAAACATAGATCTAGAGTCTACACTATGAATCTATTAGCCAATCACATGCGAGGTAGCTTCTACGTGTTTGTTTTACTAAAACAAGTACCTCGCATGTGATTGGCTTAGCAATTGTTACAGATTCAAAATGGCGACTTACTGCTCGCGAACGGCGATGTTGCGATATCGATAAAATTTCTGCATTATAACCGAGGTTATGTGAGTATTTCGATTGCACAATGTGAGAAATTTATCCCAAATATTGCTGCATAATGTGTCATGTCATGTCATACTTGTTTGAATGTAAAAAAGCTGTCTGAAATTTGGTTTATCGTAACGTTTGATCTGTGCGCGACTGCTCCACACAGGAGCCGCAATCATTGACTTCGGTCTGTATACGGAGGGGATCCGTGAAGCCAGACGCAGTCTCCGCGGAACATTCCCCGACGGACAGATACAGACCGATCTTTCGGTCAACATCGGCACCTGCACACGCACCAGGTTCCACCTCCCCCTCCTCCCTGGCGTGGGCCGTGCAAGACAACCACTGGCGTCCTTGAAAATTACAGTGTAATTTGCATCGCACTGCACTGATCCATTGACGGCATTGTAACGTTAGAACCAGCGTACTCGTCCACACATGAAAGCAAACGAATGGGGCCATGGAGTTTGGCTACATACGTTTACACGGACAGCCCGATGACATGACAGCGCAGTCAGTAGGCTGCATAAATACTCCCACTGAATTGAGACGAATATGACTAAAACTTATGAATTACGAATGAAAGATTCCGTACGTCTTCTACAAAGTCACTTACCGGTTGCATTCCAAGCCCGGCACTGTGCATCGTTTCGGTTGAAAGATGATTTCAGCTAGCAGAACCGACAGATAATAAAATAGTATCAGGGTGGTGCATGCACTGACCTTTGACCGAATTAGCTAGTTGTTTTTTGTCTCTTTAAATACGATAAAGAAATTTGCATTCTTTAAGAAGATTCATTTCAATATCAAAATATCAATAAATTGTAATACTTTTAATAAAATATTTATTTTTGAATGAATGAAAACGAATTCTTAATATATTTATTTAGAAATGAAGAAAAGAAAATGTGTTGATCAGTAATTTTTTTCTCTGTTTCTCAAACAGGCGTAAAACGTAACATAAACAAGACCTTCATGTATTGGTGAATGCACACCGCACTTCTAGATGCTGACCTTTGTGTGCTGCTGCATCGATGACAAGGATGACAGAGAAAAATGTAAACAACAACTGGAAGTGACGCTGGAAAGTCTGCCCAAAGGCACAGTCAAACTGTCTGTCTGATTTCTGAGGAAATACTTAATTATGATTGTCACATAGAAGTTAGGCCGAATAACACAGTAGTAGGTGGCCTACGTTTACGTCTTGTAATCGTTGCGAATTGACGTAAAACGGAATGCGAGATCACAAGCTCCGAGGAGATCGTGACTGTGGCTGTGCACTACACTGTGTGGTATGCACTGATGTAGCAGCGGCTTAGAAATTAGAGAGCTAACGTTACAATTGACTAGAGCTATAGAGGAAGAGCTAGAGACAGCAGTAGACAGGTAGAGGTGAGTAATATGCTACACGCAGGAGACTGTGTTGTGTGACTGATGACGTGATGTCATGACTGTGAAGATCATCTGACTAAGAGTTAGAAAGAGGTTTGATCTAGACTCTACATCCTACACATGTAAATTACTGATGTAAATTTTAGATGTAAAAAATTCTAGAACACATCCTACACATGCATGTAACGTTAGATGTAACACTAACAGCGGGAAACCATCCCACAATTGCACACCACGTACAAGGTAGAATCTCAATGATCTATCTTTACATTGCATTGTCATTGTAATATCGGGATAATTTTATCTGTGTTCTGTTAGTGTTTAGTTATGACTCACTCTCTAGTAGAAGAAAGTTGCGCAAAAACCAGCAAGGCTGAATGAATGGAGGGGAACAATTGATGAATCCCTCCCCCCCCCCCCTTAATTAAGCACCTCATTATAGGCCAGCTTTTTTTAAATAAAAATCGTAACGTACTGGTAGAAACTAGTGGTACAAGCTCTCTTTACGTTTGTTTCAGGGTAGGCCTAGAATTCAATATGTAACTAAAAAGTACTAGGGTAACATCCCCAGTATTCGGTCACTTAAGCTTTTTTGCAATATTTTTCAAACTAAAATAATACATACATACATCATATCTACATCAATGTAGAAATCTATGTGAAATATATCAAATTTCTTTAATCTCCATTTTCATTTTGTTAAATATCACACAGAATTTCACAAAATCGCAAAATATATCACCTTGAAAATTCCCCAGTATACGGTCACCGGCTCCAGTATTCGGTCTCGCGATATGCGCGTGCAAAGTCAATGCGTGTTCAAGGCAGCTGAAAAACGCGCGTGCGCGCTACCTTGTTGGCGCAAAATTGCATCGGGGACGTTGCGGCGACCGTTGGTGACCGAATACTGGGGCCTCGGCACTTGCATTCAACCTGTAGGTATTGTGGTACGGGCCTATGATGTAATACCTAACAATTACTCGCCGAGTGGCTAACGGGACTTGAAGCTGAAGGCACCACCAGCAGGAGTGGTAGGCGACCGTATGACAGTAGTGTAATGCACCAGGGCACCCGTAGAGGTGAACAGTGTCCTTGTAATGGGTATTGCACTTCCCGAACGAATATGAAATGATATGGACTAACTCCGAATGCACTTAGGGTGTCCAAAGACGACAGTGTCCCATATAAATATGTACAAAATATCCAGCGGCAGCGTGGAGTATCCTCCGAGTGCCGCGGCTAGCACAAGCGAGGGTAGAGTCGATCCACCGCTGGAGCGCTGGATAGAAGAACTGCGCGGTCCCTAGTTGTGGCAGAGTCTGCACACCACGGACGGCTCGCTAGCAGGACCGAAGCAGCGATGTGATGGGACGCCGATCGCGTTGAATGCAGCAATGTAAAGAGGCGCCGACCGCGTTCAGATCGCGTTGAATGCAGCGACGTAACGAGGCGCCGATCGCTTTGAATGTAGCGATGTAAAGTTCCCCAGGTTGGAGTGTAGCCTGAAGAAAGGGCGAGCCGCGATGTGAAAGGCAGCGAATGTCGCGAAGTGTGATATTCCGTATGGAGTATGATCCGTATGAAATGACCGTCCACGGCGCGAGGTATCGTCAGCGCGAGAAGACGTGGGAAGTACATACGGACACGTGTGTAGTATGCGGACGTGAGTGACTTCAACGATTAGAACGTGCTCTCAGGATGAAAGCTAATCGTGAAGTGAGGAAGCGTGGAAAATGAAACAGCGTGGTCGGAGAAAACGTGTCACGGACAGGAGCTTTGAGAGTGGTAATTGGCTGATGAAGATGTGCAGCTCGCCACTAATTGGTAGGTTGTTTCCGTGACAGCAAAACAAGGGGTGTGTTTATGAAAATCCGACTACTGTTGGAATGTGAAATACGCGTACCTCGGCTCGGTAACAAAGGCGAAGAATGTAGTGCGCACCTGTCGTGTGCCGGCGCACAAAGAAAGTTCGCGTGGATGTTGACAGAATGCTGCTGTCAGACAGCATAATTGACGGCAGCCAGACAGTAAAAAATACAGAAATATTGGAAACCGCTACAAACCCTTGTACATTGGGACACTTTATCGGCATGTACGGAAATTTTGTTTTTCTTTTGCGTTTTTGAGGATACCATTACACTCCAAGCTTGCGATAAGCGAAAAATCCCACGAGAGAACGGCGGATTTCTCGATTTTTAGCACTTTTTCGGCGACCCGTTCTCTTAAAACTGGGCCTTATCCGCGCGCTTTTGGAAACTAGCGCCGATTCTGCACTTTTGACGGTAAAATTTGGGATTTTGGACGGATTTCTGGAGGGGACAAAGGGAGTTTCCTGTTGTGAATGAGTTTGCAAGTATGTGAATTAGTGTGATTTGCGTGTGTTGTGACAGTTGAACTTACTGGCTGGTGGCTAGTGATAAGTGACCGAATACCGGGGGCTGACCGAATACTGGTGCCCTTACCCTACATGTAGTTTGTCAAACCCATGAAATGTACATAGTAATTGCCTTTTGGCTTTGCTGGTTTGGCCGATTAACAGATGTTGTCAGTTTGCTCATTTTGTTTTGTTTTTTAATGTTCCAGGATAATTTCATTCCGTTTCATCTCTGGACAGATACAGAAGGCTGGGCTGACGGTCTTATTAATTGTATTGGCATGATATATTGAACATACATTTGTATATGACCCCCTAACATAAACAACAACCTACATCAAGTTCCAATCTGCTAATGTGAGAGATTGTTCAGTACCGGGGGTATAGATTTCTACACTGATTCTTCTCCTATTGCCTTTACTACAACTAGTAAGCACAGTTGCCAACTTATTGGTTATTTAAACAGTATTTTAGATCAGTAAAACATCCCAGAGGGGCAACAAGGCGGGAGAGATCTGCAAAGTGAGGCGACGATGGCTCGCCTAGAGACGGAGTATCGGAGGTTGGAAACAGTGGATGATGACCCAGTAGAGGAAAGAGATGTGATGCTGCATGTCGTACATGAATCTGGAAGAGGTATGCGTTACCCCTCGAGAAATATAACCCCTTATCCTCATTGTACTCAAACATGGCTTTACTTTTACCATGAAAACTTGGTACATGTCTCGATTATTTCTTGCACTGAGACATACATGTAAGATCATGCAGTGATGTATAGATGTTAGTTTTCTGATGGTTCACATCGCTCATGAATGTGTACTCAAGTTTGAATGTTTGCAGAGTGAGTACTTATTTCGAGACATCATTGCACTTTCCTTTGTAGGCATTGTTTGGCCGTGACATCAAAGAAATATCATACTGGTACCTCCCTGCTCTTGCTATTATCAAATGAATGAAACAAGCTCTTTGAACAGTTTTATTTGAGAAATGCATGCAGCCATTCATCTTTGGACAGGATAGTATGCAAGGAGGTATACGTGTACATGGAATATGCTGTTTCATGTAATATCTGAACACATCAACCTTTTCACCTTAGCATACATGTACATATTGTTCATTTCTTGCAAGTGAAATGCATCCTTGATAATTTCTTCACACTGCTTTTCATCTATCTTTTGTTTTTCTTCTCACACAATCAAACCTTTTCTTATGTTGATTTAAGAGCAGATGTTATACAATGATTTATTTTGTTATTTTTTTATTTTTCAAAATGTCAGAACTGTCCATTGTAATGATATGTAAACATATGGTCAAAGATGAATCCACCATTTACTCATTCTTTCTTCACCATCATCCCAAAGTGTAGGAGTAACTTTCAGTCACAAAATGTGAGAACCTATAGTATAGTAATGTGAGAACATAGTAAGTGTATCTGTATGTATGTGTCAAATTTAGTCTGCTTACGTGTTTAGAATGAAATGTTCTTTCCTAGCGTTTTTTTCTTTAACATTGGTAACATATGTTATTCTTTCTTTTCTTTTTTTCAGCTCGCTGGAATCATATAGAAAATCTGGATGAATTCTTCACAAGAGTATCCTTTCCGTCTGTGTAATTTAGGCTGCGATCACATTTCTGACAATTCATATTTTGTGGAATTCTCACTGAGTCCATGAAATGATTGGCAATGGTTTTAAACAAAAAGATCGCTTTGCAGTCAAGATCTTTACCCTTCATGACAATTTTTTTTTTTTTTTGTTTGTTTGTTTTGGAGAAGTAGAAATTGTTAAACATGGTATTCTGCCTGGTATATAAAGTGATTAAGCTCTAAGCTTTGTGACAGACATTGTGGACCTACACAATGCCAGATGTACAGTGTACTTCAAGAGGAAGCCAACAACATGTCTACTGTCCAAGCCCTGACTTTCAGTGGAAGTTGTAACTAGAGTTTGAGAGGGAACATTCCAAAAGCAGGTTTAAATAATAAACATTTAGTAGAATATAGAATGTACAATTTTTGTACGTATGCTATTGCGTTCTCCAACATTTTACTGGTGTTTTATCTCAAAGCAAAAGGCATGACTTGTTATTTTTGTTGTTGTTTTTTTCATACAAAGTTTCTGTGTTTTTATATATATAAAAACACCTATAGTTATATGTATTGAGTTCGTTAAGTTTCTTTTCTGTGTTTTTATAATGATACTCTTCAGATTTTATCTATTATATAAAAACATGAGGTATATTTCTGTGAAAGAAAAGAAGTGAATTTCTAGCTATCTCACACATGTCAATGAAACTGTGACATGCTCTCACTCAAAGACTGTGTCTTCTCTGAACTCAGTGGAAATATATATCAAAAAAAGAAGGAAAAAAAAATGTATTGCATGCATCATGCAATTATGTTCACTGTCCAATTAGAGATACCATTACCATGTAAACGTTGCAGTGCTTGTCCTTAACAGTGATCTAGGTTTATCATTATCATCAAAAACATGGCTACTTGTGCATGATGTTAGCCCAAGTCCTGGAACTAGTGTAAGTGTCACATAACTGTATTTCTATAATGTCTTTTCAATAAAGCATACACAAGTATTTCACATCATGCATTAGTCATACATATGTACATTAATGAAAAGCAGATGCACTTGCTTTTTTGTCTCGAAATCTGTCAGTCACAGCTGCTTTGAAACCAGTACAACCAACTTTCACATTATCTTTTGAAGATTTTTTTTTTCAACTGGTGCACAAAAGTAATTCAAACTTTGTTATCCCTTGTAGTTGTTATGTCTTTTGCCTCTGGAATTATTCCTGATTTCTTCTGAACTTGCCTTTTAAAGTATCACATGGTTAACATCAATAGTATCAACATGCACAGTGTAGGTCAAGCCACAAAAGTTTTCAAATATGCTGTGTGTTTTGATTTTTTTTTTTTACCAACATCCTTTTCACTTTACTTTTAGATGTTCTGATGTTTGTCTCTGCATAGTAAATTTCTCAGTATCATTTGTTTCTTGTGCAGTAGGAACATTATCATCTCCACCATGTACCATCTTTTGTTTTCTCTTTTCAACAGGCAATTTCTCTTCATCATCTTCTTCTCCCTGTTCCTCGTGAGATGCGTGAACTACGAGGTGCTCTTCCAAGATGGCGACGTAGGAGACAAAAAGGTCACCATTCCTCAGGTCATCAGGAGCTCAGAGTGTCTTTCTGAGTAAGTGTTCCTGGAAATCACTATTTTTTTTTTTGTTACACGACCCCCCCCCCCCCCCCCCAAGGAGGGGGTCAATGAGGGGTGGGGGTGGGGGGGGGGGGCAAATAGTGATCATGTAATATTCTCCTTTTTTGTCATTCTACTTTGAAGTTGTGTTCTTTAAACGTTCTTTTCATTTAATTGTTTATTATTATCAAGCACATCAGAAGCTTTTGCAGCGCAGAAGAATATATGTCTATAGGTTTTGCGCTTTATAAATTGATATATTATTATTATTGTGTTCTTTAAACGTATAAACACAAACAAACAAACAAACAAACAGAAACTGAGACAAAATGCGCGCTCAAAGAGAATATGAATAACAGAATGAGTATGACTCTAAACTTTGCTTATTCATGTTGGATAGTCACCTTTGATTGTACTCTCAAAGGAGGATGTGATCCTTTAGAAAAGAAATAGTATGTCGACAGTTCTACCATGACCATTAGGTACAGACAAGTGTGCTGATACTTGTAGTAGACTAACAATTTATCTGCCTATTTTTACACATATTTTTAACATCCAAGGCATAGAGAAAATGAGACTTAGTTTTCTGTGATGTGCCAGTGATCATTTCCTGTCATGTTCCATTGATTTAGTGTGTCCTTACATAATGTTCAGACCAACTCAGCATACTTACAGGGGCATAGTCCGGGTAGTGTAGAGGGCGCTGTTGATGATACTGCCGATCACCGTTAGCATTGATACGAAGAATACCGAAGTTGAGCTGTCATCAAGAGTAAATTGCGTAGCTGTTGCTAAGTAACGTTGCCTTCGTTGTCTTCTCTGTGCATCGCACAGTCTGTAGTAATGCCAGGGTGCGTGCATATGTGCTTGTTATTATGACATCACAAAAGAAGTTTGCTAAAGCTGTCATCCCCCTCAGCCGAATCATGAGCCGACCTGTGATCCGACCACTGACTACAGTGAATCGGACTTCTTCGGATTCGGGGAAGTGGGCCAAAGCGTAAGCGCTAAAGAGGAGTCGATAGCATAGGTCTCTATAGGAAACTTGCGCCGTACGCCCGCGTACGCATTTGAGTAAAACACGGGGACCATGCACGTTTAACTTCAGTTCTAAGTTTCCCCCCTATCATGCTATGTACTTTTTGTAACATGAGTTGGTTACTTGTGATAATCTCAAACATCACACATGACATTATTTTTCAAAAAAATATTGTGTGGTCTGTTAAAAACAATGAATACAAAGGATCACGTTGAAAGTAAACAACATTTCTTGTGAAGTTTTTCTATTTTTGCAGCAAGCCATCCCATACCCCCTGTGCATTGAGAAATCATTCTTAACCCGTTCCATACGGGAACCTGGTGACCTGTGTATTAAGTCTATGGGGAATCCAGAATTCAGTATTGAACGGGTTAAGATGAAATAATTTCAAATATTACTATTATCGTTATTGCTGTGTCTGTTTGATGACCACGCCACACAGTCCACATGGTGCAGGTGTCATCGTGATCTGTCTGATCATTGCTGGTATGTTCTGGCTTCATCGTCTCCTGAGGGTGCTCTACAACGCTTTCCACTTCTGGGAGATTCGTGCATTCTACACCAAGGCTCTCAAGATCTCATCAGTAAGGCCAATTTTCTTTCTTTTTTTCAACATTTTTCCCCTGTGAGATGTTGTTGTAATTGTTCCTTCCATATCACATAAGCCTCTTATTACCACCAATTTCAAATACTATTGACATTGTATGGGACCATGTTGTCGATGGGATTAATAGAGTTAAACAGAATTTCCATCCTAATACAGTCAAACCTGTCTATAGCGGCCACCCAAGGGAAACAACAAAAGTGGCCGCTATAGACAGGTGGCCGTTATAGACAGGTTGGCGGCCATTTTGAATTCCATTACTTGCATTTTATAATAGCCGAAAATACCGCATGTTATTCTTAAAAAAACAAAACAACAACAACAACAACAACATATAAGTTTGCATGTGCAGCAGTGCTATTATGGGGATTTTCGTTGTACAATATTATTCACTCCATTTTTTTTTTCATTGCCTCCTTCTATTCTTTTGATGTAAAAAATAATATTTCGGGCCTGAGAAGTGCTCTGGTTCATCCCTACCGGTTTGCATGAACGGGGCTCACGAGAGCTGAGTTCAATGGAGGATTGATGATGTGTAAAATTTACGTAAACTATAGAAACAATACCATGACAAGTACCATGTTGTCCTTATTCAAAGGGACTTGAACACTAATCAGTCTGCATTTCGGTAACAGTCTAAGTTGTCATTAGGAGTTGTCTTTGCCTTTGTAGCATCTATTCAGGGCTGCATTACTGAAGCCTATATAGATCTAATCTAGTCAAGTTGGTGATAAGACGGGTTTTCGTGGCAAAGAGCTGCATTAATATTTTGTCTATCATGTCTGTGTGATTGTGACTGAGCTAGGACTCGGTAGAAATCACGCAATGAACGTAAAAGACATTGTACTCATTGCCGATTTAATGGATCAACTCAATTTTTGTGGCCGCTATACGTAGGTTGATATTCACCACGGGAGACAAAATGAGTGGCCGCTGGCCGCGTTAGGCAGGTGGCCGCTATACAAAGGGTCTATAATACAGCAATTGCGTTCGGGGGATTTTTCAGTGGCCGTTATAAGCAGATGGCCGCTATAGAGAGGTGGCCGCTAAGACAGGTTTGACTGTACATATGTATGTTGCTTTTTATGAAAACAAGAAAATCAGAGAAGTAGGGCGGTGACAATTTTCAGAAAAATAAACCAGACACATGAAAAAAAAAAGAAGTTATGAACTGTAAAGTTTGGAGTGTAAGACGAATTTGCAACTCTGTGTGATGAGCAGCTCTCCATTTTTTATGTACAGAAAATTGCTCTAATCTGAATTTCTCTCAAATATTTGGGTACAGACAAAACTGATCCGATGACATGTAGCAAAATAAACTAGATTTGTGTAACATTTGTGAAGTATTTCATTAGTAAGTCTGGGTTGGTTAGATTTTACGTTAAACAAATTTCTTTGTGTGTGTGTGTGTGTGTGTGTGTGTGTGTGTGTGTGTGTGTGTGTCATTTATGTTCTTTTTAGTACATAGATAATGTATACTCCGTTATTGTATTATACCAGTACATGTATATAGAACACTGTATCTTTAAACAATCAAAACAGCAATGACACCTGTTAATAATTTCCATGTTTTGATTAACCCTTGTTCCACTGCAGAAAGAGCTGGTGAATCTAACTTGGCATGATGTTCTGAAGAGAGTCCAGCAGGTGCAGAGAGAGCAGAGAATGTGCATACATAAAGCTGAACTTACAGAACTAGGTGGGCTCACCGTTTTTGTCGACCACACCTTTTTTGTCGACCACACCTTCATTTTCATCCCCTCTTTAAGGTTCTTCAGATCTCTTGAATGTCTGTTCTTGTCCTTTCTTTTTCTATCTATCTCCTCATATTAATGTGAATTTTCTTCTTAAAGTTTAAGTTCCATTCTTTTCCATTCTGTATGAGAAAGGGTTCAAATTTACTTGTTTGATTTCAGTTTTCAGGAGTTGAGGAAAGTGATAAGTGATCCAAAACTGCTTACACCATATACACATGTATTTTGTGAGTGTTTTGTGAATTTGGGACTTGTGAGTCGATTCCGTTAGGGGTTGAATTATCAATGGAGTGCCACATCAAGGGATTGAGAAAGAAGTATTACCACTCTTCATTAAATAAAAAAAAGAACGGTCAGGGATTTCTCACTGTGAAAACAATATGCAAAGCATTTTATTGCAAGAGGCAATATTTTGACGAGACGTTAACTTCACAAATGTCTGACAACTCATAAAATTCATCCTATCAAAACATCACAAAATACGCCACAACAGCGGTGTAAGATGGTGTGAGTGCTCTTTGACACTCACGTTTCTTCTCATTGGTCTTTGTCCATTTGATGCTATGTGTATGAATGTCGTTCAAGTTCCCTACTGCATCACCATTTGAGAGCAGGGTCCAAAGTTATAGGTTTACTTTATTTGTCATATTTTGAAATTCTTACTTTCACAATAAATCAACTTTATCCTTCAAGCTCACCGTCTAACCTGATGCAAACAAATACATGCACTTCTGTTTACTTCATGTGTGTAAATTCTATTTAAGCAACTTCATTGAATGCTGTCAGAGTTGAAAGCAATCTGTGCTATAGTAATGCTGCATGGCACTGTGTTCCATTTACTCTCCCAGATATCTATCATAGGATACTTAGATTCAAGAACTACATGGTTGCCATGGTAAATAAGTCTCTGCTGCCGTTACACCATCAACTCCCATTTTATGGTGACATGTGAGTAGATGTTTTCCATTTTTTATGTTACATTTTAATACCTGGAAAGCACAAGAATGCAAATTGTACATGGAGATTTCAGCTGGAAACACTTAAGTCATCACTTTATAGATCAGACTTTTAATAATGTGGTTGGCAGGCTAGGAGAGTGCATTGGGTGAAACCAAGAAACAGTTTACCACAAAGGGAAACTTTTAGCAAGGCTGATTTTGTACATGGACATAATTTTTTTTAAAGTGAGTTGTTGTTGCAGTAATTCTTTCATATAATGCAGAGGGCCTCTGAGCCAAGACAGTCAATCATTTTGGGTTGGTGTAGAATGTTGGTCTGTATTCATTCAAATTAGTTCAGTCAGGTGCAATGATGCCTGAACATTTTATATTGTACATCCAAATGTCTGCTGTATATGTGTGTGATTGTAATTTGTAGGTACTTTATGTGATGGTTGAATTAAATGCATTGCTTCATATGAAATAGGTACATGTATGCTAGAGCATTATACATCAAAATGTTTGTGATTTAGCGAATCAATTCTTTGCGCGATTATGTGTGTGATGTTATGAAGGTATGTGACGATAAAATGAAATGTATTGCCTAATATGAAATAGGTATTCATTGTATGTGTATTAAATTTCAAACATACATGCTACGTTTTCTCTGTGTGCAGTGTATTCCTGACCAATGGCTTGAAATACAACCTGGAGATGATTCTTTTCTGTGAGTACATACTTAGCGCATTAAGTGATTGTAGTAGTGCTGTCATCATCAAACACATCACAATACAACTGTATATCATCATAATGTGATCATCATACAAAATTGCCCCCGCAGTGAAGCGAAGATCATGAAGAGGTGTATATGTCATTGATATGGAGTAGTTTAGTTTTCATGGGATACATATTTTGTAAGTTTGTGAAAAATACTCATACTTTTCATTTTTTATATGGGAAGTGCATACAGTAGTATATGTTCTAACTTGATATAATTATTTAGTCCCATTGTTCAATCTCATTAAATAATCAATATTTTACTTTATCTTCTAGTTACCACTAGATCTTTGGATGTAGGATCATAGCGAGCATCAACGATTCATAAGTCATTCCTTATAGGCTTGAAGAGTGAGATTTGGGGTTTTGCCAAGTCGGGAATGCAGGAAATGATACATAGATGTTGCAGACGTGATGTGTGAGAACAAAGAGGATGTAGCCAAGATGATGTTAAATATACTATCTATAAATGTTGTGGTGGCTGAATTTCAGACATGACAAAACATTTCTGACTAAGCTGTATGATGATGTTCAAATGCAGGAGAAAAGAAACCAACAACCACTCCAGAATACAAAGATTTTATGTAGTGACCTTCCAATGATCTGTGAGCAATTATCACTATGCACGCAAACTATTCCACCAATGATTCATTCTAAGACTACTGCTTGTGGGGAATATAGAGTAGAGTAAATCTAGTGTCTTATAGATTTCTCTTCTTTTTAAAGAAATTTAGCATACATTTTTGAACTTTCATTTTTATAGTACTCCGTATTTGCACAAAAACAAACAGTGTTAGCATGTACATAAGTCCTTTCAGCGCAGACTTATCTATTGGGAAGCATCATCATCAAACGCTGCTACTAAACTGAACACAAACTTGAATTTGATTTCCAGGGGGTCCGTGGGCGCCCTTTCGAAACTATTGGCACCTCAAGGAGGAGTACAAGAGATCCTCCAAGCGAGAGGAGCTCGCCCAACAGTGAGTTCAAAGTTTGCGAGTAGTCCTCTAATCATTATAATATAACACCATGCACCTGTTAGGTGGACTTTGCCGTGTCCTATAAGTAACATCACGACAATTCTCAAGATGTTGATGTTGAAAGTTTTTAGTCCAGTCAGAAAATAGTGTGATTTTTATTCAAAAAAAAATCAGACAGCAAACAGATGCATTGTCAAATACATGTGCTCCAGTATTGTAAAGTTGCATTGTGAATATGCATATTGGTTTATCTACAAGAACAAGAGCAAGCCTTCAAACAATACATAAGAGGAAATATAGGGAGGAATGCTACACTTTAAAATATTTGATAACCAACTGAAGGTAGATAAATGTAGGTCCCAAAAGGAAGGATCAAATCTAACAATAGAGTAGCTCTCAAATTCTTAGGGTAATGTTGCACAGTAGTTTGATAGTACATCATTCATTGTGAAAACTTGTGACTATTTCATAATTTTAGATTTGGCAATAACTGGCAGTTACAATTCATTCTAATTTCATAGACCAGTACTTTTTCTCTCTCTATCTCTCTCTCTTCCTCTCTCTCTCTCTATCTCTCATTCTCCTTCTCTTTCTCTCTCTTCACCCAGTCACTACTATTTCCTAGTTCATAAAATGCTTAACCATATGATAATTCATGTATCAGCATGACAGGGTTCGCTCAATGCTAACTTTTTCCTCTGGTGACCCGAAAGGGCCTGTAGCCGCCCAAAATGAGAGGAAACATAGCAATCCATTTTGAATCTTAGTTGCCCAGTGGGCCACCTAAAGATAACTTTTTTTAAATTTGGTGACCCAACATCAAATTTTAGTGGCCCTGGGCCACCAGGCCACCGTTACTGTCGAGCCCTGTGTATGAGTAACTTGTATGCTGTAAAAGTGGAAATTTTCGCAGTGTTGAAATTTTTGCACATTTTGCGCACCCAGAAACTAGCACAAAAATGATTTGAAGCCCACAAATATTTTTACTTGCCATATGTTCCAGTAGTTGATGTCTTGATTCCACGGAATTAAAAACACTCGAAACTCTTCTTACCCAGCGGAGTGCAAAAAATTAGCCTCGCGAAAATATCCACTTTTACGGTATATGTTTTAAGTCTTTGCTGTCTCTTCTTCTCCCTCACCCAGACTCTCCAAACACATCCTGTGGATTGGCTGTGCCAACTTCATCCTGAGTCCCTTCATCTTCCTCTGGCAAATCCTCTACTCCTTCTTCAGTTACGCAGAGCTCATCAAGCGGGACCCGTCCACCCTCGGTGCACGCAAATGGTACGCCCCGGGAGAGACTAGAGTACTCTCAACCCTACCCCTCACCCTCATCTCCCCTCTCCATCCACCCCACCCTCCTTTTTTCTTTACATGCTTACCCAAGTAGGCTAGTGACTGATAAATAATTTGATATTTTGGATGTGGATTTTTCTTTCCCTGAGTTTCATGTTCAGTAACCCTGTTCATATTGAGCACATTTCAGTTTTTGAGATCTAGATAGAGCTTTTTAAACAAGATTGTTCCTATTGTTTGCAGGTGTTCACAATATAAAAGATGCAACAACAACCTCTTTTATTACAGTTAGCACAAACTTTGACAATGCTAGTAACCAACCATATCAGTTTATTGGTCTGACATTCAAAATGTTACGTGAAATAGCAGTGAATGTTTACATTCCTCGCTATCCATGACCATTCTGATGTGTTTGTTTACATATTTTGATCAGATGAATTGATTTTGCAATGATGAGTTGGAAGTTCGACAGAGATTAAGCTGGTAAGCATGCATAGGAGAAGTGTCTTTCCATTGTGTTTAATCATTTATTCCATACTAAATGGTCATTATACCCTTATCGTGTTTGCTATTTTGTCTTTAAAAAATCCACGTGCTGCGTTAGGTCTCAGTATGGAAGGCTCTATCTAAGACACTTCAATGAACTGGACCATGAGTTCCAAGCACGGTAAGATGTCTTCTATGAGTGGTTATCTTAGCCTCAATTCATGATATGTGTCTGATCATGATTGATATATGTTATTGTTTGTGGACTTAGCTCTGTATATTTGTTGCTCATGTGTAAATGTACATTTGTATGTATACTTTTTTAGTGTAATATTGAGTTATACATGTGCGTAATTAATGTTAGTCTTGTTTACATAACTCTTGCAAATTTTAGAAGTTTGTATTTGCCATTAATGGATCACTCTTTTCCATCACACATATCCAAGATTCACAAAAATAGAATACACGCAAAAGTGTTTGTCTACACAATGCATTAAATGCCAGTGCCAATTCGCGAAAGTTTCATGCCACGAAACAGGCGGCGACGTCAATATGTAGAAGTGTTATGCTGCAAATGGTTCTGGTTTTACGGTATTGTCAGGATGAAGTTCTGCACACACTGATGATATGAGCTGTTTCCCCGTATAAATAGGCTTGTATTTCCAGATCACCAAGTCAAATGTGACTGATTATTAAAGACTTTTTCTCATTTCAGGTTAAATCGTGGCTACAAGCCAGCCAAGAAGTACCTGGATGCGTTCACCTCCAACGTTCTTGCCATCTTGTGCCAGTGAGTAACATGTTTTCTTTTCTCTTGCTTTGTATTCTTAAATTTTAAAAATGACAATGGTGAAATAGAAAACATCTTTTAAAAAAAGGAAATTTAGTGAAGAGAAAAGATTGTGTTTTTTGTCATGGCAAAACCTTTGTAGTTAAATGTCACAAAATTCTTTAGCAATACAGACATGACAAAACAAATTATACAATTTTAAACAGGGATAGATATATGCACATTATTTTTCCAATACTGACATTTTAAAATGATCCTATGTTCAGAGCTGAACACAAGTTATTTCCAGGGAAAACATGTCCACAGTTGTCTCTACACTGTACATTTTTTTTCCTCCAGTACTTTCCATTCAATTTCATTAACAAGTCACTGACCTGATTATGGCTGTGTATTTCCGGCAAAGTGTCAGATGTGACTTTGTTTAGTGGCTGCACATGTGTCTGTGCATTTAGGACAGTGAAATTTGGTGAGAATACCTTCCGGTCGACTGCTGCAGTGGCCTTGATGGTATCAATATTGCATTATCCAGTGGGGTGTGTGTATGTTATGAAAGCTGTGGTAACCAGTGTCATATGTGGCCTTGATAGATAGATGGTATTAGACACTGGCAAATGTTAAATGAGACAGCTGAGGTGGCAACTTCCTGTCGATATTATCAAACATCAGGATCACTTCCTGTCGCAAACCTGCCATGGAATCTCTTGTTTTGTCAGACCACAAGGGCGGGGTAGATGGGGGCAGCATTGTTTTTAAGCTTTTGATTGTTTTGAGTGGCAATGTCACAGAGTCTGTCCATTCTCCCATACCAGTGGGTATGGGTGTTAGGATATATGGTGGGGATAGTTTGTGGAAGATGTGTGAGTGCGTGTGTGCACAGCATTTGTATTTAATAAAATTGCATGACCATGAAAGACAGGAAATTTGAACTGTCTCCAAAGTTCAGGTAAAGTAGTGAAACCATTAAGCCATTGTTTTAACGAGCAAATTAAGAAAAAAATTGCACAGTTAAAAAGAGAAAAGAATGATTGTACTACTGGACTGATAGACAAACAGTGCCATTCAACTCAGGCAAGCCTGAACATGAATATGTACTCTCCATATTTTGTGGGGGAGAACCAAAAAATATTCATTAATATGTGAAATATCATTGAATGTTCACAATAAGCTCCATATGGTTCCCAAGTGTTTATGCATGGACATTAAAGATTATTCTCATAGAGTGAATTGTGAACCCAAGTACCAAGTTAACTTGCATTATATGCATTGTCCTCCTTCTCACCTTCTCCTCCTTGTTTTCTTCTTCCACCGCCTCGTCTTCCAATCCAGGAATATTGCCTTCTTTGCGGGGTCCATTCTGGCCGTACTCATCATCCTGACGGTCTATGATGAAGACGTTCTCACTGTGGAACATGTACTCACCACCATGACTCTGTTAGGTATGGTAACCCAGGTCACTAGTTTGTAGCAATGTCCAGCATATGTGACTCTGATGTTTCCTGATCTCATTCTGTCATCTTATTCTTTTGTGCTCCTTCATAATGTCCTTCACCTCCTATCTTCTCTTATTCTCTCCACCTGTTTCCCTCTTTCCCTCTTCATTTTCTTCCACTTTTCAATTTGTCACTGTAACGGCCTAACAATCCCCAACATAAACAGTTTTATTGTTGATGTTGTTGTTAATGCTATTGTTGTCATTGTTGTTGTGGAGTTAACTCTTTATCTGAACAAATCTGCAATACATGCTCCTTTCCAGGGCTGTGTTGACTGCAGACACATGTTCTACATCTTAAAGGGATCGTACAGTTCTGGTTGAGACCTAATTTCAGGTTTCTAACATTTTTAGGTGAGATAATGAGAAATCTCTTATGAAATATGAAAGAGCATGTAATTCTATGAGGAATTCAACGTTTATTTGATAAAAATTGGTTTTGAAATGGCTGAGATATCCAAAAAAGAGCGATTCTAATAAAGTGTGGGACCCACACTTTGTAACGATCGCTTTGTTTTACTTTGTTTTTGGATGTTTCAGTCATTCCAAACCCGATTTTCATCAAATAAACTTTGAATTCCTCTTAAAATGGTATGCTCTGTGCTATATCATAAGTGTTTTCTTGGTATCTCGCAAAAATTTAAAAGCCCAATTCTCATCTCCACCAATACTGTACCATCCCTTTAACACTAAGAATCTGACCAGCATCTCGCATTATGTTTCATTCTCCAGGTGTTGCTGTCACCATTTGCAGGACGTTCATACCGGATGAGGTATGTTTTGTTTGCTTCTTTTTTTCTTTTCTTCTTTTTTTTTTTGGGGGGGGGGGTTACATTACTTATCTGTAACTGTTCAGTCTGATACTAGTACACTCCATGATATATAAATGAATTTTGTACATAGAACAAAACATGATCAATAACTTGACTTTTTTTCTCACTCTCTCTCCAAGTGCATCACTGAGAAAGCAAAAAATCTTAATGAAACTGACAGAAAACTAAGCCAATATTTCAAAACGTCAGATGATGATTGTATCAATATTATTGGAGTGCCTCAATGAGGATTATTGAGTATCCATATCTTTAGTAGAATCCCAATTGAACAATACTGTCAAACCAGAAAATCCAGAAATTTCTGTGTGCGTGAAACTTTTTAAGAGGAGACAAGATTCGCAAAAGTATTTCAAGAGATACACACGAAAATGTTTGTCTATACACAATACACAATGCATTGAATGCCAGTCACCAATTCAAGAAAGTTTATGGTTTTACTGCATCTTGCCTATTAAAATAGCAACCACTAACCTTGGTATTTCCTTTGATTTGCCTTCCTCCAGAATTTGATCTGGTGTCCGGAGACTCTGATGCAGAGCATCCTGGCTCAGATCCACTACATCCCAGATTCCTGGAAGGGGGAGGCACACACCTACCGGGTCAGGGACGAGTTCTCACAACTCTTCCAATACAAGGCTGTGAGTCTTTACATTAGACTAACCTTTTCTTCACTGGTCACTACACTGCACTTTGCCCATGCACTGAATTCGAATTCCATTGACTAATGAAATTTGAGCGTCGTATCAAAATGTTGTTCAACCATAGTTTTAGAAAACCATAACATTCATAGAGGCTCTTGAGTTATCCTTTTGGAGAAAATCAAAGTATTATACAGCAATGAAAAATGTTGTTAAACCATGGTTTCAGAAAACCGTAACATTCATAGAGGCTCTTAAATTATCCTTTTGGAAAAATCAAAGTATTATACAGCAATGAAAAATGTTTGTTTCTTTTTTGGTAGGGATAAGATTTTAGCATCACTATAGTGATATGCAGTATCATGAATGAATATTTCAAGCTTTAAATCATTGTTGCATTTGCAAATGGGAAGCACATAGGACTTTCAGTATTTGATGTCTCAGTCAGTATAACTTGAGTCACATACTCAAAAAACTTGGTACCAGCTAGTGCTCATTAGTACCATGCATAATGTTTGGGAGGTTGATGTACAATGACAGGCCTGCAACTGCTAGTAAAAGTGATACCACTCAGTAAACTGTTATAGGCAGTGGTAGCTAATAATCGTCTTTAGGGTCACATCAGAAGACATTACCTCTTCCTCAGGAATAACATTTCCTGCCATTAGCTGCCATCCTCTCTCTGTCTCTATTTCCCTCTCGCTTCCGGTATAAACCCTTCTCTTCCCGTCTTTCACTTCACTATCCTCCCTATCACTCATTAAAATCTATCAAGTCTCAAAAACCCCATTTGTGTGGTATGAGCGTGTATCAATTTGTCATCATTTGTAATGCTCATTTGTAGTACTTCGTAAGGTAGAATAAACACTTCTCTTTTGCGTCAACTTTTCTTTGGTCATATACCATTATTTAATTTGGTTGTACAGTTTTCAAAAGCATCTAAATTGCTGAATTCATAACTGATCCTTAGATTGGCAACATAGTCAAAAGATTAATGGGATGGTATAGTTTTGGTTGAGGTAGGGTTTTAGATTTTAGATTTTTGCAAGATGGTTAGAAATCACTTATGAAATATGAAAGAGCATACAATTCCAAGAGGATTCTAAGCCTATTTGATGAAAATCAGTTTTGAAATGACTGAGATATCCAATATAAATTGAGACAAAGTGATCCCAATATAAGGAGGGTCCCACCTTTTATTAGGACTTCTCTGTTTTTGGATATTTTGGCCATTTCAAAGCCAATTTTCATCACATGAACTTTGAATTCCCCTTAGAATTGTATGCTCTGTCATATTTCATAAGAGGTATGTCATCTCAAAAGAAAAAAAAAACTGTTGAGAACCTGAAGCCCCATCTCAACCAAAACTATACCATCTCATTAAGGAATTTAAGCAGCTACAACTGAATTTTCTCCAGTATAAATCATAAAAATGAAATTCAGAGTTGCCAATTTGAGGATTACAGGATGATGATTTCTGCAGCTAAATTTGCCCAGGATTTGATGGTTGTAAGACGATCTGGTATTGTTCCTGCCCCCCTGACAGGTGTATTTCTTGGAGGAGCTCCTGAGTCCCCTCCTGACACCCTTCGTTCTCATCTGCAAGCTGAGGCCCCGAGCCTTGGACATCGTCGACTTCTACCGCAACTTCACCGTGGACGTCATCGGGGTCGGAGATGTGTGCTCCTTTGCCCAGATGGACATTCGCACCCATGGCAACCCTAAGGTGAGTCTGTTCTACAACACACTCCACATAACACTAGATTTTTTTTTTTTTTTTGGGGGGGGGGGGGGGGGGGGAGATAGAATTAATCAACTTCAGCATCTGTTGACTTTTTCCTGGACACGTACGACTAGGAAATATCCGGCGGGACTGTACTAAGGACGAAGAGATGTTGTTACTGTCCATCACTCAGTAATTGTTTTCTATTGACTACAAAAAAAAAAGAGAAAAAAATGAAAATCCTCTTTTACAATAAAACCATTTCTATGTCCCCAATATCTTGCGAATGAATTATGAAGTCAGTGAACTCTATGTAGCTCTATGCAACTGGTAGAATATGAACTGAAAATAGAAGTGCAATTGGTTTTCATGTCAAAATGCTGTCACCTTTTCATTCCACATTCTACCATGTGCCTGGAGATTGAAGAGGATGACTAAAGCAACTGTGAATGACACACTGACAAAACAAGAAGATGCATGAATGTGAATGACTGACCTCGCTTTAGATATTCATGACATTCATGTACATGTTGTTGGGGGAAGCATGAAAATGGTGTCAGTAGGATTGAAAATTTCCAGATACAACTCCATCATTCTCAGTTGCCACTCCATCAGGCCCTTCACCGCTTTGTGGTTCCTTAAATGTATTTGTGGCGGACAGAGGAGCCAAGATGGTGGCAGAACTTGTCCTTATTCCCCTCTGCCGCAAGAGTGGCAAATGTGTACACCGATAGCCACCTTAAAATGATCTGAAGAATTATCTTAAAATCAGCAAATCTGTTGGATAGTGTAGAAATTATATAAACAAAAACATTTTGATGTAATTTCAAATTATAACTTGAAGAATGCCTAAGTGTAGAGTTTCCTCATCTTCTTTGTTCTTTGATATGAATTCAATGTTGCTTGTGTATTCTATTGTGTATAACTTGTTTATATTCATGTTTGTTTCAACCTAATTGCAAGTTGTTATAAATGATTACATGTATGTACATCATAATATTTGTCAAGAGATCATTTTCAATAAGCCTATTTTTGTGCTTCTCATAATTCCACCGCTGTCATATTTGATGTCATGTAACTTTTTTAATGCATACATGGTAAACCCAATGTTGGTTTAAAGTGGAAACAAATGATATGAAATGAAAATAAGATGAAATTAAAACCCCTTCTACTTGTCACCTTTTGCTGCATACTCTTTGTCGTTGTCACAGTGGATGACAGGAGGGAACAGTGAAGCCAACCAGTACAACCAGGCAGAGGATGGCAAGACAGAACTCTCCCTCATGCACTTCACAGTGAGTATCACAAACCCTAGCAATATAGGATTACTCTTAAAGTGGAAATGAAATCCGTGCAAAATAAATGACATAAATGTAGGTGGTTTTTTTTTTTTTTTTGTGCTTCTTATGTATAATACTAGTACATCTTGTATGTGTTTTACATGGGCCACTCTTTTTTTTTTTTGTTGCAATGTACACAATAATGTACATAATAATAGATTCATCCATCAGTAAATTTACATCCATCTGACCATTAAATTAACAATACTTTTGTGTAGTTGTATATTTCATCTTGTACATGGTTACTTTCAGTTGAATAAAGGAAAAGAATCAGATTCTTGTCTTTGTTTTTCGACATATTTTTCACATGATTAAAAAAAAACAACTAGGTAAGTTGTTAGTTTTTTTCTCAACGATGTGAAAGTCAGTGAATGTGCGATATTTCTTGACCTAAAGGATTAAAAGAGGGCATACATAGTCACACTTCTTCTCAAATGCATGGTTTTAAGGAAGTATGGAGGGAAAGACAAATGAAGTCAAATGTAACATGAATATTTGTTGAAAGAAATGTGTCATGTTTGAATTGATATACAGGGTACAGAAGAGGAATAAAAATGACAGTTTCTATGTCAGTGATTGTGAAGGGCTGTGTTTGAATTTCTTACTTAAATCCAAGCCACCTACTGAAGGATACACTGCATACAGTGAGAAGTTTGAATAAGGTCATTCACCATGACATTTATTTCAAGCAGCATTTACAAATACCAGTTTTAAAATGACCTTTATCTGTATTGTCAGTTTCCCTCTCTGTTTTGTAATATTGTTTTTGTTTTGGGGGGAATTTAATCACTTGTGAGTGTTTTTTTTTCTTTTTTTTTTTAAGGTGACAAATCCCAAATGGACCCCGCCCCAAAGCAGCAAACTTTTCATCAGTGCCCTAAAAACACAGGGTAAGTCAACAGTCGATGGGGAAGACCATTCTTGATCATTTCCGTAACAAATGTCTCCAGAGTTCTTTTCTGCTCTTAGTTCAAGTGGTAGATAAGAGCCTAGATGTTTTTTCTTGGAGTTCATGCCCCTGTCTGCAAGAGCACAAGAGGCTGATGTTATTTCTTCTTTTTCTATTGTCATCAATATATCCCCCTATTGTCCAGAATTAAAGGGACTGTACAGTACTGGTTGAGGTGGGGATTCATGTTTTGAACATTCTTAAGTGAGATAATGAGAAACCTCTTATGAAATATGAAAGAGCATGCAATTTTAAGAAGGATTCAACGTTTATTTGATGAAAATTGGTTTTCAAATGGCTGAGATATCAAAAAAAGTGATAGTAATAAAAGGCGACAGGCCATGCCTTTTATTAGGATCTCTTTGTTTCACCTTGTTTTTGGATATCTCAGCCATTTCAAAACCGATTTTCATCAAATAAACTTATGATACCCCTTAGAATTGCATGCTCTTTGACATCTCATAGAGTGGTTTCTGAATATCTCGCAAAACGTTAAAAGCTAAATCCTCACTTCAACCAGAACTATACACACCCTTTAAACAGGAATGTAGCAGTGTTTAAATTATACTTAGTCTAACCCACATTAAAAGATTTTACTGTCACTTTGTGCATTGTTACGATCAGAAAATATGTGGTTGCCACAGAATTCAACCTGTGGTTGTGTGCTAACTACAGAATGACGAACGATTGATGTTACACATTCCAAAATCCTAACAACGTGCATTGGCTAGCACTGTACACAATTCAAATATGAATACTAATTTTTGTTGTATCTGTGATAAATTCAAAGGCGTTTAAAAATGTTGGCACTTTATCCTTTCATTATAGTAATGATAGGTTGTCAACTTTGAATGACATTCTCTGTGCTTGTGTACTTGTGTACATTCTCCATGCTTGTATTGGAATCAGTTAATCAATCAATTCTCTATAGAATCAATAGATTTTTTTTTAAGAGGCTGTGTCTCCATCGCATCACTAATTGCTTTACATCTTCTGCCTTATCCGTTGCCATGGCAGCACAAAGGGACATTAAAACATGCACTCGTCTGGAGGCAGAGAACAACGCGCTGATGACTTCTCTCAGATCCATCACATCAATAGAAGGGGTGAGTTATCGATTCACACACGGTGAATTAAGCTTACACGAAATGCCACAGGTGGGGCTAAGGTTCAATACCGGTGTCAAAGATGATATTTCTGTGCTTTGCAGTTTGTTTAATTTTTTGGCAAAACTGCGTACCCCTTCTCAAGTGACATTTTCTTGTAGACTTACACCATATTCCAGCATTCAAATATTGGAATTTCAGTCAACATATTAATTGTTCCATTCTATGACAATTTACGTCAGTGGCGCGGATTCACAATGGTAGTGTAAATCACACTCAAGGTTTAGATTTAGTCCGTGGAATAACACAAGCATGAGATAGATGTACCTTTAGACATGCAAGTGTTAGTGCATGTTCATTATTGTATATCTGTTAACTTATGTGATACGTGTATATCATGCCCATTTACACAGTCATAATTTTGCATAATGCATGAACTGAATTAAAACTATCTTTGTGAATTCCAGCCTCGGTATTTAAAACACAGACACAGCATATTAATTCATGTATACAAAATAATACTGTCAGTAACTGCTCAGAATTCATGTTCTGTTCCATTGCTTGCGACTGATGACATTTATTTTCACATTTACATTTACCATTTGATGAGTAGTCTTTATGAGGTGTTACAATAAGCACGAGTATTCCAAGTATCACGATAAAAATGTTATCAAAAGTGTATACCTTCTGTTTATGCTCAAAACAGCAAAACAGTATTCTAGGCAGCATAGCTGTGCAGCACAGCAACCCGCCCTCCCTGGACCCCATGCCCACACCAAGCTTCCAGCCCCCCGCCCCCCTGACGTCCCCCATTGCTGAGGGCGCCACTAGCCCCAGGACCAGCCAGCAGGTGGTGGGTGGGATCACCAGCTCTGAGGGTCCTCTGTCCCCTGAAGGATCAGGCCTCCTCACCAGGTAAGAACGACTTCTCATCAGCAGCGAAATCGCAGTCAATACAGTGGACTCCCATTATAACGAAATCCTCAGGAGTGGCAGTTTCGTTATATCGAAATTCCTTTATAAACAAACAAATCAACAATAAAAATACATAGAGTGGATAATGCTGTGGCTTTAGTTTTTACTTCATTGTAACTGGAATTTCGTTATAGCCGTGTTCATTATAACGGGAGTGCACTGTACTACACTTTTTCCAACTCTATGTTTTGCCATCATATCTAGTTTTTTTTCTTCATCCAAAATAGATAAATATGGTTTTGAAGTGAAACTTTTCATTTTCCGTCTGTAATTTGCTGTAGAATGCGTAGTGTGTGCAATTTTGCATATGCAAAGCAAGATATGTTTTTTGTCTGCGGAATGTATTTTTTTAATGTACATTAGTGTGTTTTGTTATCTGCGGAGCTTTGCTGCCTAGTGCAATTGCCCTCACGTAGAAGAGTTTGTGGTACTATTTACACCAGCTCCAGCCCGCCAGTTGAAATGGGCAAAAGGAGACAAAAAGTTGTGTTTTAGTGGATGGAACTATATTTCATCTCTTCAGCCAACATAATACCTCCCCTGTCTCTCTCCCCCTGTCTCCCTCTCTACCTGGTCTCTCTCTTTCTCTCCATTTCTTTTTGCATATCTGCCTGTTTATCTACTTTTCTGTCTATCTCTCAATTTATCTATCTCTTGCTCTATGTATCAATTTCTCCATCTATCTCTCTATCTATCTATCTATTTCTTGCTCTATCTGTCTCTCTATATCTATATGTATATATCTCTGTCTATCTATCTATCTATCTATCTATCTATCTATCTAAATATACATCCATCCATCTATCTATCTATCTATCTATCTATCTATCTATCTATCCATCCATCCATCCATCCATCTATCTCTCTCTCTCTCTCTCTCTCTCTCTCTCTCTCTCTCTCTCTATCTTTCTATCTATTTATCTCTCTATTCATCTATCTATCTATCTGTCTTTATTTCTTCTACTTTCACCTCGTTTCCTCCTCCCAGTCTCCACAGTCCAGATGCCTTCCTAAGCAGCATGCAGGGACCAGGGGTCATGCAGCAATCCATTCTACCCCCTACCAACCCCATCGTCACCGGGGGCACCGCTGCCAACGTCACCACGGCAGACATGAACTTCAGTGCTCTCTACATGCACCAGGTGAGCCAACTACAAGAATGATTTGCCGCATTTTGGGGAAAAGTTTGAGAAAGTTGTTCATATTTGACTTTTTTCCCCACATTGCAATTTTTGAAACATGATACAGAGAACCATATCATTATTCTATTGTGTAATTATGTCTCTACCAATGCACCAAAACAGCAGAGGAAATACATTGAGATTACACAAGCATCATCACAAGATTCAAGATTCAAGATTCAAGATAATTTATTGTCATGTATAAAATATACATAAAATTCGTTTTCGGACATACATAAAGATAAAGGTGCATAAATGAAAGAATATAAATAATGGAAATAACTTAACATGAGTTTTATACCATACATACATAAAATACATACATTTAATACAAAAAATTTAAGATATTGCATTGAAATTACAATGAAGAGGGAAGAGAAAGGCCAGGAGGACAGGAGAAGAATAAGCGTATATAGAGTATGCAATTTTTTTTTTTTCCCACCCAGGCATTTTCATATGCCGGAGCACTCCTCCAGTTGAGACTTTAACGCATGTTCTACACACCACCACTACCCCCCCCCCCCCCCCCCCCCCCAACTCTCACAGAGTACACATTCACACACACATGGCATGGAAATCTTGGCATTGAATTAACCGGCATGATTAAAATCCAGAGAGGAAGAAAAAAAAAAACTCTTTTGCCAATGACAACATACATTACAGGTCCATACTCGCCTACTAAGTCCAGGCTTTTATCCAGGTTTTGTATTGTAAGTTAATCCACAATGCAGCATGTGTCTTGATGGAAGACTAGGCCATTTAAAGTTAACCTCAAGCCTCTACCAGCATCCAGTAGCAGTGAACGCTGCAGAAAGATGCTCTTGCTCAAAGACATCTTGTGTGGCCAGAACTGGACTGAAATTCATAACCTTATGTCCATCAGAACAACAAAGTCACTGATAGGTCACTAAGCTCCCATCCAGAGGGGATAAATCTGTTTGTTTTTGTTTCTGATTTTTTATCTTCTGCATGAAGAGGAAATTAGCTTAATTGCATGACCCTGAAGAAATCTTTAAACGATGTCAAAAATTAAACGATGTCAAAAATGGCATCTCTGCCAATTCTTCCTCAGTATTTTTAGCTTCCTCTCTTCTTTTGCATCCAGCTTCATGATCGGAGTGTCACCCTGCCCAACACGTCCGTGGAAATGCAGTCCCCTCAGATGAGTCAGTCAACCCAGTGGCAAATGGAACCGCCCGCTCCCGCCTCAGACTCCGATGAGGACGAGCACCCGCCCCAGAACATTCCACTCGTGCCGGTGGGGCCGCTCGTCAACACAGACTTGCCCAATGTCTGAGGGACGGACAATCTTTTGCATGGAGAGACATAAACGGAGCCATGGCAGAATATTCCTGGACATCGTAGTTGACGAGAGTATGACTGGCAAGAGTGACTGATGTGTAACAGTTTTGATGAGATGGACTGCATGCATGCTAGGTGTAAAATAGATGGGTAAATACTAATTTCTGATTGGTGTATGATCAGTGTAGTAATGTGTTATGCTGTAATTGGTGCACTTGTGTATAGCAGTGACTGTCCAGCTTATATTACATAACTTGATAGAAAAAAAAAACACCTGTCAAAATTCAGTTGTATTACAGTTATCTAACAAAATGAAGTTTTGCACAAACTGTTATATTTTTTAAGCCATTTACAGCCATATTCATCTGTATCTACAAACCTATGTAATATCTACACGTAGTCAACCAACCAGCATAAAGCCGAAGCTTGCATCTTATTATCTCCGTAATTTTGCTCATGGCTTATGTACATATTCAAGGTTTTCGAACTGATTTGCTGGATGTTTTTGTTTTTGCCAATAAAATCCAGATTTGCTGTCTGTATATTTAGTGTGGGAGAAGCCATGCCCAGAGTCGGATGTATTTGTACATATTCTATGCACAAGTAACAAAAGTGTTTATGCAATATTATCTGTCACTATGGAGGTCATCTAAAAGTGGTTGTGTGTGTTTGAATTTAACTCATATCTTGGCTGCATGCCAAGAAGAAATGAGTGCAGTATTTCTGATAAGAAAATCGGGAGTCACATAGATATCATGTAGGTGAAGTTTCAGGGAGAATTGAATGTGGGTTTAATAGTCGACATCGCATTTGATTACAGATTAAAGTGATGAAGTATTGCTTCATGTTGATAGGTGTAGATTTTTGGACTCTTTATCTGTTGTGAAAGATTCAAAGGTAAATTTCATCCTTTGATTTGTTAGCTATTCGATTCTTGCTTAATACTGCCCTTATCATTGCACATATATGAAGGTACTTCCATACACAACATGAAGTTCATTTGGAGTGAATGAAAATGTCACACATTATGAAAGCTTCTAGACTGGACCTTGGAAGTAAAGCTGTTTAACCCTGTCTGTGCTCGGGACTTTGAACAGTGTGTAAAACACTATGGGGCTTTCTGTGCCAAACGACACTCGTGGCACACAAGGAGTTAAAGAAAGTGTACATGTATCAAGAGAAAGATGAGTTGAAGTATCCCAGGGAGAATATGACATGTGGTACTTTATGTTTGCTCTGCCCCAAAATGTGCTTCAGATCAAAAAGGGTCAGTTCCAAATCACGACACAGTGAAATTCAGTGGTCAGCCACATGTCCTGCTGATTGACCATCAGTATTGTATCTCCTTAATTTCCCCCATATTCCTTCTCGATGGTTTTTATACACAAACTCCATTGCTCGTTGCAATGTTCCAAATCCACATCCTTGCCAGAAAGTGTGGTAAATGGAAAGATCAGTTTGTCACCATTTGCACTGCCATTCAATGCCGTGGAGCTCTAGCTTTGTTTGCATTCTCACAAGAGACTGTTAGGTCAGCCTTTGACCTTTTGTGCTCTGACTTTTACCAAATATCCACCAAGGAGGACCAAGCATATGTGGTTACTACGAGGCAAGACAAAATCTGATAAAAAGCCTCTAACGCCTCAATGTTTGAGGCTTTTATGTGGCGGGATATTGACGTGAAAACATAATGTTGTCCCTTCAAGGGAAGTTGTGTGACCGAGGTAAAGTCATGTTTGGATTTTAACAAGTGTTTAGTTGGTGTTTGGAAAATGAAGAGCAGCTGTATTGTGAATCTATGTGAGATTTTCATTTGCCTTTTTTAGCATTCAAGAAAACGATTATGATTATCCACTCTTTGTGAGAGGCTAGTTGAGTAGAAATGTATGGACATTACTATGTAGGCCTACTCTAACATGACAGATTAATGGTTAATTTTGAAAGACTTAGTTTGTAGTCCATTGTTGATACAGAGATGGAAATGAATCACAGATACAAGAGTTGCTTAGCTGATAGGAATGTCAATCTTGATCATGTTTATATTAATTAGCAAAATATGCATCTTTTATTTATATTATGTAATCAAACTAAAATCATGTAAAGGCAAAATCTTGTTTAAAGAGCTACGAGACACAGCGTGGCCATTGTGAGACCAGGTGAGACCTATGTGTCTACTATGCTCCATTTTTTACTTGTTTTGATATTATTTTTAATCTCTGAATATGTTACTTATTTGATTTTTTTTTTTTTCAATTCTCTTTTTGGGGATGTCTTTATGTTCAGGCGTTGTAACAATATCAACATTTTATAGAGTGCTTTAATTTTTACAAGACTACTGAAAAGTTAATTCAGTGTGATTGTTATGGAAGTTCTATGTATTTCTACACCTGTTTTAAGAAAATCCACAACGAGACAATGTTGAGGCCGGTCCTACTAATTGACGCAAACTAATGCAAACTAATTCAAACTAATGCAAACTGACGCAAACTAATGCAAACTCAATGCAAACTCAATGCAAACTAAACGCAAAATACTAATTAATGCAAACTAATACAAACTGTAATGGTGAAAATTAGGGTGAATTACAGCACCTGGACCTGCCTCTTCCTAGGCCACTTAGTCGTCTTGAAACAGATAATCGATCAAGTAAATCTATCGTATCGAAGAATGACTAACGTCATGTTTACTTCAGTATATCAAACATCACACATCGACAGTCAACAATAACTCAGAAAAATCATTTCATTGAAATATCATCAAATTCATATTTTTTGACCAAACAGATGTCGTTTAGATTTTATTTTGCTTTCAAAATTCAGAAAGTGTAGAACAGAATGAAGCGCAGAAACATGGACTTTACTGATCGATCATTGAAGGCCAAAATACTAATTAATGCAAACTCAACGCAAACTCCAAGACACAACGCTATCCTATGTGAAAATTAAGCAATATCGAATACAAATACATTGTATCGGAAAATGACACCCCGAAATACTAATTGATGCAAACTCCGGGGTTTTCCCATAGGATAGCGTTGTGTCTTGGAGTTTGCGTTGAGTTTGCATTGATTAGTATTTCGGAGTGTCATTTTCCGATATTATTCCGATATATACGTGGTTTTCACGTAGGATAGCGTTGTGTCTTGGAGTTTGCGTCGAATTTGCATTAATTAGTATTTCGGCCTTCAATGATCGATCATTAAAACCCGTATTTCTGTGCTCCATTCTGTTCTACATTTTCTGAATATTGAAAGCAAAATAAAATCTAAACGACATCTGTTTCGTCAAAAAATATGATTTTGATGATATTTCTATAAAATGATTTTTTTTTCCGAGTTATTGTTGACTGTTGAGGTGAGATGCTTGAAGTACTAATGTAAACTTGACGTAGTCATTCTTCTAAAGGATGGATTTACGTAATCGATATCTGTTTCGAGACGACTAACATTAAGTGGCATAGGAAGAGCCAGGTCCAGGTGCTGTAATTCTCCCTAATTTTCACCGCTAACGGTTTGTATGAGTTTGCATTAATTAGTATTTTGCATTTAATAGTTTGCATTAATTAGTAGTTTGCATTGAGTTTGCATTAGTTTGCATCAGTTTGCATCAGTTTGCATTAGTTTGCATTAGTTTGCATTAGTTTGCGTCAATAAGTAGGACCCTTGAGGCTAATTTGGTCATGGGACCTATGTCCTCCCGTAGTTTCATTAATATGGTGTATGAATTCTGGAGCAAATACAAAAAAACAAAAAGTCTCAGAAAAGGATGTGTTTGTATTTGCAACTCTTTCGAGATCAAAACTTAACTACTATTCAGCTCTATTCCTCTCAACCCCTCCAATGCACACACACAGTTGTTTTTGCGCAATTGACAGTCTGCGTAACCAGAAAACTGGAAATGGAATGGCCATGAACTGTAATGCCAGAAATTTTTGCACGCATGAGACTTTTTGCGAGGATCCAAGATTCTCGAAAGTAAAATGCACGCAGAAGTGTTTGTAGACAAGACGTTGAATGCCAGTGACAATTTGCGAAAGTTACATGCTACGTAAAAGGCTGTCGGTTTCAATTCGCGAAAGTTACATGTTGTGGATATTTCTAGTTTTAAAGTATATGAAAAATCTGTCCCATCTGGTTCACCGAGAGTTTATCCCATTTTTAGCATGGTTTTGTTAGCAGTAGGTTTGCTGTGGAAAGGAGTATGTTTGGTTCTGAGGTGGCAAATGTGTGAGCTTGAAAGAATGATTATCAGTAACATTTATGAGTGCATTAATTTTTTTGAGTTCATGTGGGTATATTATACGTGTTATGTTGGATTTTTTTTTTCTAGTACCTTGGATATTGCACAAAACATCTTCTCTGCCATACCAGTTCTGATTAGAACTTGTTTTTAATGCCAGGGTCTATTTCCAGAAAGAGGTTTAGAATTATTGTATAAAATAATTACAATGACTATTAAAAGGCAGCAGTCAGGAAGTTAATGGTCAGTTGTGAGTACCCCAGCTGTTGCCATGGTAACTATAATGATTGTAACTTTAAACGGCATGCAAGCAATCATGGTACGGTCCCCAGTTGTTCAACATACAGAGAGGTGGGAAGGGCATGCAAGCAGTGTTTATATTCTGTAAGATATTAAGGAGACTTCTGCTGAAGATGTTGGGAGGGGGGAGGTAGGGGGGACAAGTGGATGATAGAATGATTCAACGTGCAATGCCTGTACATAGCCTGTTATATGATTATGCTTTAGGGGAAAGTAAAAAAGCTACAGTGTATATACCCTGCTTCCTGAAATACCTTTAAACTGAAAGCAAGATGATGAACAGAATAGAAAAAAAAATCCGTGGTATGCATGTTTTCAATATGTACATAGATATCTCATTATTAGTTATATATGAATTTGATTTACTTCATTCAAGTGGCTTGATGAATAGCATGGAAATCTTCCATTACGTCATGTGTGTAAGGAGATTTGTTGTAATATGCACACAATGGTTTATACGTATGGGATCTACGAAAGCTAGAGAAGCCATACACAAACAATGCTACAATACAAGTAGGGTACCTGTAGTTTAGTAAGTGTAGGAGATAGAAGTAAAAATGAGAACCCAGATTCTTGAGTAAACATATCAGGAGGGATATGATATTATAACCCACTGCTGCGTTGATTATCACGAAATCTCTTCTGATTGAATTTACGGTGGATGATTCACACAAGTATTCTGGCTTCGCTCACAAATTGAATGTTGTGTGAACAATTCATGACAGGAAGTCAGCTGTGTGTATTTCCGATACCAGACTCACTTATACAGGAGACACTTTGGAACTGTACAGTATGCATGAGTATGTCTTTTTTCAAACTGCAACTATCTTTGATATGTTGTTGGCTATTGAAGAATGTTGCTTTTGTCGTCCTCTATTCATCTCAGTGTTTTGAAGATTCCATTTGCAAAGCAGAACAGTAAAAAGAGAACAGTGCGCCTATATGCACAGAATCATATAATTTCAAGTGTGAAGTCAGTCATGTGAATGTGAAATGCACTGTTAGACTTTTTGTGTCGCTGAGACAAATTCTGCACATGGGGTTTGCAGCCATGAAAATGAAAGCTTGTCTACAGATATCATAGGGTGCATCTGAGCGCACTCCTAAAGCGTATCTTACCATGCCATACCGAACCAAAAGTGGACCACTTCCCAGTGTGCTCCAAAAGGGTACCGTACTTTGCCAGAAGTTGGCATGAAAAGAATAGGCCTATGCATAACACACACTACGTCATAATGCAAAGAATTAATTCTCTTTGTAAGGGACACCTGTAAGAATCATAAGTGCACCAGGTGCGTGACTCTGTTGCTACAAAACATGACCCCCTCTGACTCGAGTCTGAAAATGAATCTTGAGGTAGGCCTACACTTTCTTCACAGAGCACTCAAACCAAATCTAGCATGGTATGGTATGGCACGGTGTGGCATGGTCTGGTTCGCTTTTGAGCGCTCAAACGCGACCAAACTGTAAGGCCCGAATTCACGAAGGTGGTACAATCTTTGTCCACGCTTTAAACCATGGACAAAGACCGTAGTTTTGTATGGGGCACCAAGTGTCACATGGCCTATTTCGTAAAGAAATCAGTCATTTTGTCATGAAATGTAAACATTAACGTAAACATTTCGTCAACAATATTACTGATTTCGTAACGAAATAGGTCATGTGACACTTGGCACCCCATCCAAAACTACGGTCTTTGTCCATGTTTTAAATCGTTGACAAAGATTGTACCATCTTCGTGAATTCGGGCCATAGTGTCAGCCCTGTACCAAAGCTTACAGGCATTCTGACACGGAAGTCTTTCCTATTCTTCCTCAGGTGAGGTGATACCACATACACCACAATAATCTTCCAAGGGATGGAACCTGTTTGGGAAGTTTGTTGGTTCTTTGGGGTACCAGGCAGCTTATGATGAATTGATGGATTTTTACTGTCTCTTTGTGACAACTCCTCCCCCCCCCCCCCCCCAACACACACACACAGGGCTGATTTACTTTATATACAGTGGAACATCATTGTGAGGAAGTCAGATGTAACAAGATCTTCTTATAACATGATGATTTGACGGTTCCAAACCATATATGCATGTATTTCTTCATTTTTGTACCCTGATATTGTGGAAAACCTGATGTAACAAGGTAATAGTCATTGTTTTCAGGTTCTTGTCATAATACAAGGTTGCCCTGTATCCAATTTAGAGTATTGCTCTCTCCTATTAAAATGTAGTTAGGACCCAAGTGATCAGCCCATGTCCATCAAATAGTTTCAAGACTTGAAACTATTTTGCATGCTCTAGCTTTGATGTCCAGGTAGCCGGTGGCAAAGATATTTTATGGTTGTAGGGAATCTCCCATTTTCGTGGAGGGGGGGGGGGCTGTCATAGAGATAATATGAACGAAATTTCAATATGATAGTAAAGCTGGTCTATTTACAAACTATTTAGTTTGAAGGTGGCATCCTATAGCAGGATTTTAAGTAAGATTGCTTTCATCTAGAATTACTAATGTTGTTGAGCAATAGTCAATGAAAATGATTTCTGGATGAGCTCATTATTTTCTGATTGCTTGAGTTATGAAAGTTGTGTGGAGAAAAATAAGAGAAGTCACGATTTTCTCATTTTATTTGGTTTTGTTCTGTTTTTCACTTTCTCCAAATGCCGGGGACATCTCTCACCTAGCCAATGGTCAAGAGGTGTATCATTTCAGGTTCACATCACAACGAAACCACAAACTTGAATGTTGTGACTCACACAGTGTGTGATTCATCATTTTTACAATGCATCAATTCCACTTCTGTGTAATACTACCCTCATTTGGGATATTTTTACAGCCCCAAGCTGCCGGGGTTGCTTCTTTTTTTACTCTAAAGAGGTTTATTCTAGTATATAGGCAGTGAGTACCAATATGTAAACTTTTTGTTTGTTACTCTTACTTCACTTCCAACCAAACACCCAAACTGATTTCTCAACTTGTTCTGCCTCAGAAAGTTTTGGATAGTTTGCCATTTCATTCCAATCTCCTATTCACCCAAATAAATAGTAGTGGTGACAGATGCCAGAGGTAGTAAAACCTTTGTGAATTCCGCATTAGAAATTTAGAAACAACAAATATTCTGCTTCTTCCAAGAGAGTCTGGTGTTTCCATGTGGATATTATGTTTAAAGGGAGCGGTACTTTCCTGCAAATACATGAATTTCATGTTCAGCCATTTTTTTTTCTTTAAATCGTATCCATGGGATGGAGAAATATTCTGCTGATACTGTGTGGTGTCTTATGTGTCATAATTATGGTGAAAGCGTTGTGCCGTAAATATGTGCAAGATGCGCAAGACTCATTATAGATTATTGTTCTTTCTCATGTAGCCTTCTCGACATGTTTGTGGTGGTAATAGTAAGATCATTTCTTCTGTGTCAGTAAGCAATTATTTATCAATAAAGGAGTATAATACATATGCCTCATAGATACATACCACGTCATAGCATGTGTTGATTTTGTGTGTGTTGCAGTGTATGTACGTGTGACTGTGATCTATATTCCAATTGAATTGAATTCTAGCTATTATAGTTAAATTCCATCTAATAAAATGGTAAAATATAATACAAAGCATAGAATTTATGAAGCATAATTATTGTTTTGAATAATCATGATTTTACAGAAAGATGTGTAGTACAAAGGAAATCATACAGTTTATTACAAACTGTTTGTATAAATTGATAAAATGATATTTAAAGAGAAACTGTGCCTGCCTTGCAAGGTTCACAGGAAAGTAAATAATTATGGTGAAAAAGAGTGATTCCCTATAGGAAAAGCATTCCATTCAAAAGAGAAATAATACACTGCAAAGGAGACAAAATGAAATCCATGATTGTTGAATGGATTTGCCTGATTTTCCTCTGACATCACAGATGTATTCTACTAATACTGCTGCATTCATTCAATCCACATGTATACTTATATTATGGCAGATATTTTTTGCTTCATGTGACTTGCAAGTGATCATACTGGTATATACATATATCCCATGCACATACATATGAACATTTATTAGAACGCACATATATACCCATACACACATAGACCTTCGACATCCACACACATTATTGTAACATACTTGTTTATCATTGTATTGAATATTACGACTCCTCAAATGCAAAATGCTTTCTGGAGTTCAGAGAGACTGTAAATTTAATCTCTTTTATCATCCCTTCCCCCTCCCCCCCCCCCAAAAAAAAAACACTATATATCCTACTTTTACAGAGATTTATCACTTTCTAATTCTTTATAACAGTTGGATAACCAATGACAAGCTATCACTCTTTCTATATACAAAGCTTTAGAATTATCATAGGCCTATGATGTACCAAGGAGGTACTCATAGGCAAAGCCTAGTACCTCCTTGGATGTACAAATTGTCTCAGAGGTTTGGTATCACTCAGCTAGTGATACTTGCTAAACAATACATTAATGTGCGCATGACAGTACCAAATTCAACATTCATAATGTGGGTCATGGTCGTATTAAGTGGCTGGTATTTAATTATGTGTTGTTGTTGTTGTTGTTGTTGTTGTTGTTGTACAACTACAGTTATCAGTAAATCCTGTATTATATTGTTGCTAAGAGAGAGAGAGAGAGAAAAAGAGTGTGTGTGTGTGTGTGTGTGTGTGTGTGTGTGTGTGTGTGTGTGTGAGGGAGAGAGGGAGATAAGGACAGATTTCCGTAAGTGATCTACATCCCTGTAGTGTGTAAATTGTAATTTTATCATATGTTACACTTATGCTCATATTAAAAGATAACACATTAATTTGTCAATATTTTCTAAACAAGTCTTCAAATAAAAGTAGTCAATAGTTATATGGCGCCTTTTTTCACTCACTGAAGTCCTTTAGAAGTCATCTTTGAGTCCTGAACACTGTAGTCAAAATATTATGTTCCTGGTAATCTTTCTGCCATTAAAGCAACAGTCTAGAACTTGCGTATTGCGAACTGCAATTATATAAAAAAAAAATTTAAAAAAGAGCAAAAGAGGAGAGAAGTTGTATGGCTGGACTCTTTAGAAAATAGTAGAAATGTGTTTGAGAAAATCATGCAGTGCGGTCTTGGAAAAGGAAAAGTGGCTAACTCTTCGTTTTCTGTGAGTTGGCGGGAAAGGATGTCTTTCATGTTTGCCTTATTGAAATGTGTTCTGAGGTCGAATGAATGACAGGCGTGCCAGTCAAGGATCGTATGATCAGCTGACATTCCCGGGGGTGGGCGGAGCGTTATGATTTTTCGTGAGACGCGCTAGTCTACATTTTTAAACACTTTAAAACTTCTTAATTCATGGTTTCGCAATAATATGTACATAATTACATCAGTTTTTAATCTATCGTCACAATTCTGTCACAATTTCTGGCGATAATGTAGAATAGAAACATGTTCAAATAGAGCACATGGGTTCATTGTCATGATTTCCTCTTCCCCTTTTTTTTAATCAATGGTTTGTAGCCTGAATACAGTATAAGAGAGACTAAGTAAGGCAAGCTAATAAATATTCATCACTATCGGCAGATATGTTATCTTGCGGTGATCGGAATTACCGGAATATTTCGACCTGGGAATAAAACAACGCTGGATTTTGATAGCAGACTTCACTAAGGAGGTACGCAAATTGTACTTTTGTCTGGTTCCCTATTGCTAGCCCAGAGCTCATTACAACTCACAGAATTAAAAGTAAATGGTTCGTAACATATCATTATCATGACCATCCTTTCTCATTGTGAACAGTCACCTGTCTTTGAAGTGTCGGCCCTGCGAAACAATATTAATAGTCCCATTACTTCTCTTCTGTGTTGCTTGTGCGACTGTAATTTACTTCCTATGTAGGTGCAGCTGCTGCATGCTGGCATTGCTGCACTGCTGCAGCTGCAGGAGCCAGCCAGTTAGTGTTGTTTCATGAATGTTAGCTCTCCACACCCACATAACATACCAAAATCACAAAATTGAAAATCCACAAGATTGAAGTTGAACTCTAAATATTCTAACAAGACTAGACTAGAATTCTAGACACTGGTCCAGGCGCAGGCAGCATGCCCAATTAAGATTGAGCTCATGACATTATAATATTACCCTAGCTTGGGGTTAACTTGTGACCAACAAGTAGACTAGCACTCAGGTCTACGGATGAATTGCCTGTAATATTCTGAAATGTGATCAAAGACGGAAGGCACTAGTCCAAAAGAAAATAATTTTGATCCTTTAAAGTTGAGAATTCAATATCTCATTTGAGCTGAATATTCACCAAGCACCTACAAAAAGAAAGAAAGAAAAAAGTAATTTGATTTGCAGAAAATCACTCGGGATTATCCGTGACAATTTCATTTTTGCTTGACATGCAGTGTGTGAAGCAAACCCTGATAGCAGCTTCCTGAAGGCTGTCCGACCTGACAGCACCATGTCGGACAAGAAGAATCGAGGAGGTCCCTACAAAACCCAACCCGCCACAGACCTGACCCGGTGGAGGCTGACCAATGTGAATGGACGTCAGACGTGGCGATACATTCCAGAAGGGGAGACGGTGGACAGGCCTCAGACCTTTGTGGAGAAATGGGCCCTTGGACTGGATATAGTAAGACAGCGTTCTTGAGCAATGATATGCAATTTTACATGTTTTGTGATTCTCTTGATCATTGAATATCATGATGAATTAGTGAAAGATTAACATAAAAATCAGAAGAGTTAATCATTTGTGCTTGATTGCAGTGCATGTATGTAGTGTGTATTAGTAGTGCTTTCTCCACATTACCTGTGATTCTTACTTTTTGTTGTTTGAAAGATAAGTACACATGTTTGAGAAAATAAATCATAGTCAGTTTTTCACAATCTTTGCTTTCACCAAATTGATGCAGATGACATCTCCATAGAGTCATTTCTGTTTCAATTATCATTTGGTCCTTCACTTCTTTTTTTTTTTGTATGGGTGTCATGTATCGAATCACATGCTGTCTATTCCATTGGACCCTACTCCACGTTCCACAGAATGATCTTGCACCCCCACTGCCCAAGGCAAAGACGGCCAAGGCAGCGGCCAAGAATGGGATGACGTTCTACTCCAAGCTACAGACAGAGGACGGTCACTGGGCCGGCGATTACGGAGGTCCTCTTTTCTTGTTGCCAGGTAACAGCAAAGTTTTCAGAGTAAAATGCTGTATATATAGTGATTCTGTTAGACTTGCTGCGTTCTTGCGTGACACAGTTTGTTCTTCCTTACACTGTCCTTTCTGACTGAACCTTTTTCCCAACCCCCACAATAAACTTTGCATGATAAAAGTAGAATAATTCATAAGTATGGATCAAGTTCAATGATGATTTCATGATTTGAGTACTGTTAAATGGAAAATTTTTGGCAATCAGCTGAAGTAAAGAGATTAAATATCATTACATATGAACAGCAAAAATGTATTTGCGTGCTTTTTTTGTGCTAGTTTCATGCTGTGCCAAATGCACAAAAGTTTCTACACCCACAAAATGCAATACTCTGTATTGTAACTGTGCAAAGTGATATTGTAACCATTGCAAGCACTTATTTATCAAAACAATGTGATTTCCACATACACTGTCAAATATGGAAACTGTATTGACTTGAAGAAAAAAGAAATGACTCCCAAGCATATTAATTTTATAACTTTAAGTTGTCTATTTGTACTTAGCACAGTAAGTTGACACTTGTGCTTTGTTTGCAATTATACTGGCAGAGATATCTGGAAAATTATTGTCAATGAATAGAGATTTACCCAATCCCCTTAATCCTTTTTGTGTCACTTTCACTTTCCTGCTGGACTGAGTCATGTGGCTTCACCTGAGTGGGCTCGCTAACTTTACAACTTTTTTAAGTTAAGATGGATTGCTAAATCCTGATGAAAATATCTTGGCAAGTTAATCTATGTACATGGGTGCATAAAGGGTGAGGGTGCTACAACCTACTTACTTCATTGCCTTGGCAACCAAAAGCTCAAATGTCAGCCAAATGAAATGAACAGGCATTTGCCTGTTTATAAAGGGATGTTATAGTTTTGGTTGAGATGGGGTTTCAGATTTCAGATTGTGTTGAGCCCTGCATAGAAGTTCATATTACTGATCATATACATAATTGTACACACACTTGTCAAAGAACAAATATCTAGAAAAACAATATGTTTCTGTGTTTCTGTGTGTTACTGTGACTGCATCTCTGTTTTGTGTGTATATGTGTACGTCTGTGCAAGACAATCAAAGTGTTCCTTTCAGATGTTCGTGATTAGTAAAACACTTCATGATTAAAGATTCAAAGTGTCAAATTGTGATTGTATTTTTTAGAAATTTCTGGGACCGAATGATACCAGGCACGATCATACCCAAATATGCACCCCTTGCGTCATTTTTCTCACACAGGTCTGATCATAGTGTGTTACATCGCTGGAGTGGTTCTACCTGAGGCGTCCAAAAAGGAGATGGTGCGTTACCTCCGGTCCGTCCAGTGCCCCGATGGAGGGTGGGGCCTGTAAGTCCACATTTTGTCTCTAATGTCATTTAATACCCTCTAACCAGTTGTATATATGTAAATAACCATCATGTAAATTTGAATTATACTACTCTTTGTCTATTCACAGTGCAATATCTAATATGTGATCATAGTATATTATCTCATCTCAGTTATGGGAAAACCTGATGAACAAAAACTCCCATTGCACAAAAAGTTTTCAGCAAGGGTCATTTTTTTTTTTCGAACAGAAGTACAATAAAAAAAGAAAAAATATGCAATTTCTTTTTTGTTATTTTTTGTCAGAAGATAATGTCTAAACCTGAAACATCAAATTGTCAGTGGTAAATATCTGTTTTTGATGTGGTACAAGAACTTTACTCTTGTAAAAACATATGAAATTTATCTGTGTATGCATTGTGCATGTGACAGCAATGTTGTTTTTGTTTTTCTTTGGTTTCAGGTAATATGAATGCATTGAAGAACAGAATATCAAACCTTTCGTGAACACAAGTAGCTAGTATTGTGCCAGTGTTGGAGGGGATTTGGGGGTTCTAGCAATTTCACCCGTTGAAGACGAGCCCGCAGTATACTTGGGCAGGTGTCTATGGGAAATGCGCATTGCAGCAATATCAGCCCGTCCTCGATGGGTTAAGGCTAGAAGAAGTGATCCTAATAAGTGGATTTTTACGCCCTTGCAGTCACATTGAGGACCATGCCACTGTGTTTGGCACAGCCATGAACTACGTGACCATGAGGCTGCTGGGAGTACCAGCAGATGACCCTGACCTTCAGAAAGCCAAGGCACTCCTCATGAAGATGGGTAAGATAACTGGTCGTTAACCCCTATTCCACCCTCTTCATTCAGCCAAGCCTTACACACTTAATGTCATGATAACTACAACATCACACACTTCAGTAATTGCCCTTTGTACCATGGAGATTACTTTTGTACACAGAGCTCATTGCACAGCAGTTAAAGTGATAATGGATCATAGCTGTCAAAACCTTGAAAGCCAATAATGCTATTGTCGACACTTTACATATGACTGCTGTGTCTATTCAAGGGAGACTGATGCAATTATTAGGTTTAATATGATGAACTTCTACATTGAATCAAAACAGACACTAACTCTTTGAGATTTATCTTGAGGAATCTCTCCTTTGGAATATAAAGGGATGATGTTTTGATGTTGTGCTCATGTAATGCTGCAATAAAAATGTTTTGACATTGTGAAGTTGCATCTTCGAATCATGTCTGTAACTTGACAAGATGCTAAGATAGTAAGATAATGTTGCAGTATTCCCATGAATATTTCAATAATGATTAAAATGATGTTATGATACAGTGTGCTAAATCGTGATTGGAAAGTAATGGTGATTTTATCGTGTGTTCCACCTTTTTCTTCTGTTCAATTGTTCTCTTTAAAGGCTCACCTATAACTTGTATGCCACACAGGTGTAAATCATATTTTTATCTGAAAGAGCATGGTTTACTTGTACTTGTGGCTTTTTATTTAAGGAAAGTGAAGTATTTCTCTAGAAAGAAGAAGAAAAATTGAAAAGAATTACTTCAGAGAAAAACCCAGAGAAAAACCATGTCCTTTTTTGTTTGCTTGTTTGTTTGTTTGTTTGTTTGTTTCTTTGTTTGTTTGTTTGTTTGATTGATTTGGAAAACTGCATGCCTTTTAAGAACAATGCAGACCAAAGAAAGAATGGAGAATGTTTTCTCTGTAATTTTTACACAAAAGCCATGCTGTCTACAGTGTTAGTTAAAATTCAAACTTCCATGAATATTCATATTTGTGTTCACCACCCAGGTGGGGCTGAGAGTATTCCATCCTGGGGGAAGTTCTGGCTCTGTGTCCTCAACGTCTACAAGTGGGAAGGCATGCACTGTCTGTTCCCGGAAATCTGGTGAGAATTTTGCAGTCTTACATATCACACTTCATATCTACAATTTGGGAAAATGCGCACCCAAATTATGAAAAACAATATCACATCTATTATCTTTGAAGAGGATCTTGATTTAATGCAATATATTGTTTCTATATGACGAAATACAGTGGTAGGTACAACAATTCAAAATTTGGTCAATAGTTTCATGTCAATTCAAATTCATGAAATTCTTCCGTCAAGATGTTTTTATGCAACTGATTGACAATCAGTTCCATGTCAAGTTGCACCTCAAAATTGATAAACATAGTTTTGTGAAACAGGAAGAAAAATATAACTGGTAAACAAAATGTCCATGCATGAGATCATTTTACCTTTATTAAATAAATTTGATGATTGCATACATGTACCTGAGTAAAAAATCTTTGTTATAAAAGATTGTGGATTTATTATCTGTCTTTCAAAACTAAATCACTCATAGCAAGAAAATTGTTTGTGTAGCTTGTAACATATGAGGTAGTCAGCAAGTTTCTGCCTGATAATTTTGCTCTTTCCTACACAATGTACATGCATCATATTTTGTGATGCTTTAAGTTTTGCAAATATCGGGAGTTGGCCCAGTATTCGTGAAATTTGCAATTCGAGAAAACATTGCCATGTAGCACAAATGCATTTGTTTCAAGTTGGAAAATCACTGGCTTTTCTTTAGACAAAATTTCAATCTTTTCTCATTTTGTCAACATGGTATTTGGTTGCAAAGTCAACCACTTGCAAAATTGTCTGGATGCCAGTCACTGCCAGAATGTCATACAAAATATGTATCATATATGATACTCCATCTGCTAATGAAAAATTTGAAAATTTATACTGACTGTGTCATTTAGCAGGCTTTTGGAATAATGTTGAAATGTTTGGCTGCAAAAACATTTTTATAGCTATATTTTACATTTTACAAAGTCCGCAGGTCATAAATTATAAGTTTCTAAGTGGATTTTCAAAGAATACATCAATATTCATAGGCGCACAGGAATGTGCAATTGTGTTGTGTGAAAAGTCAATATGAACATTTTACTATATAAACCAGACCCATTCAGTGTGTACGTAGCCTAACTTACACTATCTGTTTGCTCACTCAAAATATCTTTTTTTTTTTAATCAAATAAATAAACTCATCATCTGTTACAGAGTTTACTTAAGAGTTGAAAGCCTAGCCATTCACCTTTGCAAGATAGACTTTATCATTAAAGCTAACACACAACTGTGTTTCTTATCTGTCATGTCACCATACATTCAAGGTTGTGTATGTTTGATCAAGTTTACTTCATATTGATGACTGTTTTCTTGTTTGGTTCTGTTTCCATCAATGCAAAACTAACTCTTGATTATTACAACTTCTTTTTTCTTTTTCTTTCTTTCTTTTGCAACTTGTTACCACAATTTGTATGAGTATACATGTATTCCTGCTACACTGCCTGTAACTGATGCAATATAGATGTGCATTGGAATAATGAGATAAATCCCACTACACAGACTCCCATAAATTGAAATCAAGTTTATTTTGTGTTCATATAAGTGTTATCTTGTTTATGTTTTATGTTTCTTTGCAATATATATATGCATGTATGTATTCCATTTCAAGCCAACATACAAATATGATTTTGAAAACAATGAATTTGAATCATAACTTACCTCATTCTCAGAGACATTCATTTAGCATCAGCCATGTAGCAGGAAATAGAAATATAGTTGATTGCACACTTGTTTCATATTGAATAGAGAAACAAACAAAAGATTAAAAAATCAAACACAGTGAAGAAAACTAGTCCACATATCAAAGGGTAAACAGTACACAACCTTGAATGTACACTGACATCACAGATAACAAAGCATAACTTTGTGTTGGTTTTTTGATAAAATCTATCTTGAAGAGGTTAATGACTTGGCTGTCAACTCTGAAACAGTCTCAGCGACAGATAGCGCATTGATGAATGTGACAGATAATATATAATGAGGTTAGTGCTCAACTAATTCTTAGGTCTGGTCTAGTCATATGCCCATGCCATAGTCTTATACCCATATCGATTCGATTCTAATTGATTTGATTCAATTTTATTGTCCATTTTTGGAAATTTGTTTTGTTTGCATGCATACACATTATACAGGCACATACATACTGTAGAATGCATACATGGTGTACATTCAGAGCACACGTATAACACAGACACATCTAGACATAATAGACGTACAAGAAATATATACAGCAATACAATATCAATATAAATGTCAGGAATACATGTACATGTACATGCATAACAGTAGAGGAAATATTCATCTGTATAATATGTTTGAGTCATATATCATATTTGTTTTATTTTTATATGTGATCTTGACATGGTTAACCCCAAGTTTATTTACTGTGTAACATGATGTGATCCTAACTCTCTCTCCTCCTCCACCTGCCCCCCACCTAGGTTGTTCCCCTCCTGGTTACCCGCCCACCCTTCCACCATTTGGTGTCACTGTCGCCAAGTCTACCTCCCCATGGGTTTCTTCTATGGCACCAAGTTCCAGGCCAAGGAAGACAACCTCATCAGGCAGCTGAGGAAAGTAAGTTCAGGTTTGAAAAACCACACAGCAGTGGCGGATCCAGAGGGGGGCGCAACTGGCGCATGCCCCCCCCCCCCTTTATTTTTCGTTAAAAACAAAAGAAATAAAAAGAAAAAAAATGAAATGAAACCCAGAAGTGGCACCAGAAATATTAGTTATGCCCCCCCCCCCCTTTACAGAATTCCTGGATCCGCCCCTGCACAGTCTCAAATTGATTCCTCCTGCAAACTCTCCTTTCTCTTCAGATTAGAAAACAAAGTTTCCCTTTTATTTTACAAAGTTGCTCAGTCTCCTTGAAGAACCAGCCATTTCTTCGTATCATGACAAAAGAACAAACTTGGTATACAAACCACCTCGATTTGGGAAGTATTTTTGCTTCTTGAGATACATTTACCCCAAAGGTAAAATCTTGGTTGCTCTTGGGACATCCCTGATATCAAATGATAAATGTTGGCAGCCGCAATATTTAAATTGCCTGAATGACATTGCCATTGACATAAACTTAAGTTGGCTGAATTACTGTTTGCCTGAAATTTAGAAATCAGTTAATGAAATGACATTTGAGTACCTGAATATAAGAACGACCCAAGTCCAAATTTGGATATCGCATTTGAAAGACATTTACGTAGTCATGCAAATACAGATAATCATTCAAGTGACTGTTTTATATTCAAATTTGAATTAATAACACCCCAATAACTGAAAACACTTAAGGGAGTAGGGAATTTTTTATTAATTTCCATTTTTCCTAAATTTTCTCTAATGGACTTGGGTCGTTCTTATATTCATATACTCATTTGTTTGTAACAAAATGAAAGAAATAAGGCATCATTTTGTTCTTCTGTGTCCGTATATCGCATTTGTAAGGAGTGGTTTTCTGGAGGGTTTTTTTAATGTAATGTTGTCATGTTTACATTCACAGACCGATACTTTCATATACCGAGATATCTTGAGATTGCTAGGATGTAAAACCAACACTCCTATGTAAAAGCATAATGTAAAATCTGTAAGAATTTTAATAGTTATTGGCTAAGTGCAATGCACAATACCTGCCAATAACTATGATTTATGTGTTTTTTACTGACTTGTTACACACTGGGACGTGATTCAAGTGTTTATTTAACCTGTTTAGGACAAGCTGATTTTGCTATAACACACATTTCCCATAGACACCTGCCAGAGCATACTCGGGACTCGTCGTCAATTGGTTTACATTGTATTTGTGCTACATTCTTTCATGAATCAAATTCATGTTTCCCCAAATTTGTCCTGATGACGTGAAGGAAATTTTCAAGCAAGATTTTGACACCATAAACTGGCCTGCTCAGAGGGACAATATCTCCAAGTATGACCTCTACACACCACACAGCTGGCTCTACAATATTGCAATGGGTGAGTTTATTGATGCTGATGAGGGAGATTGACGCTGTAGTTATGGAAACTAAAGATGATGTTGTAAAAGTTTTTTCTTTCTTTCTTTTTTGTAAAAAGATATTTAGTGTTTTAAGGCATGCAGGTTTATAAGATTCTATCTCCTAGACATATTTTTAAAGTGTCTGCTCTTGAAAGATTTAATTCAGTATCATAAATCTAGTAGTGTGAAGATTAGCTACGTGTATAAATGGTTAAATCTGCTGCAGTCTTAGGAAATGTCGAGAAAATGACATGGATGCTTCATGTGGACTACTAAATTATTTGTCAGTGACTTGTATGTTATGGCGTCATGGAAATGAAAGCCTGTCGATTACACAGCTGTATTTTCCCTGGGGTGATTGAGTTGATTTAGAATTCTTCATGTGTGACATGTATTAGCTCCAGTAGATGTTTGGAAGAAATGTATTCCTTATGATGCACTTTTGTGTGTTTGTTGTTGAAGCTGAAAAGTTGCACCGTGCAAAATGACTATAAAGCCTGTCCATGGCTGTAAAGCTGCTGCATGTCTATAAAATTGTCCTGTGTCATTTCTTGGGAAAAGACTTGTAAATCTCATAAACTGTGAACATCATTCCCATTTCAATATTGTGGCAGTACTATTTTGTTACCCTATCATTCATCCATGAGGAGATGTACCAAGTTATCTGATTTTTTTCTTTCAGCAATTCTGGACTTTTACGAGAGGTTTCACTCGACGTGGCTGAGGAAAAAGGCACTCGACATGTGCTACGACCACATCAAAGCAGATGATGAGTTTACTGATGGAATCAGCATTGGACCGGTGAGTTGAGCCTACTTTGATTGAGTTTTTTCCCCCACAAGATATTCATGAACTATCCTCGGCAATTAGATTTTAAGACATTACAGAGATAATTGTCATGTTCCAGGGAGTCGTTTGTGGGAACGCAAATAAGAAACACAAATTCTAGAATGTATACCACGGATACATTCGCTTCACCTTCTGGTTCATCTTATCAGCATAGACTTGAAAACAGTTGCTTTCAATGTAAAATCTTCTTGATTCCATTGATTTATAATTATGATACAAATAAATGTTCCCAATTTGGCTGCTTATTCTGTGGTTTGTGAGATTTTCCATCAATAATCAATAATCTGATTATCAATGATTATCAATCTGATTTGTATGTATCGATTTGTAATCCACTGTTCCCAACATTCACTTCATTGTTAGCTTGACTTACAGTTGTTTTCAAAAACTTTTATGTGCTTTAAATTGTGCATATATGTTCTAAATGCACTTGGTATCAATGTAGTGGTGTTTCCATATCTGTGCACACTGTGGGCATTATTATGTGGGTTTGGGGTTTTATTTGTATTTTTTGAAAAGCCACACTCTTTCGCAGCCTGATATTACCTGTTCTCTTCCTTACCCCATCCCCTCACAGATATCCAAGGTGATACAGATGCTAGTGAGATGGCACATTGATGGACCTGAGTCTCCAGCCTTCAAGAAACATGTAGAGCGCATCCCTGACTACCTGTGGTAAGACACTGCCACCACCCCCCCCCCCCCCCTTTCTCTCTTTCTAATATTTGCATATCCTGACATGTGCTCATGTAGCAGCAGCTTTCATGTCCAGCACAATGACAAAAATGTACAAAAATGGACAAATGCTGATCATAAGGGGCAGTGACCCATTGCTTTGGAAGAGGCATGTCTGTAACATTTATAGTGATATTTTTCATGATTCTTGCATCTTAGCAAGCTGCGTGTACAATACAAGTGTACATGAAAAATCCACAACTTATGAATACTTCTGTCTCATATTCTGAGTCTGGAAAAGACATATTATACATTGTTTGTAAATTCAGTCTCTTTTTAGGTATGATGTAAACATACAAACCAATTAACTCCAATCTATCCATTCTATGAAAGTCATACATTGTTTGGTGTAAAAATCAATTGTAGACAGAAATCTCGAGATAAATGCCCAAATATGATTTGATAATGGTAACAAGTGAACATTGATTTGCTCTCTTATACTGTGCTTTCCCAACAGGATTGGGTTGGATGGCATGAAAATGCAGGTAAGTCATCAACTTCTCATGATGCAATGTGAGATCTCTGGGTATGATTTAAAACTGAACATTAAATATGATATCTCTCTCATTTACTGTGTAGTTATCTCCCCACAACAACAAAAATTGACTTATACATTCTTGCTTCATGTTGCAAATTTTTTAGTTTTATGTTCTTTATGAGAGTATCCCCTCAAATGCAAGGATGGAAGTGAAGTTGCTTTATTGCACTGTGTACTCGATCAAATGAAAGAGCTCATCTGAATAAATAGTGAGATACTTAATGTGAAAATTAGCAATAACTGATTACAATTTTTTCTCTTATTTCTGCCTTCATGGCATAGTGGTGAGGGTGTGAGAGAATAGAACTGTCAATCAGTTTGGGTTGTTTTTTTCTAAACATTATAATTAGGTTTTGCTTCATGCAAAAACAAGAAAATATGTTTTGAAATTAGAAATAATTATGTTTTTTTCCTTTTCTTAAGTTTGATTGAGCATGATTGCTCTATGCAGTTTTTCCACTTGTGAAACAATCTGAAAACCTGATGATGTTCGTGCTTCAAAAGTAAGACATTGCAATTTTGTATAAAACGAATAACACTCAATTTGCTTGGGACACTTGTGAACTTTGACCATTTTACCCATGTCAGGGGACAAATGGCTCCCAGCTGTGGGATACGGCCTTTGCCGTCCAAGCCTTCCTGGAAGCGGGAGCACACCAGGACAAGGAGTTCCAGGAAACTCTCTTGAAGGCACACGACTTCCTCAAGAACACCCAAATACCGGACAATCCCCCAAACTATACCAAGTACTACCGGCAAATGAACAAGGTGGGTTTGCAACCAGTGGGCTTCCACTCAAGTGCATTTGGGAGGAAGGTGTAGGGAGGGAGGGATGGAGGGGGAGGGGGAGGGGAGGAGGAAAGGAATTGGAGGGAGGGATCAGAAAAGGACAGGGCAGAAGGAGGGAGAGGGCAAGGGTTAGAATTTGGTCAGGAAAAGGAAAATATTCCATGAATGTTATTTTGATGCTTTTGAGAAATTGTGATTGGAATTTTGTACAAAGCAAGCATTGTAAAAATTAGAAGTACGAGTAGGCAAGAGATGATAGAAACTGATTAGGGCCTGCAAGTTGCGCACAACAACAATTTAAACTCTAACACGATGTGTAATGATTCTGTGGAGGGTTTGTGAAATGTCTTCCTAGGTTGAATGCAGTCACTGCCATTATCATGCCGTTTGGTATGGACTTTCAGCAAACATCAAATCCATTCTTTATTGTGTCCACAGGGTGGCTACCCCTTTTCCACCAAGGACTGTGGTTGGATAGTGTCCGACTGCACTGCAGAAGGTCTCAAGTCTGCCATGCTGCTGGAGGAGAAGTGCCCTTTCATCACCGACCACATTGGCAAGGAACGGCATGGCCAGGCTGTGGATGTGGTAAGGACAGAAAACAATGTACAAAAGTCATGAAAGTGTACTCATATTTCTATGAAGGAAAAAGCTGAATGTAGCTTGACTATGGGTTGTTGTTGTTGTTGTTGTTGTTGTTGTTGTTGTTGTTGTTGTTGTTGTTGTTGTTGTTGTTGTTGTTTTTGTTGTTTTTGTTTATTGTTGGAGAGGTGGGGAAAGGGAGGGTTAAGAACCCTTTGAAAACATAGGCATTTACTAATCTGAACCAAAGGAAGTTATGATTTTTTTCACTCTTCTACATTATTATAAGAGTCGGCTAAGATCAAAGTTGAATCATATATTAATATAATGTTCATGTTGACAGTGCATTAAATACCATTCAGAAGTACCAGTAAGTTTTAAAGAGGGGCCCATTCTCACAAATCAAATAATATGATTTCCCTGTGCCTTGCCATGATAGCTTATTGACATGCGGAATCCTGACGGAGGCTATGCCACGTATGAAACAACGCGAGGGGGATACATCTTGGAAAAACTGAATCCTTCAGAAGTATTTGGTGAGTTAGCTCTGTTTTCATCTTTACATCCTTCGCGAGCTTACCAAACCTAGCTGAAATACTGCTACTGCAATCATAGCCAGTCTTCAACATGTGTGTCATACTAACATTCATAATGCTAGCTACCAGCTCTGTCAAAAATACACTGGGGTGATAAACTTTGTAGAGGCACGAAGCAATTTGTTAAAGTTTACCAGTTTGATCACCAATGTGGCTGGCGAGGTGGCTCAGGAGGTTGTGCATTTGCCATGCAATCGAATGGCTGGGGTTCAAATGTACCTATGACTTTGTTGTCTAGCTGAGCAAAATTCTGTGTAATTGTTCTGTCCCCTCTGGTAAGAGACAAATAAGACATTAAATGGAGGTCCTGTGTCAGGGAGTAACCAATCATGCATGTAAAAGATCCCACTTCACTCCTGACAAAGAGCAGGGTGTGAACAGACCCATTAAAGTGGCTCACAGTGCACACATACACATGCACGCACACCCACTCACACAGAAATTTCCATGCACACACACACACACACACTCACACGCATTCATTCACATTCACACTCACAAATACACACTGGAAAACAGGTGTGAGACGCCAACCCCTCAAGGATGCCCCATATGACCAGCAGTAGTCTGCAAATATAGGTTAATGTCAATATTAGGAGGACCTAAAGCTACAATACCTTTTTATATGAGATTTCTCACTATATCGAGGTGTAAAAACAAAAACATGTAAAGACTCGAGACCTGCCAATTCACCTTGTGAGAAGGAGTTTTTCTTATAATATCTATAAACCTTTTTACCTCAGGTTTCTCACTATATCAGGATACAAAACAAGAAAATGTGGACTCGGGACCTGCAACATCGCCTTGTTATAAGAGTTTTTATGCCTCCGCCACGAAGTGGTGCCGGAGGCATTATGTTTTCGGGTTGTCCGTCCGTCCGTACGTACGTCCGTACGTCTGTACGTCCGTACGTCCGTACGTCCGTACGTCCGTACGTCCGTCCGCTTTCGTTTACGCGATAACTTGAGTAATATTGACTTGAATTCTACCAAACTTGGTCCAAGTATAAAGTATGATGGGGCAATTAGTTGATTAGATTTTGGGTGAAATCCGCCAAAGGTCAAAGGTCAAAGGTCAAGGTCAAATCATGAAATTGTATCTGTTTACGCGATAACTCAAGACTGGATCGAGCAAATTTCACCAAACTTTGTCAGAGGATGATGTATGATGGGACAATTACTTGATTAGTTTTTTAGTGAAATCGGACTGAGGTCAAAGGTCAAAGATCAAGGTCAAATCCTGAAATTTATCTGTTTACGTGATAACTCAAAACTGGATGAAGCAGCTTTCACCAAACTTGGTCCAAGGATGATGTATGATGGGACAATTAGTTGAGTAGATTTTAGTGACATTGGCAAGAGGTCAAAGGTCAAAAGGTCAAGGTCAAATGCTAAAAATGTTGCTATTTCCCCAATATCTATGCAATGCCCTAAGGTATTTTCTTGAAACTTGGTGCAGACATGTACTACTGCATATAGATTCTCCAGAGAGAGTTTCATGTCACAAGGTCAAAGGTCAAAAGGTCAAAGGCTAGGTGAAAATGTAATATCACTTTTCTCACAAATGGTTCAATGTATCTTCATAGAACTTGGTACATACACATGTACTGACTGGCAGAGATTATCTAGGGAATTTAGGGGTCGTAGGTCAATAGTCATGGGGTCAAAGGTCAAGGTCAACTCCTCAATATTTTACTGTTTCCCTCATACACTAATATATGAAATGCTTGCATTATTAGTTTTCAAACTTAATATATACATGCATTACCTAATGGAGATTCTCCGGGAAATTTCCAGCCAGAATGTCAAAGGTCAGAGGTTAAGGGTCAAAGGCCAGGTTTCCATGTGTCCCCCCCCCCCCCCCAAAAAAAAAAAAAAAAAAAAAATCTATTTTGTACTGTAATTAACTCTTTCTTCATACCTTGGAAATTACTCAATGCATAAACTTATAAAAGGGTCTGTCAGAATTCAAGTAAAAATTCTCAATTCCCCAAATATGTGCACCTGCACTCTTCGACAATTATAGCAAACCCAGTTCGAGGAAAGTGAATATTCAAGTCATTTCTGACAAACCTGTCATATCAATATTTTGCCAGTTATGTGAAACTGTCATGGATCACACATGTGAAGACATTGTACTATACGTCTATTGGGAGAATCATGCATTATGGCGGAGGCATCAGTCGCCATAGCGACATTTCTAGTTTTATCATATCAACCTCGTTACAACGAGGTTCCACTGTAGCATGAGTCCTTCACATTCACAAGAGAAGGAAAGGAGATATACCAATATGCTCACATCGTCTCTCCTCCAAATTTCTACCCCAGGTGACATCATGATTGACTACACCTACGTTGAGTGCACTGTGGCAGTCATGCAGTCCCTCAGACACTTTGAGGACCAGATCCCGGACTTTCGCCGAGATGAGATAAGGTCAGCAGCTCCGGTAGTTGGTTCTCAAGTCAAAGATCAATAGTGGTACTGGTTCAAAGTTTTAGTGGATGTCAGATCGGTGGCCATACAGAACAGAAATGCCTCATTCTTAGATAACATTTTACATCACTGTGCATACTGTGGTAGAAATATTATGTTAGTTGTTGGTATACTAATCTCTTTTCTGGACCTAAGCTCATTTTCTGGGAATGGGATTGCATTGAATTACCGATAGTATTCTGGAGGACCAGATACTGTATACAGCAGGTATTTAGCAAGTCTAATTTTCACAAATTGCTTCTTCCGAAAATTTTGCGAGTAGTTAAATATGCAATCATGGAGTACAGCAATGGACGAAGTAATTCATGCATGCATGTCACCTTCATGTCGGGCTCAAAGTTGATATTTTTGCATGTTTTAAAATTTTCGAATAGCACCCAACTTATGAAATTCATAAAAATGAAAACCCCACAAAATTTAGGGTGTATACAGTACACTGAGATATGTTGCAATATCATATTTCCAATGATATTCACTTCTTGTCATCATGGCTCTGTGGTAATGGGTTTCATGGCATTTGCTCCCTTGAAATATCTGCATGGTAAAGCCAAATAATTCTACTCACAAACATAACCCTAACCCTAATCCTAATACGTCAAACTAAATCTAAAACCCTAACCCTAACCCTAACCATAAGTCCGTGCAGAAAATAAGACTCAGTGGAGCAATTGTCACAGGAGCAAATGTTGTGCCACAGTGGCAATGCAACATTATCACCAGGTCTTCACATCTGATACCATGTACATTTTATTTGATGAACTGTCACACAAATAACGAGATAAAACCAAATCATGCATATACTATATATATAGACATATAAAAAGGAGGCTTTTCTTCTGTTCTTCATCTCCTTCTCTCAGTCTGTCTGAATATCCTTCACTCTTTCTCTCTATATTGACTTCAACTGCTAGAAGTTCATTTCCGGTTTTGCAATTGATTCTTTTCTCTCTTTTATTGTTTTTTCTAGGTCAGTAGTGGATCAGGGTTTGGACTACATCAAAGGTATTCAGAAGGAAGATGGATCATGGGAAGGGTGAGTGTGATGCTGCATAGGTGATGCACTTCTCCTTTTGTGTTTGTGTGTAGATCTTACAAATACTGCACCCTTACTATTCATGGTCAGGCCCCAGGATACTTGTCTTCCCTAATCGAGTGGCATCAGCCTTGCCCTGGCCTTAGCTCATCTGGCCTTACTCTCCAGATGCCCATTACACATCTCAAGGGATACGGAGACCGGGCATCTTCCTCTATCGCTCCTCGCCTATGAAACTCCCTCCCATCATTTCTCTGTGAAATGGACAATTTTGAGCACTTCAAAGTTTTACTCAAGACTCACATTTTTCTCCAGACATTCGACATTCAATTACTAACTCATCTTGAGGAGCCTGCGCCTTTGAATGTATTTTTTTTTTTAATAGATATATGGCATGAAAATTTGTGAATTCTACAAGGAAGCCTGATTCATGAAAATAATATGCCCATAAAAGGGTTTTTTTACGCAGTCCAACATTTGATGTACTTGTAATTTTCTTTTTCATATTCGACAGTTCACGAAAGCTTCAAGCGGTAAAAAAAAAGAAAAAAAGCAGTGGGCTCCGATTAGCGACAATTTCATGCAGCGAATGTTTCTGGTTTTACAGTAGCCTAGGTCTTCATTTTCTCCACTGCTTTTGATTCATACAGATCCTGGGGTGTGTGTTTCACGTACGCCACTTGGTTTGGGCTGGAAGGCCTTGGCTGTATGGGACAGCGCTACGATCTGGAGTGAGTGCTACACAAATATAATTATGTGCTTTTAAGACTTATTTTCTTTGTCTAGTATCATTAATGAGAGAAACGTATTCGCTGCAGTGAGAGCGAGCTCGGTATTAAAAATAGATGGAAAAAGGAGATGTGTATTTGTCAGGCTTTCTGTGGAATCTTCTGTCTTGCCTGTTTGTGCCCCAGCAATCAAAGAGATGGAAGTTTTTGCAGCAAAATTAGTAATCTTCTATCTTTCCTAATTTGTCGTACAAGTCCCATTTCAAAGATATTTTACTTGAAGAGTATGTATGTGGTACATATGCTAATCCCCAAGCATTTCATAACAATGGAGCATGTCGCATTTACATTTTCCATGGAAAAGAATGCAGCTTTTCTTTGAATCTTAGCAAATGAAAATAATGTATATGTCATTTTTTCCTAATTACAATGAAGTACATTGAGTGCTATATTTGGAAATTTTGTCGAAGAAAAAGGTCTGATGACATAAAGAACAATGCAATCAAAGATGAAGCATTTGAGGACATGACAGGAAAGCATGGTCTATTTGAGTCTTTCATGGAGAGGGACGTAGCTTCCTATAAATCTTTATAAATGAAAACACATTTGTCATATTTTACCTTGTGCTCGTATCTCTTCCTCAATCAGCACGGCCACTCCGGAGGTGAAGAAGGCTTGTGAGTTCCTTGTCTCCAAGCAGATGGAGGACGGAGGCTGGGGGGAGAAGTTTGACTCGTGCGAGGAGCGGCGTTACGTGCAGGCTGCCACCTCCCAGATCGTCAACACCTGCTGGGCCTTGCTAGGTCTCATGGCTGTCAGGTGTGTGTTACCATGGAAACCACATCTATATTTTTAATCTATATCTATGTATCTATATCTATGTTTTTTTACTGCTATTGATATCATGTGCCTTCGCAATCAAATGTGCTTTGCAGAAAACCTGAAAGTGTTGCTGGCATAATATCTATTTTCCCACCGTAAAATTTGTGCTGTGAGCAATTTTGTTAAAATTTCATCCTTTTAATCTTTTTTTTTTTGTTTTTTTTTTTTGTGAGCATGACCAATGCAGCTTGTTTGGGCAATATTAATTCCTGTATTGCTGCACATGTCACTTAATGAAACTCATGCATAGCACATGCATTACAAATATAAAACATTCTCCCTACATATTTTTCAGTGACTTGTTTACTCCAGTGTGCACAACATTTTTGGGTTTGTTTTTGTTTTGTTTCATTGTTTCGGGGGGATTTTTTTGCCAAATTGAAATGTCAGGTCCTGTTTTGTTGCAAGCCTTTTAATAAGTAATGCTTACAATTGAACAAAACATGTTACAAAATCATCATCACAAATTGATAGAGATCTTTTCCCATATGATGATAAAGAGCCTAGTATCCATCTCTGTTGGATGTGATGGAAGTCAGAATGGATAGTCCTTGACAACTGGTGGTATAAATGTGAACATCCTCATGCTTTCTCTCAGGTACCCTGACCGCACGGTGATCGAACGGGGAATCAAGGTCATCATGGACAGGCAGCTTGAGAATGGGGACTGGCCACAGGTAAGGTTTCAGTGGCAGGAGAATGACCAGAGACTACAATTTGCTGTACCGATGACAGTCCTGTATGCATTTTTACGGGCGATAAATAATACAGTATAACAAGGAATGTTCATGTGCATCTTAATTTTGCGAATTTCGTGAGAGCCGAGATTTGCAAATGCACATGAAAGTTCTTGTCTACACTTTAATACATTTATGCATTGAATGGCAGAGACAATTCGCGAAAATTTCATGCCACAAAAAAGGCAGTCGGCTCCAATTTGTGAAAATTTCATGCTGTGAAAATATCTTGCTTTAGAGTAATACTCGCTGAAAGAGATCAGTGTGTCTATGTTCATTCATTATTTGATATCTCTTGGCTGGCAAGCTGTATCACATACATACATAGAAGGTTTTCGTTAGCCATGAACACGAGTCACAGTACCTCTGTGAATTCCAGGTGAGATTAGTGTGTCGACGTTTTATTTCAGTAAAAATGGTTTTCAGGTTTAGTTGTTTTGTTTTTATTCACTTCATCCCAGGAATCCATCATGGGCGTGTTCAACAAGAGCTGCGCCATCAGCTACACCAGCTACCGCAACGTCTTCCCTATCTGGGCCCTCGGCCGCTACTCCAGGCTCTACCCGGAGAGCGCCACCAGCAGTCCCGATGCAGAGAGGTCCGACAGTAGCAATGGGGAGGATTGGGAGAAGCTATGATGCAGTAACCATGAGAATGATTGTGCATGCCGCTGTAGATGTAGGAAATTCTCATTTAATGGGCAAAAAGAAGTATGTGTGCAAGAATATAGGCATTTTAGCACAAAAATGAATAGACTGTACCCCATGGCCAGTTTCATTTCTTTGAAAGTCTGACAAGATATCAAAAGCGTAAATTTAATGGCAGCTGATAGGTTTTGCCTGTGTGTAGTCAGAAAATGTCGAATTTTTCATCCCACCTGCAAACAAAACAAAGCTTGAATTGAAATTGCCTGTGCTTTCAGAATCCCTACGCTATACTGCATGTATGTACAGTATGCATGTTTAGGAGAAATAGTACCTGAAAATTGTCACATTCCATGGGTCACAAATGTATTGTACAGGGTAGATGTTTGGGTGTACGTGTTGATGTGGGAGCACTGTTAACCTCCATTAACTGATGCAACAGTCGGCCGTGTTGCTTGCGAAGGTGTTCATTTACATAGAGTACAGTTCAGTCTCTGATTTGAAGACAGAGAAATCTTTCTCCTTTGAATTTTTTTTTTTGCACATTATATATAATTTAGGATTATTAGCAATTTGATCATTTGAGAGAAGAAAAGTATTGCTTTATACCATATATGGTCTAGAACTACATGCATACCCAATATGCAGAAACATAATTGTCCTGTAAGAAGAATAGGACATGATTTAACTTGAGGAGGCAGATGATAAAACTGTGTACAGGTAGTATAGTTGCAACATCGGTGTCAACCTTACTGAAATGCTCAATTTTGTAAGGCTCTGGAACTAAAACTTTTGTCCAGCTACCACAATTATTAAATGCTAACTTATTCCTGAGAGTAATGTTCATGGAATATTGAGCATACATGTACATTCTGCTCATGTAATGATATTCGGGTCAAGTGTATCTTTGTGGAGAAACAGAAAGGTAATTTGGGTTCATCATTGTCATAAAATGTTAATACACAGAATTCAAAACTTCAGAATAATGTTATACACAGAGATAATTTTTTTTCAAAGGAAGTGTTTTTCCTTACTTTGGGATACAGGATAAAAATACAACTAAGTAGAAGAAATCGTTGATGTGTAATGCAAGAAGTGAAGAGAAAAAAATGCAGTTATACTTCGTAATTCCGTCAGGGATTACGTTGACAAGAGAGACCCGCTGACGCATGCGCAGATTCCCCACTTCGTTGACGGCGCATTTGCACTGAAGCACGGCTTCGGATGCCCGTTTTTTCCCCTGAAAATATCGGCGCGATCCTCAAGAATAGGTTAGCGCTTTAGTGGAATATTGAAACTTAAAGTCTCTTAGTCGAAGTGTAAGTCACTTTCGAGACTATATTTCACGTTTCCGTTATCAAAAAATTAACGATCGGTATGGAGGCGAGCACGGCTGCCTCTCCCAAAACCCCAGCGGCGCCCGCTAAAGCTGGCCCGCTGGTTCCGGGCACCGGCAAGGTCGGTATCCCGGTAGAAAAACACGCAAGCGGTAAGGCCGCAGTAGCTATCAGTAACACCGCGAAGAAGACGATCGCTTCGTCGGTCAGTAATACGAAGGTGAAGAAAGGTACTGCCAAAACCGTAGCGGGATCTTCACAGCAAAAAACTTCTGCTCATATGACTGAATTCGCCGAAAGGCTTGACAAAATGGAAAGTTTGCTTTCCAAAGTTATCGAAGCTCTACCACAAGCGACCGCAAATTCATCGCGTTCGCCGGCCAACATGGCGACCGCCACGGGCAGTGGCGAGCAAGATATGAGCACGCGGGGTGCATACTATCCAACCGCGCCACACGCGGACATGAACTTGCCGGATAACTCGCCCACTGGGCAACTGGATATGTACATGATAGATCATGACGACGATACTGCGTCTGGATTCGACCACGCAGAGCAGATCCCGCAGTCCCAAGTGGAACAGTTTGAGATCCCCACCATAGCAGCTAAATTCGCGATGCCCACTGACATTGGGGATCCAATAGACGATGAAGTGGCAAAGTCGACTACCTATCTCATGACTCACCAACTCGAACTGAAAGTTCTGGAGGATGTGGTTGGAAAGTATCCCTCTCCAAACAATTGTCAACTCATCGATGTGCCCAAAGTGAATCCGCCTATCTGGGATTTTCTGCCACCAGCGACCAAGAGTCGGGATTTAAAGCTACAACGGGTGCAAAAATCGCTTACAAAGGGATTAAATGCGTTCACAAGATCGCTCTCAGCAGGTCGCATGTCTGATACGCAGCAAGATGCCCTCGCTCTGATTTGCAACGCGAATTTCGAGCTCAACTGTCTCCGTAAGGAGCTGATCAAACCAGACATAAACTCTAGATTTGCACATTTGTGTAAGCCATCACTCCCTGCTACCCGTCTACTGTTTGGAGACGATCTAGGAAAACAAGTCAAGGACTTGAAAGATCAACAGCTAGCGGCAGCTGGAGTCATGAAATCGCAAGGGAGGGCGAGACCAATCGCGGCGTATCAGCGCTCGCTCAGTAGGCCGTATCCACAGAGAGGACGCGGTTTTCAGCATGCTGCATATAACAGACCGGTAGCTGGATCTACTGCTGGACCTTTTTTAGGCCAGAATTACAACAGGAGGGGCAGGCAGCCACCACCTCACACACAAACGCTGAGCTCGTCGAGCCAGGCAACTCAACAGACAGCCCAGCGAGGGGGGCACTCCCATCGGAGGAAGTAGGAGCTGATACCGCCGAAACGGTGAGTAATCTCTGCTTACTTAATCACACTAGACTTGGCACTAGATCTAGTACATTGAAACACGATAGGCCTATTGGAGGTCGACTGAGGCTATTTAGATATAACTGGAGGACAGTGACACATGATCAATTCATTCTGAACTCAATTTCTGGCATGAAATTGGAATTTAAGGAGGGAAAATTCCCCCCTACAAGCACAAGAAATCCTCACTCCTTTCGGAGAAATTCAATTGACAATGCACGTGTGCATGAAGAAATCAGAAATCTGCAGACAAAAAATGTTATTGAGCAATGCAGTCATGTGGAAGGAGAGTTCATCTCCAATGTATTCCCACGCCCCAAAAAGAATGGGGGCATACGGTTAATTCTGGACTTGTCAGAGTTAAACAAGTATCTTGTGTATCGTCATTTCAAGATGGACAATATTCACAAAGTACTGGAATTGATATCTCCAAACAATTTCTTAGCCTCAGTCGACCTTCGAGATGCCTACTATTCAGTCCCAGTACATGATGGAGACAGAAAATTCCTACGTTTCACTTTCAGTGACCAGTGTTGGCAATTCAAAGCAATGCCAAATGGGCTTAGCTCAGCCCCCCGTTTGTTCACTAAAATACTGAAACCAGTGTTTGCAACACTGAGAAGATTGGGCCACATCGTTATTGGATATCTTGACGATACCATACTGATCAGTGAAAGTGAAGCGAAACTGAAGGAATCCATAGCTACAACAGTAAGCCTTCTCACACATCTTGGGTTTGTGGTGCATCCAGAAAAATCAGTGCTCTATCCAACCAGGAAAATAAAATTCCTTGGTTTTATGCTTGACACTGTAGAAATGTCTATCAGTCTGCCAGAAGAAAAAATGACAGAAATCAGAGATCTGTGCGCTAACTTGCTACATATGAATAGACCTTCAATTAGGCAAGTAGCACGAGTGATTGGAAAGATTGTAGCAAGCTTTCCGGCAGTACAGTATGGTCCATTGTTCTATCGTGAACTGGAAAAAGACAAAATTCAAGCTCTGAAGGCAAACAAAGGTCACTTTGATAGAAAAATGGAACTATCCACCGAAGCAAAACAGGAGCTTCAGTGGTGGGTAGAGAACATTCACACTGCCTTTGCACCAATCCAAAGAAAGAAAGCAGATCTAGAATTGCGCTCAGATGCCAGTGGGGCAGGATGGGGCGCCACAAACCTCCACAGTAGTACTGGGGGAAGATGGAGTGAGAAGGAACTACATAACGCAAAGCATAGTGGCATCAATTATCTTGAATTAGTTGCAGCTGGGCATGGTCTCAAGTCGTACTGCAAAGAACTAAGAGATGTGCATGTTTTGCTGCGTGTAGACAACACTACAGCTGTAGCATATCTAAACAACATGGGAGGCGTTAAGTCCCCTAACTGTAATGATGCCGCAAAAGAAATTTGGAAATGGTGCATACATAAGCACATTTGGATCACTGCGTCCCACATTCCTGGAAAATTAAATGTAGAAGCGGACCACAGGTCAAGACAGTTTAACGATGGGTCTGAATGGATGCTAAATCCAGCAAAATTCCAGGAAATTGCCAGTCACTATGGTACCCCAGAAATCGACTTGTTTGCATCAAGGCTAAATAAACAAGTAGAAAGATATGTAGCATGGCAGCCAGACCCAGAGGCAGAAAATGTAGATGCCTTCACACTCGATTGGGGTCCATTGGATTTCTATGCCTTTCCTCCCTTCTGTCTTATCTCAAGATGCCTACAAAAAATTAAGCAGGACAAAGCAAAAGGCATCGTAGTTGTACCAAACTGGCCCACCCAACCATGGTTCCCTGTATTAATGTCCCTGACCACTGAAAGACCAATGTTATTAAGACATAGTGCAGAGTTGCTTACGCTCCCGGGAACGGGAGAACCTCACCCCCTGCATGACAGACTTGATCTGCTCTGTTTCAGGTGCTGCGAAAACCCCTAAGCAGAGATGGACTGAATTCAAGAACAGTTGACATCATCGCAGCATCGTGGCGAAAATCTACAAAAAAGCAGTATGGGGTTTACATCAGGAAATGGAAGTCCTTTTGTACAAAGCGTAGTTTGAACTATCTAACAGCACAAGCAAATGACGTGCTGGAATTTTTAAGTGTTCTTTTTTATGATGAAAGTTGTAGTTACAGTGTTATCAACAGTGCACGTAGTGCACTTTCTTCGTTTTTGATATTGGAGGATAATTGTCCAGTTGGAAAACATCCACTCATTTCGCGTTTCGTTAAAGGTGTTTTTCATCTTCGCCCACCGTTACCCAGATATCGTGAGATTTGGGATGTGAACATAGTGTTTAATAAACTTCGTAGGTGGGCACCTGCAAAGACACTTTCTTTGAAAGTGTTGACCTGGAAACTGTGCACATTAATGGCCTTAGTTTCTGCGCAGAGAGTACAGTCGCTGCACAATCTTCACCTCGACCACATGCAGCTAAAAACCAGCGGTGCGCAATTTGTTTTCAAGGACCTCTTAAAGCACAGCAGGCCAGGAAACGCTAACCTCAATTTGTCGATGAGGGCCTTCCCACCAGACAGACGACTGTGTGTGGTGAACTATCTGCAGCACTACATCAAGCGAACAAGCACATTACGAGGCAAGGAGCGCTACCTGTTCATTAGCTTCAAGAAGCCTCATCATCGCGTGACATCACAAACCATAGCCAGGTGGATCAAGAGCACGCTTTCAGCTGCAGGGATAAATACTCAGGTTTACGCAGCCCACTCTACCCGAGCAGCTACGACATCAGCCGCAAGGTGTGCGGATTTGCCCATCAGTCAAATTCTGGCACAAGCAGGCTGGGCTGGAGAAAGGACATTTAGAAATTTCTACAACAAACCACTGGAAACGAGGAGAAGTTATGCTGCAGCTGTGATCCTGAGCAAAAGCAATCCACAGCTGTACCACCAGAATTAATGGCAGCCAGCCCCACATTGACTACAGGGCCATTTAATGCAGGTAAATACCTACTGCATAGATAAGCCATTAATTTACATAGGCCGTTCATGGCTAACGGCTTTAAAATCTCTTGTCAACGTAATCCCTGACGGAATTACGAAGTATAATTGATAGATTAAACGAGAACTTACCTGTTTGTAGTTTGATCTCAATTATATGAGTAATATTACGGAAGGGATTACGTCCCTCCCTTCCCTCCCTGTGTATTCAAACTACAGTGGAAAGTTCTCGTTGATCTATGTTTTCGTTAGCCATGACCGGTTTTCTACGAATATTGGGGAATCTGCGCATGCGTCAGCGGGTCTCTCTTGTCAACGTAATCCCTTCCGTAATATTACTCATATAATTGAGATCAAACTACAAACAGGTAAGTTCTCGTTTATTCTATCAATTATGCAATATTCAGTTGACCAATCAAATAACTGCAGTTACATAGAGGTGATATCTAAAATGTTGTACGCTGTGTATTTCTGAGAACTTTAATGCAAATTTTCAATGAGTTTCCATGAAGCAAAGTGTGTGGTAAGTGTAGATTAAGATATATTACTGTAACAGTGTATTGGAACTGCCATGGTTTATGATAGGTGGTATGTGTTGCTCAAATACCCCCGGGAGACCAATAGTGTAACATGAAACAAATATATAGCATGTTGTATAGTATGCATGTTTTCCAGTTGTGCGGACTGTCCTTAAAAGGATATTGTTGCCTTGTAACCAAATACACACGGTAAAATTGTCGTCTATGGTGGCTTGAGATTTTGTTAAAGGGATGTAACCCGAAACATGACAAGACAACAATCACATTGCTTTTACAAATTTTTTTAGTTGATGGAAAGACAACACAAATATGAGTCATTATTGCTTTAGCTGTGAGAGATGAAGAAGTGATACAGCTTTGTGATAATTTATCAGTTCATTTTACTTGTCAATTCATTTTACAAGGGATACACAAACACACAATATGCTGCTTTGTAGTTATCTGTGTAAATGCCATGTCCTGTCCGTGTGTTTCCTTTGACTATTAATAATATTGAGAGATTAACTGATTATGAAAGACCTTGGTATATTTTTGTAAAAATCTTTGACTAGGGCCAAAAGAAAAACATGGCAAATGAATGAATGAAGATGACAGAGTTAGTTTATATTGCTTGCAATAACAGATTGGTTAGAGAGAGTAACAAACATTATCTTATGTCCATACTGGAGCAAGGCATAAGATGCTATTTTTTTTTCCAAGTACATGTAGAAGCTAAGATTGGTCAGCTACTTGTGTTCAGATGATGTGTATTTTTGCCTTGCAGTATGACAGAATGTGTATTTCAAACATGGTCTTGCCATATTCACGGTTTATTAATTCAAAGCTTGGTGTGTTAGATTCTGATGAAATTAGACATCATATGAAAAGTTACAATAATTGGCCAACTGCGACTAATGATTGTCAAATACAATTGTAATCTGGAAATGTGTAGCTGTTAGCTTGTATCCCAAGGGTGGTGATGTGGGCTCAGTTGGTGAGTTTGGTGTATATTCTGAAATGCTTAATATTAAACAATGCATCACTGTGTGCGCATGATATCGACTGCAACGTGAATACGTTATCAGGGTCATTTTCTTGTGTGATTGTCTGGTGATTCATTCTGGGCTTTGAAAATGAACTGCATGATGTAAAAAGGTTGTGATGTGAGAGGAGGAAAAGGGCAGATCTTGATGAGTAATCAGCAACCACAGCAAACTCTACATGTATTTCAAGCTGTTTTCTGCCATCTAAGGTAGCAGTCTAGAAATCTGAATTTGGCCACCTGCAATTATAAGAGTGGTTGATGGCTTGGCCTATTCAGAAAAAAAGAAAATGGAGGAGTTGGGTCTATTCACAAAATTGGAAACTTTTGTAACATTTTGTCTTTAATCCCCTTGTAATTTAAAAAAGAAAAAGTTTGTTTCATCCACATTTATCAGAAACTCATGGAAGGTAGCATTCTTCCGTTCACAAGTTTTGCCTCATCGAACCATCATCATAACATACTGTAACCCTGTAGGTTCTAGTCATGGAAGGCATCATGGATGTGCTGGTATATCAGAGAGGTGCATGGCTCCCATCTCCCTGGGTATATCTAAATAATGGTTGTTCTGGATGTAACATGGCACGCAATTGTCCTGTCATATCCACAACATATTTTTGTAAATGTTTTTAAAATGCATCACAGAACAATTTGTCTTTGTTCTTCCAAGGCTTCTGGAAAGCACCAAGTACAGTTATATTCATTGCATACTTGTAATCGTGCCAGTCATAGTTTTTAACAGCAGTGTTGGGTAAATTAGACAAATAGGGGATGAAGTGTGAAGAAATGTGAAACTAGTATTTAGCGAGGAGAAATATTTTAAGTTGTTTTTTAAGACCTGCTAAATTGTGAATTTCAAATATTGGACGGTAGTGAATATTATTCCAAATGACTGGACCAAGGTGACGAACTGATTTTGAATGGATGTTTGTTTCCATTTTCCAGCGGTGGAATTTGGATGACTGACGGGTGTTGTAACTATAATGCACTTTATCATTCAAACAAAACATTTCGGCGAGGTAAGGTGGAAGGCTCTTGGTGAAATACCTGTGCATCAAAGAAGCAACTTGTAAGACATTGCAGTCATAGACATTCAATGTGTGAAAGTGGTGGAACAATGGTTTTGACGGAGCAAGATAATGAGTGTATGCGCAAACGCGGAGTGCTTTCTTCTGGAGTCGTAGCACTCTTGACACATTAAAGGGATGTAACGAAGCCCATAACACATTACAATACATTATATGAGGTAAAATGAAAGCGTTGTATAATAAAAGGACATTACACGGCAATATATTTTTCAGATTATTCATAACTCCAACAATCCGGGATACTTTACCACAGACAAAATTTATATGAGAATCCCACGTCAAGCAGTCATCGAGTTGTACCCCAAGGTATTGGACAACAGAGCATTGCTCTATCAAAGTATTGTGAATATAAAGTTGGACATTATCATAACATGATCTTCTATTTTGTCTGTTTCTGTAGACAGAAAATTTCGTTTTCAAAATATTCAAAGATAATTTATTACAAACAAATGTTAGTAGAACACTATATCAAAATTTGAGGAAAATTGGACAATCATTTCAAAAGTTAAAAATTTTGAAAGTTTCAGTACTGTCATCTCTGGATCAGAAAACTAGAAAACAGTTTGTGATGTCACAGTCGGACAATGATGTAATAAACTGTAAAGATAAGTCCACATATATTTTTAAATTCTAGGTCTCAATGCAGTTGCCAGTTCCAGTAAAACATCAAGCACAGTGCCAGGCAGCATATAGTAAGCAAGGCATGGCACTCTCACATGTACACAGTTTCTGAAACATAAATCTGCACATCAAAAGGTACAAAATGAAAACTGTACACAGCCATTTAGTGATATAGTTGGAATGTTTATTGGAGGTCTTGACATGAAAGACATTTCAATATCAACAACATCACGATGGACGTGCACACACACACACATGGGCGTGCACACACACACACACACACACACACGCACACACACACACACACAGAGGATGGCATATCAAGATAAAGGGATATTTACTTCAAAGAAAGTTATCTTGTGTGAAAGCAGTGAAATCAAGGCATAGACTTGAGCAAAAATCTGGTGAATACTAGCAAGCAAAGATCAGAATACATGGCGTAAATGTTGGCGAGTAATTTTAAAGTACTATATCGGAAATTGTTTTCACAATAGCAGTCTTGGTGACATGAGAAACAACCATGCTAAAATTGCTTCCACTTCTTTCATCACAATATTTCCATTTCTTGAAGAAGTTATGATAGCCTCAATGTGTATCTAAAGGCCACCACACACTATGCAACTTTCAGTTGCACAACTGACCGACTTGGGATAAAAGATAAATAACAATAGCCTCAGAATAAACACACTTGCTAATTCAGATCCAAAGTCTGTCAGTGGTGCGACCGACAATTGTATACTGTGCGGTGGCCTTAAGATGATGACTATGCTTAAGACGTCTTTAAAGAAAGTGTGAATCGTGATATGTGATGCAGTAAAGTGGGTAAAGAGCTTCATGCAAGCAATATAGTTGTTGCATTTCTACATGGGTGTTAGGTGAATATCCTGACTAATGTTCCATCAACCACTCTAGCCTGTTATCCATGGGAACCGGATGTGCCACAGATTTGTACACATGCTCCAGTCCATGACATTCTTTTTGCATGTAAAACCTGCACCATGTACGACTCATTATGGTAATACAATCTACAAAATGGAGGTAATAGAGCAAATTGTGTCACCTTTGGTTGTTTTGTAAACATTTTAATGAAGGTAAAAACTCTTTCCATTTACACAACACTTACGAAACATATCAAAACTCCTGTACAAATTTTCAATTGCAGCAAATTGGACGGATATCATATTTTAAATACTTTTTGTGTCTTTTGGGAGTAAACGTCACAGTACTTTTTTTTTCTTACCAATCTTGCATAAACCCAGCCAGTCAGAGCTGATATATAAAGACCTTAATCAACCTTCCTATGGCCACAAGGGATGACAAGAAAGAAATCTTCATCCCCAAAGTGCCTTGGCAAGGGACACGTTCCAGTAATTCCTACAGACGTATTACAACATGAAATGCAGGATCAAAGACTACACTTGTGTTGAAAACAAAGGTACAGCGTATTGATCTTCTTGAAACAACTCTACGGAAGTAAGGCCAAAAGGGCTAGTTTCAACATTTCAGCCACCTTCAGCTTTGTGGTTCATCCCTGGTTCAAACTTCACAAGTCATGTTAAACGTGTGAGATCTGCAAGTAGTTTTGAATCCAAGATTTACTATTCACACAAAGATTACACTTCTGCACAAATTGACATTTTTCTCTCCCTCCCCCACCCAAAAAAAAAGAAAAAGAGAGAGACAAAAAAATTACACATTTGGACTTTGGAAGGATTGCCATTTGGCAGTCCTTTATCATTTGATAAAGGTTTTTGACTTTATCATTTGATAAAGGCTTTTGATTTACTTAGCACTGACTTGGATAGGGTTGCCTGTGTTCTAAGGCATGCATGTGCCTGATGGTTTGGGTTGGGAGCAAAGGGTCTGGAAGACGGTAGACTACCTAAACTCATCATCACCAAGACCCGATAAGTGGAGGCTATGGAGAGCATTTCCCGCCAGAGCTAGATCCGCCATTGCTGCTGACTCCAAGTCTGCGCTTGTCGTTGGAGGGGTTCGAGTTGGTCCAGTTTTAACCTTTGACCGTGGGTGATGGCCGGAGGTGGTAGACGATGATGGCTGGCCACTGGGAGGCTTGCTGGCACCAAGGAGCTGACCGCTGGGAGAACCAAGGAAGAGTGTTTCCAAGGCCTGACATAGGGAGAGGAGATATGACACTTAACACTTTCTAGCAAAAGTAGGAATTACCATGACCATATATTTAATTATCTATAAACGCACTGAACTTAATGTCTGGAAATCAGTAAGAAATACTGCGTGTCTTTACTGCTAATGACATACACATTTTCTTGTGCATAATAATTTTCTACATTATCTTGCTTGCTTGAGTCTCCCTAGGAAGGTATTAGCTGTTTGAAAACCTCATACACCTTAAAAAATATGTAGTATTAAAGACAAGAGGAGCTACTGGAAACATTATCTGTGTTCCTTTCAGTTCTTGCAGCTAATCAGCTGCCGAAATAAACATTCACATCAGTGAATGACATGCAACTGAAAGCTCAATTGATATCATAATTTTCAAATTGTATGTTTTTGCAAACTCCCAATTCCTTCCATAAAGTGGCTTGCTAATGCATGGTAATCAATGTTCAAAGAGTATGCAGTGACCATGTAACATATATTTTCATGATTATATAACAATCAGAACACCGCAGATGATGAAGATGTAAGGCCGCTCAAAGAGAGGTTGGATGTACTTCCTTGTTCAAATGGATACTTAGATTATGACTGGAGGGAAGAGTTTGTACAATACTTTTCCCAATGACTGAGACAAACCAACATGAAGCTGAGAGCCGAGAATACCGGTATCATCAGCTCAGAGCCTTACCTCCAGTTTGCTCCCTGCTGAACCCTGCTGGTGTCTGTCTCTGGACCCAGACCGAGCTCTACCGGTGCTGGAGCTCCTCGTCCGCCTACCACCTGCAGCTGGTCTCCTGGCCACTCTGCCCCTCTCCTTCACACTGATGGGAGAAGCACCCCCATTCTCCGATGGAGCGTTCCTGCCCGACGGACCGCTGGGTGCACTGCTGCTGCCGTGATGGTGCAGTCCGATGGGGGTCATAGCTTCCTCGCGGGGGAGGGGAATGGAAGCAACATGAGTTCTAGTTCTCTCTGTGGCGGTCGGGGGTACAGGGGGTCTATGCCCAATCATGCTCCCACCGCTGCCTGACGGCGGCTTGTGATTGGTGCTCTCGCTGGCATTGCCAATTTGCAGGCGGTCCAGCGCCCCTCTAGTCAATACACTTTCCATTTCAGGTGCACTGTATTCCACTGCATTCGCACTGGCGATGTGATTGATGAGATCTTCATGTGACGGCACTCTCCGATTCGAGCCAAGATTCAGGGCGCTTGATGGTTCCACAGTCATCCCACCTTGTCGTCTCCTCTCATCTCTCCTTGAAGAACTCTGAGAGTTTCCACCTCGTCTTTGCTGGCTGGGACTGGTAATTTTGAAATGAACCATACAGAGCAAATTATATGATCAATAAGATGAATCATTGCAATCCAATATACCTGCCATCTCAATCTTATACCATTATTTACTAATAAGAAGAAAAAAAAAATTAATCATATTTGAGGTGTATGGAATGAAACGGCATGTTCTTTAGTTCTTGGCAGTTCTCATCTGTGTTCATAAATATCATTTCTGACTGTACAATCATTTTAAGAGTGTAATCCCTCAAATTCCTTTGTTGAAATGATCCAGACATGATTCCAGTTCAAAGTGCATTGCAATCAAAACGGACATATTGAAAATGCTTATCCAACACAGTTGGAAGGACATGCAGCACACAAATCATATCACATCTTATATCAATACCCATCAGTCTACATTGGGACCCAACACTGATGCACACTCTGGTTTACTCTATTTAATTTGAGCTAAAAATCATCAGACAATGTGGCCAAGGATGTTTCCTCAACGTACCTTGGATGTGAGATGGCTCTGGATGAGATGCCGGCCCCCGTCAGCTGGAAGCCTGCCCCCAAGCCCACAGCCTCCCCAGTGGCATCGGGACCCCTGTCTGAAAGGTGACCTCCGCCCAACGCCCCAGGTCGAGCTCTCCTGCTCCCCTGATCTCTCCCAGCCAGCTTCACCACGCCCAACCCCGGTATCTCCAGAACTGGCTGGGACTCGCCGGGCCCGCCCTGACGATCGGTCTGAGTCTTGGGCTTCTTTTTGGCAGGCCGGCGGCCGTTCACGGCTCCCGTGACAGGGTTCCACACGACTGTCCCGTCCACGGGGCAGGTCGGATGTTCGTGGAGCAGCCACTGGTCTATGCAGCTTGCATGGAACTGATTTGTATCAGGTAAAGAGTGAAACAGATATGAACTTATGATGTTTAACATATTTCCAGGATCATGCAGGTATGTACACTTTTGATCCAACTCAGGTTTATGTGCATGGTGACTTTCAATTTGCTGGATCTTGTCAAAACTGCTCGATTAAAACAATATTCTCAATGACATTCCAAAGTAATGAATGACCTGAAATTCATCTTACCTAATCTAGCACAAAATTTCCACGTATGTGGTACATCTGTGTATCTGATATGTGGAACAAAATTGACTCATGGATTGTGTACCACTTATAAGCCTCACCATTCACCTTGTGCAATAGACATGAGAATAAAGATCAGTGAGTGAGGTAATTGTCATTCACAACACTAAAAATCTGGGATTGGCTCACATCAATTACTGTCAACATATGAGCAATAATCGAAGGGCAGCTTCTCCTACAAAACGGTCAAGTGCAACAAAACAATCCAATCATCATTTTCTTTGACCTCTATGAGAGTGCTACCTTGTGTCTGCAGGGCAGCTTCCTGACCAGCTGACCGACGGTGTAGGAGCGGAGGCACACCCGGCACTGAGTGCCCAGTGAGAGGAGCCCGCTTCCATCTCTGACCGTCTCCACGGGGAATGACTTGACGATGTGCTCCGGTACCGTCCCAACCTGGTTGGCTGCTTGGCTGGAGGATTTGAATTAACAGCAAATCAAAATTTAATGATTTTGATACTTACAATAACTTTTAGGGCACATGGTAACTGGCAAATACTGTAACACCAAAAATTTTCGCATGCATGAAAATTTTTCAAATTTCAAGAGCAGCTAAGATTTGCAAATTTAGAATGCACGCAAAAGTTTTTGTCTATACACAATGCATTGCATGCCAGTTGCCAAGTTGCAAAAGTTTCATGGCACGAAAAAGGACTTCTGCTCCAATTTGCAAAAGTCTCACGCCACAAATGTTAAAGATTTACAGGAACGTGACTTTTTAAGGCCATGACATCATCATCTCGTCTAATTGATATAATGTGGCTGCCACTAAAATCACAATTTTGCTCACACATGCTATAAACCCTTACATTTTGTAACTGATATTATAGGTTCAACTTTACTGAAACTTCCATCTTTTCTCTCTTTCTCTTCTTCCTTAAAAACAACAACTCTTTCTGTTTGTTTGTATTGCACGCTACTCATAAAAGTCAAATCGGGAATGATGTGGAATTTCTTTTTAAGCAGCAGAAAGGATAGGAGAAGGAGGCAAAGAGATGTGGACATATTGAGCTGCCCTCACCTGTCAAGCTGGAGCAAGGTGTCGTAGTCCTCGTCCGTGATCTCGCGGTTCTGCAGGTCTGACATGACGGCCGACGGTAAGGCGCCTCCGGACCCTCGTTGTGCGGGGCGCCATCTCTGGCTGGATTTCTAGAGCACAAGAATAAAGCAATGATAGGAAAAAATTTCAAAGATTAAAAAACGAACATTTCATTAACAAATTCTAACAGGAGGGAGCACTATACTCTATATAAAACTTTATTTGCCACAAATCCACATGGACTGTCTAAATTTAGGAGCATTCATGGGCTGACACCAGTGGGAAAAGTCTGTTCTGTATTTCAGCTTTAGTGAACTTTTGAGAAACTACCAGTAAAATTCCAGACTCATTATCTGTTTCTTTAAGGAAATGTGATCATGTAATTATGGACATCACAAAATATTTGCACAAAGAACTATCCTAAATAGGTACAGGTGTATTCACATTCCAGTTTTAATGTGTCTATACGTGTAAACACATCACTCAACGTATCACAGCATCTGAATGTTTGTGGCTACATGTCAAACTCATCCACACCAGCCCACACTAGAAAAAAGACAAAAGTGGCATGTGATTTTACTCTCAAACAGTGGACATCCTGCTCGCATATCTGTTCATTTGTTTCATTTGTTCTGTTTCCATAGCAATTTTGCCTCACAGACCCCCTCACCCCAACCACCCTTGGGGCCATGAAGCATGGCACATTATCAGCATCACTTTCGTGGAGACTGAACGGTGTGAAGCCCACAGTGTCCATCACATACCTGTCTGAACTGGAAGGAATGCTGCATGTGGGCGTTTGCACTGAAGCAGTTTTGGCAGAGGTGGTAGTCGGGACACGTTGTGCATCTGCAGGTAAAGAGAAAGTGGAGGAGCACAATGCATTAACGGATACATGATAAAGCAGCAGCAGCAAAAGTATCAATTACATATGGCTTACCAGTATACATATGAATTGTCTATTAGAATATTTTTATGGCAAACTATACATACAATTTCTATTTACTTGAGCCTGATTTCAAAATAACATAAAGTCTGGGGTTTTAGGAATGCTGTTTTTGTTTTTGCCTCTTTCATTAGGCCATACTTTGTAATACAAGATGGTAAATAATCGTCATTCCTTTCTGTGCAGTATAAGAATGTGTGGACAGAGTTGTTCCTGGTAAAAGCACACATTATTGCCACAGGGCACCAGCAACTTTTCACTGAATGCAATTTTTCATCCAGTACCCATCACTAGTACCTATCCCTATTTATCGATCAAACCAAAAGGCTTTGCTAGTTCCAACAGTCTTCTGACATACATCTTTATGACTTCAGTGAATTGAAAATGCTGCACTCACTTGCTGTAAAGTTTCCCTCAATTTCATTTCACTAACAGCGAAATTCCACACCCCTTTAGGTTGGCTTGCATGCATACAGTAACATTTATCACACAGAATTGTAGAAGTTTCTTCAAAGTTGGACTAAATCTGTAAAAAAAAAAATCCTGAAATATCAACGTTTAAATGGACTTTTGTAGTCATAAGCTTTTCATCTTTGTTTTCCCCCTTTCTTTCAGAGGTACATGTACCCAAATATTACAAACATAACATAGTCTTCTGAGTGTGCCCCTCCAGTTAGAGCTGAATACTTACGTGTGTGCATACCAGTATACATTTATACATATATTTTTTCTTCTTCTTCTTTTTATCATTGATCACAGACATGAAAATACTGTTATTCTTGTTCCCTCTGCATTATTCAAATTGCCTGTCCAATTTTAATCATTACTTTGCATATTCTATTGAAAATATACAAATGAAACTTTTAAATGAATTGAACAGAACATGTTGTCGGGAAGCCGAGATAACCCATTTTGTAAGTAAGATAAGTGATGACGTTATCATCTCTCATGTTTCCCACTGACTTGTACATAAATCTTCACTAAATTCCACCTTTTTTTCGACATGAACAAGTTGTATCATTTGCATCAAATCACTGACATCATGAAATAATCTAGCAACAATTACACTAAGGGAGAGAGTTTGTAAATGCTAAATTAACTTGATTTGTATACAAGTTTTGCTCACAAATTAACAAGACGGTTTTAAAATTATGACATTGTTAAATCTTCTCGTTAATGTAAGTGGTTGCAACAAATATCAGAATTTGGCAAAAAAAGATACGAAAATTAAACTACATTGTACTCATATCCCTTTCTCAGTTCATGTACATGTATAGTTTCATAAGAAACTTGTACCATTCTGTCTGTCTGACTTTATTCTATGCATGACGTGGAGTTGTCCTCAAATGTCCAATGCCTTGCTTCATTGAACATTTAACAAGATTTTTCCACTTCCAACAGTAAGTGAAGTTAAAGTAGCATTACCAAGGCCACAACCTCTCAGCTCTATGTTAAGGGGTTATCTCAGTGAGCAGCAAATGTTTCCAAATTGAAGGAATTTTAGTAACTTTTAGGTTTTATCTAGGTTGTAAACAGTTGCAATCAAATACACAAACAGTTTTCATTCTCGTAAATAGTTTTCTTGGTGCAAAGAAATTTTGAATATGTTTATTCCATTTCAGTGCAAGAACTCACTTGTAGCATTTTCCTGATATCGGTGACTGGTTACAAGCGTCGCATGCAATGCCCATGTGGATGTCGGCCCTCTCCGCCCGCGTCTTCTGCAGCGAGGCGTTTCGGTACTCGGCCTCCAGAATGTCGATCTGGCCAAAGTCCTCCCTACAGAGGGGGCACTTCAGCACCGTTTCGCCAGTCGACTTCTGGTGGTTGGCCCACACTTTCATGCATTTGATGTGGATACTCTTTGCGCAGCCGAACCTACATTTTTAAAAAAAAAATGACATTTTAGCAAATCAATCAGCAATGCATTTTCACTTTAATCCTGCATATTTCTGGCAAAATATAGATGTTTGTATCTGTTGCTGGTAGATTCAAGATCATAGAATTGACAGTCTGAAAATAAACACTCTCCATTGAATATTGCACAAGACCTATGGGCAGGAAATAGAAAATGATCATCAAAACCATTTACACAACAAAATACTGCCATGAAACTCTTAACTTCATAGTCACTTGACTTCACTCAAGTAGACAGGTACCCAGTATAAGCTGGGGTGGTGGGAAAATCATAAAACAATCTTCAAAACTATTTACACATCGAAATATCACCATGAAAATGTTTAACTTCATGTTTACCTAGTAATTTAACTTCAATCAGTTAGAAGTGTATCAATGTGCAAATTCAGATTGTGTTAGTGCACATGGGAAGCAGCACATCACTGTGACTATACATACATATGCATCACACTGCTCAGACGTTTCCCTATGAATTACCACATTTATTTAGTGTATTCAAGTTTGTGTGTCCTTTTGCAACCCTGAAGATTACATTCCTTGCATAAGCTGGTATATTGTAAAGTTAGGTAATTCAAACCTTTTCTCAGAATAACAAGGCTGTAAACTTGTTTATGATGGGAGGGGGGGGGGGAATAATACAATAGTTTTCCAGTGAGTCTATTACTGTGTGATTTCATGCACAATGTTTGGAGACATGATTCTTCAACCACAGACACATTCTGATCTACAGGAGATCACCCTTGGGGCATGCTTAACATAAACTTCATTACGGTATAGAAAGAGAGGCTACACCTTGGATTCCTTGATTCCTCATATTGGAATGGCAATTGTCATGGTAACGACAAGAATCCAGCATCCTGATTGGCTGTTGCTATTGGAAGTTGCCATTCCAGCAAGAGTTGCCGTCCTAACATCTTTTATAAAATGGGGCCCTGGTCCCTCACCTGCAGTAGGTGACAGGCTCCCTATTCCCTAGCAGTTCATCCTGACAAATAGGGCAGACATCCTCCTCAGTAATCTCTCTTTGCTCCAGGATCTCCCTGCCGTCGCTGTGCTGGTAGGCGTTGCCCTGCCGGGCGGCGGTCCTGGCGATCCGCTCGGCCGCCGCCCGCCTCCGCGGATCCTCCCGCTTGGCCAGGCCGCGCAAGACTTCGTTGATCTCACGCTCCACCAGCCCTTTCTGGAACGACACTGATCGGCAGCGAGCGCACACACCAAATCAGAGACAGCAACTGGAATTTGTCATTATGCACATCTTGAACACATTTATTATGTATGGTGGTTGAAATTGAAGTAACAGTCCTTTGCAGAACAAAAAAAAAAAAAAGACAGCTCTCTAACTGAGCTGTAACTTAAAATGATCTCATTGGGGATATAACAGTATGATGATATCAAAAAGAAAGATGATTGATGGATATCAAGACTATGAAGAGGGAACTTATTTCCTCTCAAAATGTGCAAAGAAGTGATATGACTGTACATGTTTCGATCAAGCACTACATGATATATCACACAGGACTTTTAAGGGTCATCCAGTAACATTTGCAATACAATTTTCACTACTTTTGTCAAAAGTCAAAGGAAGCATATTTTCAATATTGAAAGAATCATTCTATTTTTTTTTAATAGTTTAAAAGTGTCTGGCACATGTAATACAAGGAATGGGAATAAAGGAAGAAATGAGCTGGTCATACACAGACAGCTAGTACAAACAAAAGCATCCTCTCAAAACATGTTAGCACATCATTTTACTGAAACCATGAAATGCTGAATAAGTGTAATGATTTCAGGTACCAAATGGCTTTCTGTGGGGTGGTAGAAGCATCATGAAAATCCAAATTTGACTCTTTCTATCTCACTGACCTCAATTGTGAAGGGAAGACTGGTAGTAAATAGTGAGAAAAGAGCATAAAAGACCAGGGCATACTGATGATAAACTTACATGGATTGTGTCTGTCCACACGAAACTTCTTCAGGAGAACCCTGAAAGAGTATAACATTTTGACAGTTTTCAGCGGGCATTGCTACTGATCAAGGTTGTCCAACACAAGTATGTTCTCAAGCATGGCATTCTACAAGATCTAAAGCAATACATGAATTTATCACATACGAAAGAAAAATTAGGGAAATTTATTTATCATGTTCATTACTCTTCAGCATGACTGTATACAGAACACGAAGACTTGCACAGACAGTTATCCATAATATACCATCAATTTCTTGTTGAAGTCGGTCAGAATTCATGCCTTTTGACATACAATTCTTGCATATTACTTTGACACTTTTTTTTTCAGTCACACATAACAGAGACCTTTCCAAATACATGTAATTGTTCTGTCTTGCTCTCACTGGAAGAGCTATAATTTGCAGTTAAATGATGCCTCAAATATTTACAGCTAACAAGTTCTTGGATGTTTTTTTTTTTTTTTATTTCTTCAATGAATCACATGACTAGGAAATTACAAAAATTCCACCGAAAATTCTTCTTACCTATCCCAAAGGAAACAATAAGACACATACTAGTAGTCGATATGCTTGAAAATTGCAATCATCCTGAAGTCTTAATAAAAACAAAAACAAAACAAAATCAGTCTTACCAGCAGATGTGTTTACATAGTTCTTTTTCCCTCAGGAAGACAGAGCATGTACATTTATGGGGATCTCCAAGCAATACCTGAGGACATTGAAAAAGAAAGCAATATGTGTGACAGCATCATGGTTCAACTATAAAGAAGGGGGGGGGGGAAACATGAGAAAAAAAAATCATATTTACTATAATCAAACCTCTATTTTTTGACAAGCATAGAAAGTAAGCCTTTCTATTGTAACCAATGAATCATAATTTTTTTTGACATGGATAAAATCTTAGAACTTAAAATTTAGAATATATAATTAAAAATCTTCAAACTACTATTGCTGTATGATTTCTTTTTTTTTTCAATATTTCAAAAGTAAATTGAAAGATTCCCAGAGAGATAGGATGTCATCCCTTTGAGTCACAGTGAGAATTGTTGCAGTAAACATGGCTGCTGCTGGCTTAACATCATTTATAAAAGACCTGTCCCAAAGGGAGAATAAAATAGACATTTGGGAAATATCATGCCTAAATGTAACACAGGTGGTTTAGTGAAATTTTGACAGATACCACACTCTATGTAAATATACATCCTGAGAAGACATGTATCCAAGATATTTGGAGTTCAGCAAAAGGGGGCTACTCTGTGATGAATAGATTCTACATCGAACTCTATATTCATAAATGAAGAAATTAGACAAAATTAAAGAAAAACCAAAAACCAATATGAATGAATGAATGAATGAGTTAATCAATCCATGAATTGATAAACAGATAACATTACATCCCTACTGAGCTCACAAGAAGAATAGATACAAGGGAACTCACCTTGATTTTTTTGCTCTCGCCTTCTTCCTTGAGCAGGAAACCTGTGGGCCCCGTCTCCCGAAGGATGTAGATAGTGGCCGACTGAGCCTCATCCTGGTGCCAGGAGACGGCGTCAGATACGGTTCTCTGCCACGGGACACTCCTGATCGCCATTCCCACAACGATCTTCACTCTACTCGTCCTCCCCCGAGACCTCCGACTTCCTGCCTCGTTTCATGGCATGAACAGCATTATTGCCATTGTCCTCAACTCTGAGGGAAGAAAGGAGGAAGAGAAATAGATAGATTCTAATATAACACTAACGTTAGTAACGGCAACGCAACGCGTTGCTGTTACTATGGTACCGAGGCGAGCTGTGTAACGTTAGAACCTTCTGTAGGCCTACAAAAAAAAAAAAAAAAAAAAAAAAAATTTAATAATTAAAAAAATGGGTAGAATCATGAAGTTGTTTCTTTGTGTACCGGTTTCTAGGATCTACGCCATACCGTATAAATTCATTTAATGATTCAGTGAGTCTAGACCAATTTTTCGTAAATCGGGACTTCATTTCCTGGCAATTTCGCGAGTAAAATTTTTAGTTTAAAATCGCGATTGTGGAGCAAAAATTGCCTGAACTAGAATTGTATTGCTACATGGACTGAGGAGGTACGGTAAGTGCTGAAAATACCGTTTAGTCCCAACACAAAAGCATAGGAGTATAACGCAAGTAACGTCGTTTAGAGCCTATACTTAGCGAATCGGATTGCATTCGTCTTCGCGTAACCGTAGAATTCGTTGGCCAACAACTTTTCAACACGTGTGGGACTAGCGAGGCACAAAACGACTCGACTGACTGAGCTAGTCTAACGTTAGTGTGATCGAATACCATGCCAATCTCTGATATTTAAACTAAAACCGCGGAGTAAACAGACGTCATACATACCATCTTTTCAGTAAAATATTCAATCCCAACATGAGACTCACCATTCAATGACCGATTCTTCACACGAGAACAGGCAGAGCGTATTATTTCAGCATGCAGAGCTTCGTCAGCTTTGCAAGTTTCTAAGGTGATGTTGAGGGCAGCAAACTCGTCTGTAAAAGTACATTCGACAAAAAAAAAAAGTTCGCCACTCATTGCTTTTCCAGTTCATATTTTTCGAGAAGATTTTGATAAAAGTCAGTCCATTCAGATACCATATCGAAGGCAATTTAATTGGCAATCAACCTGATAGGTCAATACAAAGGGAAAATTTACACATGAGTGAACACTTCGTTGTTGTTGTTTTTCCTCCAATGCACATAAGTAAAAATTGCAAAAACTGACATTTTGTCATTCACATGCAAATGCTCAAGAAAACAATAACGACCAATTTAAGACAATGAAACATGAATGGAATAGAAAAATAAATTTTTCATTCTCTTGTATCTTTTCATACCCTCAAACAAAAAGAAAATGAAAAACTAAAAAAGGGGAAAGTAAGACTTTTCTGTCAACTCCCACTTCAAATTTTATAGGAATTAACTAAGCCACAAAGATGATAAAATTTACAAAATTTCTTTACTCCATTCTTATTGATTCAAGATTTGAAGAATTCATGAGACAAATTCAAGAACTCAATATTGTTTTCAATTTTCCGAATTTGAGATAACAATTCAAATTTCTATCATTTTGTCGTTATTGCTTCTTTTCTATTGCCATTTGAATTTGGGTTTTATAGAAGATTCGTCATTTTCCTTCATTATTTTCAGCCTTTTTTAATATTTGAGGCTAAAAAGACATTGAAGAGATCATAGCTTGTTTGTTGTTGGTTTTTTTTTTGCTATTTCTTTCATGTTTGTTTTGTTTAATGTCTTCTGGAATGACAACTTGTTCATTTTTGCATTATTTTTACTGATGTGCCTTGGAAGAGAAAAATGAATGTGTTCACTCATGCACAAAGTTTGCCTTTTCATTGACCGACCTGGTTGACAGCCAATTAAATTTCCCTTAATATGATATATAATCCATTAATCTTTAAAATTAAGCCAAATATTCTAGAAGTATGAACTCGAAAAGGTGTTGACTTTCTTCTTCTTGTGTGTGTGTGTGTTGAGTGTATGCATTTATGCATTTAAAACAATATACATGCATTTAAAACAATATATACAATTATATATACAGTCATTTAGTATATAACCGTAGGGTCTTTACCTCTTATAAATGTCATGCCTTATTAATGTGTATGCATGTGTACAGGAGTATGCTGGGTCATATGTGTGTACATCCATATTATACATGTTGTATTTGTGTGTATATGTATGTTTGTATGTATGCATGACATAACCTGTGTATGTGTGTAGAATACAGTGTACATGCATATATCAAACACATACAAATATACAGTGTACATCTAACCCAAATGAGGATGAGTCACGTGTATACTCGGGCAGGTGTCTATGGGAAATGCGTGTTGTACCAAAATCAGTCCGTCCTCGACAGTTAACACTCAAACATACACATGCATACATAACAGTATAATACTGTACACAATATGTATGTGCGTGTGTAAGTTTATGTTTGTATGTACTGGGAGGTGAAATATGCATACTGTAAAACATGATATATTCGCGGCATGAAATTTTTGCAAATTGGAGCCGACAGCCTTTTTTGTGGCATGAAATGTTCGCGAATTGCTACTGGCATTCAATGCATGTAGTGTAGACAAATGCTTTCGCGTGCATTTTAATTTCGCGAATTTTGGCGCTCGCGAAATTCGCGAAATTAAAATGCACGCGAAAATTCCTCGTTTTACAGTATTATGTATGTATACCCGATAAACACTTGGTACTCTATCCCCTCTTTGGCTTTCCTTAAATAGAATTGCATTTCCCCAAAAAAATGCATTTCTAAGGCATATAATCTGATACAATGCCCTTACAATCATACACTAAACCCATACTTGCACACACGGATATAAACAGACACATATACACACACACATGCACAGACAAATGCACATGCACACCACACACACACACACACACACACACACGCACACACAAACTCTTATAATACCTACACATACACACCTTTCGATTACCTCTTCTACAACAAACACAAAAAAAGACACCACTCTTGATGTTTCTGCGTTCTAACTTGAATAATTTATTTCCGAGGTTCGGAAACAGAAAAAAAAAATGTGTAAATGAACAAATGGCAAACGGGCGGTAAAAGAATGTTTAAACTAGATAACCAGTATGTTGTGTTGATTATATGTTTAAATCTTGCTTTATGGACATGTAACAGAAGAAAAACCCAGTTATTCTGTTGTGTGTGATACTCCTGGGGTTTTGACAATTGAGTTTTTGTTTCCTTACAGGTCCACAGAGTAAAATATATAGAGCTCGATCTAGCATACTGGAGAAAAACGGAAAACACTGGTCTTCATGCGTCGCAGATTCTGGTGTTTAAGCAATGTCACATAATGTCTCAATGGAGATTCCACACACTAGTAGATCTACGAAGAGTGTAGAGCTGTTTTCAAGTTTTTTTCTTTGTCATGTGCAAATCATAGCACGGCGTCACAGAGTTCTCGTCTTGACATTTTCCTTCTGAGGTTCTGAGCTGTGTGTCTATGTCAATATCTCGCATGCCTGTCATGACAAGCAAAATGCTCTAACAACTGAGGGGAACTCGAGAAAATCATCTCAGCTACACGGGTACAGCTTTGCCGACTCATGGATCCTCTTGTCCCCTTTCACACAAAATGTTGGCATACATGTTTCAATTTATTACAACACCTTTTAAAACTTGTATCCCACCGACGGGAGTACGCAGCATTTGCTATAGAAATACAAGGCATGATAAAATAAATACACACAAGATGACTCACAAGCCTCGACGTATTGACCATCTCACCAGCAGCGGTCAAAAGCACCCTGGCTGGACTGTACAACACAACAATCAACATTGCTTTCAATATCAAGTATGTTATTAAGACACATCCAAGATCCGGTGATTGAATAGAGATATGTGTAACATCCATTTTTCTTTTCTTTTTTTGCTTCACACGTTGCAGTACATAAAAAGAGAGTGTATGAGTTTATTGAGCATGTGCTTTGATCCAACAAATAACATATGTAGATGCTAGAATCTGTCTGTCGGAGAGCTGTACAGTGGATGAAGGTTACTAGCACCATCCAGTCGCACTACACCGGTAATATATATATCTAACACCCGTTTTATTCACCGGCAAGCACGACTAGGATAATTAAGACCACCTCCCTTCACTTTGCAACCCCCCAAATCAGAGATCAGAAACTACACGTCTTGCACGGAGGCTGTATTGCCTGGAATCTGTAGAGACTGAAGTGTGTAGTAGAGGTAGTGTGAATGTGTTCGCTACAAGCCGAGAAAAAGTGTGGATGCTCCGAGACAAAAGCTTATTGACACGATTTTCACAAGTAAGCGTTGATATATCGTACGCTTGGAAGTCACAATGAATGAAAACGAAATATGATGAAACACGCTAGATCGGTTCTATAAACTGAAAGTGTGAATAAACTTCACCATGGCGATACACATATAGTCACAAGTGGAGAATGCCCGACTGCATAAGAATGAACTGAACATGTAAGATGGTGCAAATGTCAAAGCTAAATCTACAATAAATGTACAATCATTCAATTGAAGAAAAAAAATTCAAAAATCAAAAAATACTCCAAAATTGAACATTTCTCCTTATTTCTTTTTCAAATTACATGAATATAGTAGGCAAAATAGTATTTTAACATGTAAAATGTACACTACTCTTGACTTCATCCTGGCACTGCCTAAGATGGGCCATTACTAAAGACATAAAGTCCTTTACCCCCAAACAAACAAACTGACTGAAACGTGCAATGATTACTGTAAATCCCAACTCAGAGGAGGTTTCATTGGTAACTTCTTTGTGTTGTTTTTTTTTCCCACTCTTTTCTCCTTTTGTCATTTGTGGCAAACAAGAACAATGTACCATTGGGAAATATATACGTTGCGATTTTACATCTACCAACCATATACTAGACAACAGAAAAAAAAAATGTCATGCAATTACTAGCTCTACAAATATGAACACGTTTTGGTAACAAGAGTGATATTTTCATGTTTTCCCGATTCAAGTATGTACATCTACTGTGTTTACCAGACCATATGGAGTTTTCTTCAAGGCAAACAGTGAGCTCTTCTTTCAGAGGCAAAGCCTGGAAATGGTGCAAGCATTGTTAGGGGGGTAAACTGCTATATCATGAAGCATAGCAAACAAGCCCCTCTCTGCCATTCAATTCTTTTAACTACCATGCATCTGTTTTTCTTTTTTTTTCTTTTGTTTTGTAAATTCATCAACAATAACTGTTAGTAAAAGTTCACCAGATCTATCATTGTACCCGAGGCAAAGGACAACATGCTGCTGAACAATCAATGCAAGTGTTAGTAATACATCATACTACGATGGAGTGGATGTCCAGTCACTGACAACTCACGTACAACACTGACCAAACTCAAAAGCATCGTTTTTACCAATGTTCCTTGTACTTCAAAACTACAAAATGATCTGACCAAGAACTCAGCCAGACGGCCTCCCCCTCTTGGCCGCCCGAGTGGCGCGCGACCGAGTTGGAAAGCCGCCAGCAGAGTTTCTATCTTACTGCGCTAATTAATTACAAGTAAATACAACATTATTCAATCAATGAGGAAAATACGAGAGTAAAAGAAGACTGAAAAATCACAAAAGATATATACGTCTCCACTTGTGACTATGTGCACATACACTGTAGTGGAAGCCATTTTTATCGCCTAGTCGGGTACAGCCAACTATTCCAAGTTTCTCATCTCCCAAGCTGACATTCGTGTAGGGCCCTGTGGCTGCCAACAAGTGCTGCATTCCATACAGAACATGGGAATCTGGTTTGTGGACTCCAATTAAACAGCCCCCAAAGACGAGCCTTATACACTTTGACAGCAACGCAACATCCCATTATCAGATTCATGCACAACGGATGTGCTCGGCACACACGGGGGAAAAAAAAAAGAGAGAATAATTAATAAAATAAGAACGACTTGAAATAGGCGGCTGAACCGGCTCAGAATCGTGAGGAAAAACAAAATGGCACTCCCAACAGAAAACAATGAGATACGATTACGCAAGATGATGGTGGGTCTGCGTAAATCCAGTATCGTATCAAATCTACCCAATCGGCTTAATATGGCAAATGGGTGCAGATAGTTACGCCCGCAGCTTCCAGGCACGAAGCTGACGGGGAAAAATGCAATTACAGGCTCTCATTAGCCTTTGTATAACTTTTTTTTTTTGCTTTTTTTTTTGTTTTTTGTTAAGTTTATGTGTTTCCAGAGTAGGCCTAAGATGTTGAGGTCTGGGAAACTAACAAGCTTGACTGATGTGGCAGCAATTATCCTACACAAGCCAAATCCTCTGGCCTCTGTTTTTACTCCTCTTCCTCCTACTCCTCCTCCGCTGCTCTATAGAAGACATACGGCCATCATATACACCCAGTCTTGTTCCATTCTAACTCGAGCTTGCATACAGGGGGCCATGCTGGCCCAGACTGAAATGTAATACAATCAAAACCTAGCAAAACAAGAACATTTGGCACCAAAATTTAGCTGCAGCAATCCTGCAGTGAATGAGTAAAGGGAATTGTAATACTTCTTGGATGATCCTTTTTTTTTTTTTTGTTTCAAAAGTTTGTTGAATATTGTACAAGGGCGAGGCAACTGCTATATCTTTCCTTTCACTCGTCCAAAAGGTGGGATGACAAATAATTGACCATATTAAATGAGATAAGTATGCATTTCCTCCAATTTTTCCTTTCTTTTGAGGGTTATTGGAGTGAAGTATATAGGGCTTGCCAATGAAAGATATTATTCTACTGTCTGTGGACCTGCATGTCTAGTCCAGGTTTGGGGGGAAAGGAAAATTGACAGAACATGTCATTTTCACCACTATGAATTGAGTTCATTTTTTCATTTTTTTATATCAAAAGTAAAAAATAAAGTAAGAAATATAAATTCTCTTTTTCTTTCTTTGACTGGCCACAAAATATACAATTCTCTCAGACTTGCAACAATCGTCCGAGTTTCTTTTAGTAATATTTGAAGGAATCCACATTCATCAGAAAGGAAAGACAAATAAAACAAAAAGAAAATAAATCCCATCCCTAATCCCCATGTCTTTGTTGCATTGTAATAAAGTTAATACTGTTGCCCTTTTTATCATCTCCTAGAAAAGTGTTTGGCTTTCTTTTCCACACTTCAAAGCAATTTGTACGAATACTTCCAAAAACTTTGAAAATTAAACCTTTTAAAGATGGCTGCCGGAATGTTGTTTGCTTATATCAACTACTTTACCAGCTTTCTCTGGGTGCCAAAATGAGGCAACGTTTCGTTTAGTCAACAGTCACGGTGTGATGCTGCACAAGTCAAGGTTTGCTGTCCATTTTTTTTGTGTGTGTGTGTATGTTTGTTTGTTTGTTATCACTTTTGCATGTGTGTGTGTGTGTGTTTGTTTCAATTTTTAGACTTCAGGGCCATTTCTTGTGCCATGCAGAAGAGTTTTCTAATCCCTCAGCACCTCAACAAGAAGCAGTTGGAAACCCTTCTCACCTCCACTCTTGCAGCAACGTGGTCGGGTGCACCGCATTACATAACACCTTCACTCTCTTCTTTTTTTTTGTCTTTTTCTGAGGTACTTTTTTTGTACAGTAAGGCAATTCTATCAAGACACCATGACTTTTGAGTAACAAATACTGAGTAAAATTTTGGTTAAACCCTACAAATATCAAAATTCCTCTCTCACATGCGCACGCTGGTGACCCTGCTTCATCTTCTCCCTTCCTTGAGACGAACTCCTCTGCATGGGAAGCATTTGTCAACTGCTCAAGGGATGTATTTTGGAAGAGAAAACTGAGGTAGGTCCATATCAATCCAGACACACAACAAATGGCCCTAAAGAATCCACCCTTCCTCATTTATCCGCCGTCAGCCGGACAACGCAAAAAACTCCACTGAATTCTCAGCTAAGAATTCGGCACCAAAGCGCAATATCTTCCCTATGTTTTCGACTCACAATAAAAAAAAAGACAAACACATCAGATTTGAAACACCTTGCTGCGGACACTGACATCGTATCAGCCAAAAGTTGCCGAGGGTTCAGGTGTGGTAGCCACAAAGAGTTTTGGATTGGCATCGATCAAGAACGAGTCTTGCGCGGGTTGTCGAGCTGACGGCTAGACTTCGTCTTGTCTCCTCACGTGAAGGGTGGAAAACGTGAGAAGCAAAGTTTACATCATTGAAAGAAAATCAAAATTTCTGCCAGTACAGTCAAACATATCCCACTTTCAACTTTACCTATTCATCCATCCCCCCGAACCACCCTACCCTAGCAAAAATTTACCACTGCTTTTTTTTTTCGGCATGTAAGCTTTACTGATCTTTACATTTATTCTTTTTTTTTTTGTATTTTTTTTTCCTTCTTGGCAAAATTCATGTGGATGCGACAATTAGATTTAACACAATAACAAAATTGAACTTGCATTCACTTTGCATACTGTCTTTCTCTCTCTCCCTCTCTCTCTCTCTCTCTCATAAAACACACATGCAGACACACGCATACTTGCAAATACTCACACACACACGCACACGCACCCTGATACACCTCAATCTCCCTCTCACCACTGAATCTCCTGCTCTCTCGAAGACACCCATTCACAAAGGAGCAGCCTGGCGAAGGCTGCCCAAAACAACAAGAGAAAGTTTGCCTCATCCCATCTTCCATAAATTTTACAATTTTTTTTTCTCAAATTCCTTCAATATTTGTCTTTTTTTTTTTAGTTTTAGATTTTTTTTCTTTACAACACCGCCACTTATCAAATCTTCCTTCTGGCAGTGTTACACTTAGTGCAGTAACTTCCAAGAAATCTTATTCCCTTTTGGTTTTAAATTTTGTTTTTGCTTTTCCCCACTTAATTACAACACAAGAAAAAAGAGAGAAAAAAAAGAAATCTACTGCTGTTGGTTTGAAGGACCTCCGCGGTAGTAGCGCCTTCCGCCACCACCACCGCCTCCTTGTCTGTTGGGGTAGTTCTGGCGCTGGAGGTATTCCTGATGAGCCTGGCGGATGCGCCTTTGTGCAGCCTGGAGTTTGGGGGTTTTTATGGAGGGGGGGTGGGGTGGGAGAGAGTTGTGAGAGAGAGAGAGGATAATAATAGGAGTAAAAAGGACTAGTGCTTACAATCAATGGTGTAGAAATTTTCACACTAAACTCTTCCATCATGAAAATAACATAAATGCTCTGGGGAGGTATCAATTTTTGGTACAAAAAGTACTCTCTAGCCAAGTTTACTGTAATCGGCCCAGCGCAAAATATACACAATGCAAAAGCTTCCATGTTCACAGAATTTGCTTCCTCGAGCAATACAAAAGGTCAAAATGACTGAGACAATTTGGTACCAAGATAATTGATATGCTCGATAAATGTGATAAATCAATTTAGTGGGGGGGGATAGCAACATCATATATACATGTACACTACATATGTCAAACATCAACCACACACTTTGTGCATTTTTTTTTTTTACCATGAATTCCTTTGCTTACATCTAAATACCTATTACTGCAGCTTCAGCGACACAGGACTACAAGTAGATTCCATTATGAATAAAGGTAATGTATACATAAGTACAAGTAGGCTGCTGACCCAATGGCAGCTACATAGTTTGTGTACACTGAAACAGTAAGGTAATTTATGCTAGCCTACCTAAAAATCACAGTCGTGAAGTTGAAACATTTTACAGGAAAAGTCATGACATGTTTCTGTAGGGAATATCATAGGTAAATTTTTGGAGTTTTGTAGGAGTTTTGTGTTTGAAATCACTCTTTTTTTTTTCACTGCTTGGATGCGTCCGGAAAATAGATGGCCAGATAATCAAGGTCGGACTGTAGATTCCTTGAGCCAAGGTACCCACCTGGTTGGCGTAGAAGTGTCCCTCAAGCTTAACGATGACGTCTCCGTTGTCGTTGCTGTTGCTGGCAGCAGGGGGCGCTGTCTGGGCCTCGTCTCCGGCACCGTCGCGCTGTCGCCGGCGTGGAACCTCCACACGTGCACCAGTCACGCGCTGCAGCTCCCGCACCTAGGAGAACATCGGTGCCAATGGTACAAATTGTTAACTGCAAGAGGCAACATTACTTTTCTACACTATTTGGCATTTCACCTTTCAGAAAATGGCAAATCTCTTTTACTGTATACCAGAGTCCCTCTAGCACAAGATACCTCGGACCAAAAACACAAAGCTATGGTTCATTCTACAGTCACCATCTTTGGGGGAAAACTGACCATACTAAATCAGGTCAATCAGAGATTGTTGTTTTGATAAAGAATACAGCATTCATTCTTGACTTCATTTTTTTTTTTTCATGAATCCTATCAACACAATATAAAAGACACTTGTTGTATGAAGAACCATAAAACCAAATTTCAAGTGCAGATTGTACAAAAGAGCCTTCAAAGTTGGCCAAAAACAGGCATTGATTGGCAACTTACCCTCTGTCCCCTCTTTCCAATGATGCGGCCAACGAGTTGGGCTGGGACGGCAATTTCTGATCGGAGGTGGACCTCCCCGCTTCCCAGGATGCCCTCGGAGCGGATCTTGTCGTAGATGTAGAACTGGGCTCGCCACTGCGACTCGGGGGTGCCGATGATCTTCACGCATCGCTCGTTCGAGTCCTCGTTACCAGCTGGTGCAATCTGTGTTTAGTGTGAAAATAATAAGTGTGACCAGTTACATATGTCACACACCAATGCCTTCTTTTACAACCCCTTCATTTTTATTTACCGGTATTCATTTATTTATTTTTTTTTTGCTTGAAAAAAGTCTTCTAATATACAAACATATATATATATATATATATATATATATATATATATCAGGGCTCGACATTAGCAGTGGCCCAAGGCCAATACAAATTTATGTAAGGAAAAATCCAAAGAATGTTGTCATATTGATAGTGAGCTTCAAGTATCTTTCTGCAACATAATTGGACACAGATTTCTGCCCAACAGGGTGTTTTGATACAAATTGAGCCTCAAACAGAATTCAGAATTCACAAGAGATCCTCCGAGTGGTTGGCATTTGATAATATGCAATTAATGATTTCTATCAATGTGGGAATGGACATTTCCCATACATACTTTTTCAGTTACACCAAAAGGTAAACGTCACAGGCATGCACATAAAACAAAGTAAAACGATAAAAAATTGCTGTCTTTTCAAGAACTAAATAGGATCAAAGTTGGTGACATGAGATTAATGCCACCTGCCATACTTGGATGAAAACTGTGACAGAAATTGTGACGGCTCATAACAATTGGGTTCCTACAGAAAGTATCCAAACTACAACCAACTGACCCTGATTGTGGCATTTGAGAAGCGAGCTGTGTTCCTGATGTTCTTTCCCCCGACACCGATGAGGGCGCCAACCGATTCCCTTGGCACGTACAGGTAGGTCGTCTCATTGGGCTCTTGCTGCAGTATCACCCAAAATAAAGTTTGGTGATGGAAAAAAGCATCATTACACTCTGAGAGATAGTATGTCATCACAACAAACACTGCTGCCATGACTACTTTCAAATGGCAACTTGATAAATATAGTGGGGCATCTATTCATCTGACAGATAGGAAATTGTAAGGGAAGACTTCTGTTTGCATACATCAGACCTGTCTTGATCTATGTATCCAAAATGAATGATTGGTATCACATTGAACATAGAGCTCTGTACAAAACACTAACATGCTCCAATTCTTTTTTGATACCCGATAATACCAAGGAATAGAGCGAAGTATTTCAAACAGGTAAAAGTCTGAGGTTTGTGTTGGAAGAAATCAAGGATGGCTGCCTTTGTAGACCAATGTGTGACTTTTATCTTGACACAGATAAAGAACCCTTTGTACTGTGGAATATTATCTGCTGGACTCGTCACTACGGTGGAGCCATTCATATCCAGCTGAGATTTGTGAGGGTACTGCAAAAGTGGATGTAAAAGAGTCATCTTTCATAAATAGTGGTACATATTCATTACGTAGTAGTACATACACCAAGCACAAATAAATATTTGCATGCTTCTGGTTTCACTCTAGTTTCTGGTCATGCAAAATGGGTGAAAATTTTGGCATCGCAAAAAATTCCCCTTTTATAGTAGTCACCCTGATTAAAATGACAGCGTGATCTACATGAATGAATGACACTGCCTAACATACATATATGTATGAATAATTCCAATTCACTATCATATCAACCTTTATGGATTTATGAGGAATGCTGAGGATATTCAATATGGTCCCATAAGGAGATGGTATAATCGAGCATTCACATAATCTCAGGAAGGAAAATCATGTGTCGATTATTAATCAAGTCAAATTAACTCAAGACACAAAATTAATTAAATACCTGAACTGAGCAGAACAGCATTGTCAAATACAAAACAAAAATATGTTTAAATTTGAGTCCAAATGACGACTTTCACGGAAGAAGGATTGGAGGTATTAAAATCAATGATCATATTTTTGATTTATATCAGATTTTTGTATTCAAACCAATGGAAGGTTAGTGAGGTAATGGCATGAACCAATTTGTGCGTGTGGCTGTGGCCGATAATCACTTTTCAGTGATAACATGACAAATGTGAAAATTTGACAACTTTCTCATTTCATGTCAGGCTTTCATGATACTTCTACCACTCTTTGTGCCTGATTTTCCTCATTTACTACACTCAGTTTGACCACAGTGTGAACCTGCGCTTTCAATTACTTGCTATGCAGGGATATTAGGACTGATTAAAAGTTGCGACATCACATGAATTTACAATCACAACAAATAAATATGGAAACTGCACAGGACCAGGGATGGAGTGAAATTATATAAGAACTTAAAGTTGTTGTCTTGATTGTTGATTCATTTATGAGTGAAACTGAGGAGAGCAGTAAATGAGTAAAGCTAATTCAAGCTTAGACACTCTGCTAGCTCACTGCAAACCACTATTCACTAGGAAACTGCATTCATAGAGATTTGAATTTCAATTACATTGCCATCTCATAATTTATACTCTTATAATTGCAAAGTCCTGTCCCATATATAGGATTTTCTCAAACCAAACTGAGTAAAGTGCAGACCTACTGAGTAAATATTGTTCAGCTTCACAGGTCAATATATTTGCAGTTTCGTACATATTCATTTTAGAATGTTATGAAAGTATAAGACCAACACCTATACCTACATTAAAAGAATTGCAGACAATACTTTATTTTGCACACTAACAGAATACAAGAAGTTGAAGGACGATTTATATCTTTGAAATGCATTTTTTTTTTAATGGTGATATACCAATATATATGGAAATGGATGGAGGTGTTGTATGCTGTTAAATAAGGGTGAAAGCTGGTAAGATATCAACAAACTAATTAATATGATTGGACAATATGTTAGAATTACACAACAGTTGTGTTATCATGAGTATGTATTAAAACATCACTCCAGGTTGTGATATTTGAGTGTGGTACCCCCCTCACACAAAAATTTGACACTCTTTCACTAACACCATCCTCTATTTGATCAAAAAGTGGGAAAAGCACTTACTTTTACAAAAGGATTTTCAAAGAGGTCTATATCAAGAGATTGGATTAGGGTCATTTTCTGTTTCTGCCTTTTACCTTTGAACATTCTTTGTTTGATTAAATCATTCTCATCATGAAAGGGGGTACGAAATCTGATTTATGAATTGCATACAGTTCCTTGAGCTTCACATTGGCCCGAATTCACGAAGGTGGTTTAAACCTGGTTTAAACTTCGACCATGGTACAAATTTAGATCATGGTCTAAAATAAGCGGGAATAATAGGCGTACTTTTGACATGAGCGTATCAATGCGTGTTTGTTACTGGCCGTCTGTTGACGTACGCAAATCTGTCAATTGTATTTACGCAGAAGAAATTTGCATAAACCATGGTTTAAATTGTACCACCTTCATGGATTCGGGCCAATGAGTTTCCATTTGAACTACAAACTTTAAGTTTGTACAGTATGATCACGTATTGATGTATCAAATGGTAGAGCAAGTCATACACACCTGTGAATAGTCGTGATCGGTCTAGGTCAGTTATCAAGAAACAAAGCTCAAATTGTATGATTGGATGAGTTATCAATGCAAATATCGAAATTTTCCCAAAAAAGAAATTGAATTTGAAATCTGCCACAAAATGGCTGACAAATCTGCAATGCAGTCATTTCCGACCCATCTCAGCCCCCAAAATAGATGTTTCTCAACCTGTTATAAGACAATCAAACCCCTTTCAAACATGTGAGCGTGAAGTATTGTAAAATGGTAAGGCGAGTTAGCACCAAAACAATTCAAACGAGAAATGGTAAGTGTCAAATACACCAAGAAAAGATAAAGTACCCAACATCCTGACTACGAATGAAGTAAAATGGTAACGCTCTGGCTTACCATGCCTCCTGGGGGTCCATGCGGCATGTTCATCGGGGCCTGGCTAGGGTAGTGTTGCTGTGGGGAGTAGAGACCAGGGAAGTGACCGTGATGCTGCAAACAACATCAGAAGACAAACCACAACCAAACAGACCCGTAACAACTTCTAGTCTACAATGAGAAGCCACCTTCGAACCCCCTCCCCCTTCATCTCACCCGTACCCACTAACTCATCACTCCCCCCCCCCCCCCCCAATCCAATTCCCATATCCTAGCTTCACATGGAATTCATGTCAATGAGGCAACTTTTACAGAGGGCATGGGGCATCCAGTATAAAGGTGAACCTCACCACTGGAATTGAATGCACAGAAGACACATGCTCACATCTAGCTCTAATATCCAATCCATTTGGGACCTTGCAACTGCAGCACTGACTATAAACAAGTTTGTCAATAATCTTTCACTACCCTACCCAATGCCAAACCTAAAAGTGCTTCAACGGACACATTTGTCTCGGTCAACCCCCTACAATGTGTCTTTCCAGCTTTTTTACACTCCCTTCCCCCAACAAAGATAAAAAATCTGATGAGTCAAATTGACTGTTTCTCTATTCCAATTTTTATTTAAGTAATTTTGATGGAAACCTCCGATATCGAGGTTTTTCAATCTCACTAGGCACATGTACTCACTCCACCATCGAAGGGCCCTGGTCCGTAGGGTCCTGGGGGACCCTGTGGGGCGTGCGGGTGCATGGAGGAGCCGGAGAAGAGCGACATGTGGTCAAGGCCTGGGAAGAGGTTGTGCTGCTGGGGCTGCAGGTTCTGCACGTAGCTCTCATAGGCCTTGCGCAGCTTCTTGCTGATCAGGGACTCGGCGATGCTGCATTGCTCGGGCGTGCCGTAGATGGTGACGGTGCGCTCCGGGTTGAACACGGTCAGGTCTTGGATGCTGTGAAAAGTCCATGAAGTAGGCATTTCACAGTGACACCGCATACAAGACCAAGAGTTTGAAATTCATTAAATGCCAAAACTATCCAATCCTTCATATAATTTTGTTCAGCATGAGGATATTTCTGTTTTGCACATGTGAATGAATAACACTAAATATGCAATAACACATGTAAATACCAGTGCTAGACTACTAAACTGCTGTTATGTTTTCTATCCTGCCTATTACTGATAGTAAGATGCACTATCAGAAAGAGCACATGTCTCCACTGCTCACTAACACCATGACAAAAATATGTCTGTCTGTCTGTCTGTCTAAGAGAGAGAAAGAGAGTAAGAGAGAGTAGGAGAGAGAGAGAGAGAGAGTAAGAGAGAATAGGAGAGAGAGAAGAAGAAAAGAGAGGAGTGGTGTGGGAAAGAGGGTGAGAATCACACAGCAAAGGGATACTTACAGTGACACTGTGACCTTTGCCTTGGATTCCTCCATAATGCTGTTGATAGACGATCCATTCTTTCCGATAAGACGACCAACCAGGGCATTGTGTGCCAGGAGCTTCAGCGGCATGTCACTGGGGGGGTCAAATACAGGTCAGAGTGCTTTAATTCCATTCATATCCTTTTTATTGACTGTCAACGCTGAGGTAATCAGCCAGATCTCTCTTCCTCGTAACCCAGGGTATCTCGGAGTATTGTGATCATCCAAACCCTCACAAATGAGCAAGGAGATGACTTTTTTTTTTGTGGATTTCATCACACACACAAAAGAGAGAAAATGAATTTATTTGTCTGAAAAATAGGATATCTAATTTCCAGAAAAAGAGGAGAAAGCTATTGGGTCCAATCCTAGTGTTGGGACGAGTGATGTGGTGAAGCCTCCTAACAGCTCAAAACACATTATCAAACATTAAAACGAGCATTTTTGGCAATACTGCTCTGCTTCGATCTTCTCTTCTACTATCATGTGATCCATCTTGGTTTTGCTTGTGGAAGGGTGGGGAGGGGGAGCGGAAAGAGGAAGGGGGAAAGGGAGGTGATGGTAATGGCAGATGGGGGCAGGAAAGACAGCCGCTACTCACGTATGGGACTCCTCGCTGCTCTCCTGTACCATGACTTCCATAATCTTCTTGATGGTCTCCGTCACCTGCTGGGGCTCGCCACAGATGGTTACAGCCTGTAAGCAAAGCACACAAGTCACCATTGAATCCCCCTTTTCTCTTTTTTCTTCTCCTCCTCCCTTTTATAAAACTTTCTCACCCCTACATCACATACAATTACCTCAATCTGTAAAGCAGTCACAACAATCACTACCTCAGGGAACAGATATACGATGCATTATGTCTATGGGGAATTATTATACCTCTTATACCACATGTTACAACAGAATGGCCATAAACTTCCACTATACCTGTTTAAAAGAAATATATTTAAAAAAAAATCAAAAGGGATACACTGTCACTCCCTGACATGGGAAGGTGGAACTAGACTTAGTGTGTTACTTACAGTGTTTAGCAATTTACCTTTTTGTGATGTTTCATGACATCTTTTATAGCACAAGACACGATATGGGAACCACTACTGGTTTTGAACCATTGATCTAGAAATTACTTACTGATGAGCTTACAGTTCATCTAGAAATGTAAGAATGACATCAGATAAAATTTAGCAAACCAAAGACTACAAACTTTGATGGTTTCGACTCTTTATTCTATATTACTTAGAACTGACTAAGGAGCTGCTCATTTCAAGTCAACGACTGATAACAGTATAACAATGACTTGATCCCCCCCCCCCTCCAACAATAATAAATAAATAAATGAATAAATATATAAAGAATCAGGAAGCCAAAGATTGCGAATCTCAGTTCTTAAACCACTCGTCCTGCTCGAGAGCGTGCGAATTGCAATTCTTCAGCAAACAGCTGATATGTTTTCCTTTTCTTTAATGAGCAAGCAAATTAAACTCTCTGCAAACAGCAGCAGCTGGCACGGCTCAGTGTGTGATCAATGAATGAATCTAAATGTGTGGGCAATCAATACTCAATACACACTTCACAAATATGACGGCCGACGACGCTCTTATTTTTTTCGTAGGCACGACAGAAACGAGATACTCCTCTCGGAAAATTCATGAAAGGGACGTGAAGCAGAGAGTGGGTGTAGCTGCTTGGCACTACCAGCCTGTATATCACGGTGTGATTGAATTTTCTAACAATTTCCTCCCCCCCCCCCAAACACAGAGACATGTGTGGGAACTTTTCGTCTGGCTCACAGTCTAGACTACCTCTTCCTGCTTGTCTCCCTGCGTATGATCTTAACGTGATGGGGCAATGTAAGAGGTGGGCGGGGATTCACATCAGGGATGAAAGAGAGGGAGAGCAAGAGCGAGAAAAGAGTTTCCACTAGTGTTGTGTCGGCAGCATGAGGCGAATTTGTTCTTCCAAGGGGGGTCAGTTTACAGTCCCAGATACAAGCTCTCACGTAGGGTGTCTGATCCCAAGGTCAAAGGGTGTCTTCTCTCTAGGAGTCATGGTCTAGACGCTGGCATAAACATCCACAGACCAGAGGCATACATGTACTGAGAGATATTGGGGCCTCTGAAGAGCATATACCCTGTTGCTGCTACTCTAAGCCTGTATTTCCCCCTCCTCATTAAATATTTGCAAGGCAGCCATCACACAACAAGCTTACAGTATGTCCGGTTGGTTTTGGGGGGGGGGGGGGTCCTGTTACCTCCCTAGTTGTGAACTTTGGTTTATGGTCAAAATCTGGACAATTATTGCCCTTCAAAATATTTTTGCATAACCAACGGGAGGGGCACTGTATGAAGACCAAAAAGAGTTACAATGACTTTGCACATTACTCTCATGGATAGTATATCATCAGAGATTGGAGTGTCATTTAAGATGGCAGAGGCTCGTACTTCAATGTTTTTCATCATGCCTGCCAACACAACTACATGTGCTAAATTTGACCAATCCTCAGTTTTTTACACTATTTAATGCACATAGAGCATTAAACAGATATTAATACTTTCACAAAATCACCATGTATACTACAGATCCATATGAATTGCTCAATCTAGAAATGTAAAAAAAAGAAAAAAAGTGTGGGAATTCAGTGTAGACAAGCCTACATGTATATACCTGTCACAACATTCACAGTCAGGAAAATTAGATCATCCCCCTCCCCCTCCCCCCCCCCCCTCCCCACATGTACTTCATTCAAGTACTTACGAGATTACAATGAAGAACAGTGAGCATACGAAGTGTACACTTAAGGCAAATGCTCTGAATGACATATAATCACAAGGGTCTGCCAAAGGAAAGTACCACATGCAAGAACTTACGCCAACCGTGTCCAAATTCACACAAAGAAGTTAGAAAGAGTTCACACTTATTAACCTGTACCTTCTCTGTAGATCCAATGTTGTCTTTACGATGGATATCAACCCTAGAGTTGGGTAGAAGGAACAGAAGAAAAAAAAAATCAATGTTAATGTATATTTTTGGGGAATCAAACCATGTTTCATACATGTCACAAACACAGCAAACAAATAATCCGGACAAGTTGATAAGGAGCTACATGTATCATACATACGACCAACTCTTTTAACTGATACAGTCTACAAACACTCAATATTTTCCCTGAACAAAACAAAACAAATAGAATGTTTGCAAAAGCTTACAAGTGACACACTTTGCCCTCATTGTAGCCATACACATGATAACATAAAATAACAATTATGCTATGCACACAGAACATGTTAAATTCACCCAATACAGTCAAATACATCATGCACAAAAGTTCTTCATACAACTTGACATCACTTTTCATACCAGCCGACATATATATGCGCAAGTTTGAGCGCACATGAGGCCCTCTGAAACACGATAATCACTTTGGGTGCTTACATTGTACATACAGCTGATGTAATAACAACCCAAGATGTTGGCATGTCTAAAGAATCACTAAACACTTAAAAAAGAAGAAAAAAAGCACTCTCCATCAGTTTATTTTCTATCCACTAAATCAAAAAGTAAGATGTCGTCAATCAACAACCTGTGAAAATAAACATGGCTGTGTAAAAGTGGAAGAGTCGAGGGTCTGTGGGGAGGTGATAGAGACGAAGGCACCTGGACTGACATTACTCACTAATCCATGCTCGTGAGTCACGCCAAAGCAGGCGGCACTAAACTGCATCTGTGAGTTGTGGCTGGATTTTGATCAATCATATTATCTGCTAACCTATGATTAGTAGTGGTGAAATGAAAATTCCTTCAGAACCGGAGGTTGAGTGGCACCTTGTGACCCCACATAAATGTACATTTCTGATCTTTCTAAATATCCCATGTTTCACAAGCAAACGCATAGATAATAAAGTTTTAAAATTTAGAAACCGATTAGCCTTCTTATGAAGGTCTCTTCCTTATACTTCTTTCCCATTCCATCTGCGCATCATGCACTTAAATAAACTTTCGATGCATTTTGAGTACATCATGAAGTATGATAGCCCCTGTGGTATAAGACCATTTTGTGGCTGCCCCCCAAGTACTGTTTTACACTGCTTGTGTAAAAACACTTTGCAAATACAAAGATATAATCAAAGCATCAAATAGTCATAAACATCACAATTTTGTAGTATAAAAAGAGAAAAAAACACCTGTCACCATTTGATTCAATTCTCACTGGAAAAAAACAAAATTCAAAAGTAGTACTTTTAATATTACTGTACATTTTTATTTGCTAAAGTACTTCAGTGAGATAAGAAATGGAACAATTATGACATACTCTGCAATGCTTATGACAGTATATCTGACTTTGAACTAGTGTACTACTGCTTTATATGCTTAAATTAGAGGGTGCAAGATTAAATTCCTCTTTACAGAGTAATACATGTATCAATATCACCATGTGACAAGACACTCCCACTATTCTTTTTAAAAGCACGCCTCTAGCAATCACCTTCATACACTGTACATTCACACAATACACAACTGAGTCATATGACGTAGAGGGTATGGCGGCAAGAATATCCTTACGTCAATGCTCATTTTTTTTTTCTCCTTTGGCGTGTAAACTTTCTCATCCATTGCCATGGCAACCCAGAACTAGAAGCCTCTTTGTGAGAGCTCCTTAATCTCTCTAAATATCAGCCTGCCATCATTTACATCTGTACACGCATCCAGGTAAAGATAATAATTCAAGACACAGGATGTGCACTTTCCTAGAAACTTTTCCTACATTGTACTACTACAAACTATTTACATACAAATTAGAAGTATGTCAGCGTCAAGTATATTAACATTTATAGGTTTGACACATGGACAGATCAAAAGTTTTTCCATTTTTCGCCTACGTACATTGCATAAGACACAACGCCTTCCAAATTATTCACGACTAAATTTACAATTTCTACATACGGCTGGTACCCGGGAAGTGCACAGCTTTCCTATATAAATAAATAGCAAATTGTGCTTCTCATACCTGTGTGCTTATAAAAGTATATTACTGCAATATATGCACAGTGAAAGACGAGCAATTGTCATGCTGCACTGAACTGTAATATTCAACATATCAAAATTTGTTGCAAATATTCATTTTAGTAACTTGACTTACTAAACAATTGCTAATTTGATAACTTCATCTACATATCTAAAAAAAAATAAGAAGAAGAACTGAGCAGGCAAAAATATGTTTCCTTTTACTTCTCTGCCCCACATAAGGCTGAGGAATGTTTGAAAGTGACCAGCACCAGGGCAGAAAAATAGCTCAGGGGCTGTTAACACTCCAGGTCCCATAGGATCTCACATCCCGCCGCGCTCTCTCTCTCTCTCTCTCTCTAAGAGCACACACCTGGCTATTTTACCATATGGTCATCTGTCTTCAGGCGGAGGTCATATGTGTATTGACTAGCCATACGACCTTTCACGTGGAATGTCAATGGCACTTAAGACCCCACAAAAGCACACACAAACACAGACATACTTACACACTCACACACACACACACACACACACACACACACACACACACACCACTACCACATGGAAAACTGTAGAGAGGAAGATGCTCAATCAAGAGTTATCACAGGACATGTGGGCAAACTATGATTATGCTCTTACACTGTACAACGGTGCTTCAATTTCTATAATTTCATTTTCAACTTTCACATAATCTACAACTCCCAAGCAAGCTAATATCTTCATAGTCAACCTTGACTTTAAAACATTAAAAAAAAGTAAAAGGGCATACATACAAAAACATACACACACAATAACATCATACTCTGGTTCACAGTAAACCCTCCTGCTTGATGTGCACAGTTCTTGAGACATCACTCTCCCTCCTCCACACCCCCCCCCCCCCCCACACACACACACACACACTTTAAAGGGAAGCAGTCCTGAGATTTTCACTGTACTGATAATTAAGAAGAGTAAAAAACATAACCTTTCACCAATTTATACGCGTGGACATCAAAAATTGTCTCCGTACGCAATTTTAAAAAAATAATTCCTGCAAGCGATCATGTAAGAGCCTGCCAAAAGGTGCAACATCATTGATGCCCTACTCTCAAGTTGACAGCCGTGCCTCAGAAAACCAATTGAAGTGTTCAAAATGATCATATCTGATTTTTTCATAAAATGTGACAATATGTGGTTTTATTATTTCAAACAAAATATTTCAAGCTTATTTATATATACAATAAATATAAAAATAAATAGTAAACATGTATTTATAAATAACTAGGGATGACGAGCAGAACACCGCTGGAAAGAGTTGTGCATCGATGACGTATGACTCTCCGCCAAGACTTGCAGAGTCACACTTTTTTAACCGAAATGTACAAGCTTATTTGGTGATTTGAAAGTTTGTTTTTGATGAAAGTAGTTCATTGGAGGTACCAACAACAACATATTTTTTTTAATTTCGTGAGGACTGCGTCCCTTTAACCCTTGTGTGGAAATTGATGGTGATCGGAGCAATGCCACACATGGTCCACAACACTTTCTTGCTCATCTTGTCAATTATCAACTGGTCTACATTATCACTAGAAGGTGATTGGTCATAATGCAATTATGCAACTAGAATGCAGCAATGATCAGTGTATTATTGCCTGCAGTGGCGTCACTGCAGGCAATACAATTCCAGAATTTGACTGGCTACAAATGGGGCTAGAATGAAATCATGTGTATCTACACATTGTATGTAGACCATGTGACATAATTAATATTTCCTGGTCTATTGTTGCTATAAAACACTTGACAATCCTTTGGGAGTTATATTTTCCTATCAAGTCAACATCAAGAAAATATAATCTCTTAAAGGAAAATACAACTCCTGCACGGATATCGAGCATTATATTATTCCTCTAAAGAGGCAAAAGAGGCAATACTTGTATAACATTCTCTCAGATGACACACCGCGAACATGTGAGAACACATACACCAAGCCTTTACTACACCAACAAATACACTGGTAGTTGATCACCGCAGTCCCGACCAGGCGCTAGCAAGAATACATTCTCTCTCAATACACCCACATCATCAGTTCTGTCATTCACTGTGGCATCTATTGTAGGGACCATGCATCGTTAAAGAGCAGAAAACGGACATGGAGAGGAAACTCACTTGCATCCTGTTTCCTTCGTGATTGACCTGATGATGTTGCCGCCTTTGCCAATGATGGCACCAACAAACTCGCTCCTCACCAGCATTCTGAGAAAAAAAGAGGGGATAAGTTTATAGGCATGCCTTTTGTTATTAGCACTGCATGTGCCCTATAATATGTTTACGCACTCGTGTAGATTACTTGCAGAGCATGATTCAACCTCACAAGAATGTCAGCAATGAAACAAACATTTGACAAAAGAGTGAAAGGGTAGGATGTGATACTTCTTTCTGAAACCAGTAACAAACACATTCCGAGAGTTTGTGGACTGTCGTTGCATCTGGGAAATGAGACTGGGGCTGACACTGTCGGGCGACATAACATGTCAGGAAAAAAATTCACATCATTCTAATTCCAGGATTCAATAATTGTGTGGATTCCACTTGCTAAATAATTTTTTTTCGCTTGATCCCCCAACTTTAAACTTGCTGCCAACAGAAAGTAAGTCCCCACCTTGCAAGCATTTATTATCCCCGATTCCATGACATTTGCTCCTGCGACAATTACTCGCATGAAATATCTCGGCCCCGTTTTATCAAAAGATATAATCAATTGTACATTCCCTTACCACACAGGCTGCCTTAGACTTATGATAGAAATCAACTATATAATCAATCATAACTCTTCATAAAACAGGGTTTTCGCATGGTAAGGCACACATAGTAGATGCTACCTACAAACTTAACCCCAACCCTAATCCTCATCCTCACATCAAACTAAACCTAAAACACTATCACAACCCTAACCATAAGTCCTTTGAGAAAATAAGGCAGGAGCAATTGTCGCAGGAGCAAATGCGTCACCAACCAGCCCCTTTCTTCTCCCTCCCCCTCCCTAAGCATCATGTTATACAGTTCAGGATACATGTAGAGCAGTCACTGCTTATAATACCACAAGCACAGAATCATTTATACTGCAGGGAAAAAAGAAATAAGCTACATTAACATGTATGTACAGGGCTCCACACTAACTTTTATTTTTGGTGGCCAAAAGGTAAACATCCGTCCTTTTTTGGTGGCCCGATCAGGCCACCAAAGTCTTCATTTCTGAAATTTTGGTGGCCCGATGTGCGTTTTTGATGGCCCCGGGCCACCGGGCCACCGTTAGTGTCGAGCCCTGATGTACTTTTATATTACACAGAAAACATATAATGATGAAGCTCGCCTACTGCAAGGCTTCCAACATTCAAATCAAAACCACAGAGCAATCAGGGAGCTTTTGTGGTGTGTGCTACATGTTATTAGGAGACCAATTCCTTCATCAGAGAGGCTGTATGAATTCTTTTGTCCAGACATAAAGAAAGAGTTCAGTTTTCATGCAGCCTCCTACAGAATTCTTGGAGACCTGGCAAGAGTGTTTAACACAGCATTTATCCTTGGTTGTTCGGTATTCCCTCACTTACATTGTACATGCCACATATTACTCGAGTTTAACTTATATCGGAACTTAAAGACAATTTCGTGAGTGGTTAAATTTGCGATCATGAAGTACAGTATTATCATGCACAATGTCCATGCGACGTGTACAGTGTACTGCGTACCATTACATGTACACATGCATGCTGCATTCACGTCAGAATAAGAGTTAATATTTTCACAAGTTCTTAAGGTATTGTTTACCATTGGGAGCAGTGATTCAAAAATGTTCGAGTTATCACATTTGATGCAAATGTGTAGGTCAGTTGTATCACAAAACATCTTCCCATATAAAAATTTTGCAATAGCGCCTAAAATATAAGGAGACAGGGTGGTCCACGAGGGGTTTTAGCATGTCGCTGCAACATGCTAAAATTCTTGTGCAACATCCTAAAAAGCCAGCAACATGCTATGCAACATCCTCAAGAATTTGCAACAAGCTCAAAGTAAAAGTATTCAAAAATGTGCAAAACATGTGCATAACATAAGAAACATCAAACTACCAGGTACTTTAGATATTTGTGTGCAAAACATGAGAGAGAACATTGAATGTAAGCAGCACAAAGAGAGACAAGCAGCAAAATATTGCGCACTACGTACTCATCGTGTGCGCTCCGCGCATATTCAATTTCTACAATATTCTCAGATTCTGAGCTTGCAACATGCTAAAATTTCAAGTTGTGGACCATCCTGAGGAGATATCGCTACTTTTCTCACTAAACCATAACTGTAGACACTTTAGTCTCGAAATTTTTTTACCATAACCATTGTTCACATTTTGCAAGTATAACAATATTTAACATGGATTATAACGATCAAAATTTTTACATTGGTTGTTTTTATTCCTAACTCACATTATAGAATTATTTTGAAGTGCTCAAGCTGGATTTTTGTTTTATCTGCAAATGGTAAACGATGCCTTTAATTTTGTGGATAGCACCCAGCTCGGGCAATTCACAAAAATAAAACCCAGCGTAATATATGACGTATACAATGTTGTTTTCATTGTAGCTGTATGTGTTTGTACCTTGGGCACTATGTAGTTTCAGTTTATGTGTACAACACTCTGCAAACAGTAACACCATCGTCAACACCACCACAACCACCATCACCACCACTAGAACACCTGGCTCACCTGACAGGGAAGTTGGAGGTGTCTGGTACATGCTGCTGATGGTTGTACATGCCCCCTGGGCCACCCTGGTTCTGCCTGAAGCGGTTCGTGCGGCTACCGCCATTCTTGAACTTTACCTGCACAACACCAGAAATTACACAGTGAGAAAAAAAAAGTAAGCGGGGAAATGAGTGGGGAAGTAGATGAAGAATACAAATGATGAGGTAGCATGAGAATAGCACTTACGAAAGCACTGATGCAAAGAGGGGAGTTTAATAAAGAAAACGGGGGAGGGGATTGGATATGGGAATACAAAGGGATAAGAGTTACTATAGAAATTGTGGGGAAAGTGTGAGGTGACAGCAGTAAATTGACACTGAAGAGGGCCAAATCTCAGGATCTTTTGGGGAATGGTAGAACATCGGCTAGAGGAGGATAATCAAGATACTGAACACAAAGGAGGGCACACCATTTATCCAGCAGCAACATATTATGCCCATGATGGAAACCCTATTGGCTCCTCTTACAGGATGGCTGGTGTTATGGAGCAACGCACTTCATGGGAATTCCCACTGTCGTGAAACCCCCCCCCCCCCCCCCCCCCCAAAAAAAAAAAAATAGGCAATAAGCCAACATCAAGATATAGAACTCCTGTATGCAAAACCTACTCTCTAAAATGCCATCTGCATGTTAAGCTGCTTCAGGCTGCACTGCAACACTATAATCTGTCTAGATATACTCATTCAGCAACATCTACTGGCTTTTTCATGTGGGTACTGCAAAGGTTCAGAGAACGTACTCGGTCCCCAGCAACAGTTGGATAGGCAGTCCTGAGACACTACCTCAAGAATTGAAGAAAAAAAAGTTTCATAAGAAATACATTTCTTTCAAACCCATCATTAAATAACAATCTTTAAGTACAAGAGTTTACATTTTCAATGCTAGGCCGATGAGGTATTTAATGTATGTAGTTGATTTTGAAGAAACAAGAAAATCAGTCCCATTATGAATGGAGTTGTATCAATAATGTACCGTACATGGAAGCCCCAAGCACTACAGGCTACAGGACCTATCTATTTGAGTACCGTATCATTTTCTGGCTCTATCCTCTCAGGAAAGTGAAAATAAACAAACAAAACAACAACTTGAAACACCCTGTAGCCCGCCCTGCAGCACTCTGAGTGATGTAGGATGTAACCATTCACAGAGTCCCACGTCACAAGCAGGATTTCCTACGTGCCCATATCCTGTGGATCTCGTTCATACAGCACACGCTGCCGTACACCACTGCAGGAGCGGCGGTGACTCACGGTGAACTCATACTGTGCCGCAACAGACGCTCGATAGATAAGACGGACAGAATTCAGCCCTCTTTGGCTGCTTGCTGTCATACAGACTACAGGGTTATGCACCCCATGACTTGCCCTGCATACACCAACTTCTACTTCACTCTCTATATTGTGAGGAATACGGCAGTTGCGGCAAGGACATCGACCAAAACGAAATATTCACTTTGGATGAAAAATCACCATAATGGGGCAACAGGTCAATAAATTATAAGCAGAATTAGACAGATAATCATAAGGCTATAAAACTTTAGCTTCATCTATCCAACAAACTACTATAAAGCCAGCATTATATATAAGTCAAGCAATGCTCCTACATTTGTATGCTTCTTTTGTTTTTAAGCACAAAATAAAGAAAAACAAAGATTGAAGGCACTGGTTTCTTCAAACTTTGAAAATGTTGCAGAAGACAGCACCCGTATATTTATCCACAGTCATAAACATTCATAAAAACGAGAGAAAAAACGTGGAAACAGAAAACACTCTTTAGTCTAAATTCACACACAAAACATACGAAGAGACTGAAACCATATCAAAATCATGTGGCAGCAACAAGCTTTCCAGTTGCCACTAGGACACCTAAACATTGACTACAAGTTGTAGGTTACATTCAAATGGTCGCAACATTGTTTGAATTTGCTTGACTTTGCACCATGCTGTTGTTTGCTTCTCCATAAGTGAAAGAGTTTATACACTTGAGTACACAAAAATTAATTGACTGAAAGAATGGAAGTTTTTTAAGGTAGGAAATTCAATGAACAGTGTAACTACCACAAGTGTAAATGAAAAGCAGGAGAACTTGCTTGCATACTGTACTGTGGCTGCAGATCTCTTTGCTGTGCTTTGCCAACTTTTTGACTCTTAATGATGCTTCTAGTGAGTTCTAATCTGGTAGAGGTGGATGCTAACCCACCAAAACCAGTGTGGAGTATGAAACCTTTCAACACCACAAGCCATGCTGACTTGGCTTTATGACAACACCTCCAGTCACACTCACATGACGTCAAACATGGCAAACACGATGATGCCCATGTCCAACTAACTGTGGCTCACCCAAACTGGATATGAAAGAAGTAGCATTGTTTTTCCTCTCTCTTTTTTTTTTTTTTTTAAATCTTTGATTACCCAATCAGGAAGTGACATAGTTTCCCATCTGTGACACCACTAAACATAGCCTAGGAAACAAGTTGTGTTGAATCAACTACGATGAATAAATCCTCCCTTGACGATTACAAGAAAATACTCTTCCAATCATCACGGAAAAGGGCACACTTCTCATTTGACTCTGATGTATTGAAATGAGCTAAAGTTTTAAAGTGTGACCCTATCCCCCCCCCCCCCAAAAAAAAAAACAAACAAACAACAACACACACACACACACACACACACACACATGAATGAATGAATGAACGTGAAGACTTAAAATTATCTTCAGATTTTCTTCATAAAGCATCGAATCCAATCACACATGAGAGAAATTGCCAGTACTACAGTGTACATGAATATAAAAATAACATGACAACTCTGCATGTGGACACTGAGTAACAATCACAATAATAGCTCATATTAATGTTTGGCTCATGCGAGCCAAAAGGCTGGCTTACCATTACATTCAAATCACCTGCCTGGGTATGGATATATTTTTCAATCTTTTTAAAGACCTAATAATAAGCTGCTTCATCCATCTGCACATATTCTGGATAAATTTCAATACTTGGAATCAGGTTTGCATGCATTACTTGTTACCATGTCAGGCAGGCCTTGGGGCAAGCTTTGTGGCTGCCGGTGACAACCCTTGTTTTCAAAGTGTGCATACAATTTTCATATGGTAACAAACTAATCTATTGGTAAGCAGTGTGTAACTAAACCAAATCATGAAGGTCTTGACAAGAGCATGATTCATTTCAACTCTCGAAGTTTCAAAGTGTGCATTAAAAATTTCATAAGGTAACAAACTGATCTATTGGTAGGCAGTGTGTAACTAAACCAAATCATGAAGGTCTTGACAAGAACATGATTCATTTCAACTCTCAAACAGCAACAAAAAAGTAGCAATACCGCAATCTGACTTCTGACTTCATTCGAAACGGATTGTATACATGCAGTATTCACAGAGAACTGGTGCCTGCCCGAGTTCACTTACCCTCAATTTGGACTCCTGGTACTCATATCCATTGAGCTGCCTGATGGCCTGCTCAGCTTGCTCTGGCTGCTCATAAGTTACCACCACGGCGTAGTGACCATTGGGGTTCTTGGAGGGCACTGCATATGTTGGGGGAAGAAGAAGACAGCACAGCACAGTGTGCGGCATGCATAATTTTAATCACTGCCAATTAAATGACATTACTGGCATGGTGATCTTTAAGCTCCTGAAGGCTACTTGCTGACTTTATGGCATCACATACTACAGTGTACATTGTATATTACATTCTGTCTTAAGGTACATGTTGTGTGTGGTAACTCATTCTCCTTTTTTCTCATCTCTTTATATCTATCAAAATGCAAATTTGATATGACAGTAAGAACCTGAAAAGGAGCATTCATATCATTTGATATGAAATTTTTCATGAGCCTAGAAATTCTATCCAATACACACAGAATTTATAGCTAAGATTATTTAATGAGCAATCAGCCACTGAATCATACATGAGATAGTGAAACAGCAGTTTCCCATCATTTCAAACAAGAACTACGGAGAATGACCAAGATTTTAAACAGTTCACTAGGTGCTTTTGTACTGAAATATTTATATTCCCTTGAAAAAGGTAACAGATTTTGTATACTAAAAGTTATGAAGGTAAGAATACATTATGTCGTGTGGTTGGCACTTGCAGCATCATGGAAATTGTGTTAGAACTTTCAAAGCAATGTTGCTGTTAAAGGTGAATCCCTGCAATATCCTGATGAATATTCATCAACCCCTGCTGTGTTCACTGATACAGGTCATTCACTGATGTGTCATCACATACCCCCCCCCCCTTATACACACATGCATGCACGCACACACACACACACACACACACACACACACACACACACACACACTAAATGGGATTCACCTTGTTAAGGCTGGTGCTAGCAGAGTTAACAGGGCATCCCTATATTGCTTCATTACTCGCACATGTCCTCAAGATAAGACGCATGTGATTCATGTCTTTGTTTGCTGAGGGCCATTAATGAATGATCTTTCTCTCCCCTTCCCAGCAACCACCACCCCATCCTTCTCTTTCTTTCTTCTTTTTCTTTCTTCTTTGGGTCTTCCCTTTCCATCCCCCCCCCCCCCCCCTCTTGAATCCCCTTCTGGGGCAGGGCAAGGAGGCCATTGAACTTGCCCACCCTGTATGAACTACAAATGGCCGCAGGTTATCTCATAATTGAGAGACAGGGCAGTCTCATAGCTCTTCGGGTGTGCGGGAGAGAGAGCTGGGCGAAAAAGATGAACTGATATGACAAAGAGGGGAAACATTATTTCATGAACAGGCTGCCTCATTAGGAGCATTTCCCCTAATGTCCATTTACGAGCCAGACGAGAGGCAGCGATCTTTACTGAGGCCACTTTTTTACTCCCTCTAAATTAATGTTGAATGCGATTGTACTAATATCCTGGCCTATCAATCATTGTTGGTTTCAACAATGCAGTCTAAACTAGAACCTTGTGAACATTGCAAAGGTGATTGTCTCGGAGGCAATGTAAAAATAGTCGATGAACTCAGGCCCACTACCTCTCCTCTCTCTGTTTTTTGTGTTGTTTTTGTTTTTGTTTTTTTTTTCTCTCTCTTTTTTTTTTTTTTTGCTCTGCATATGTGCTGGTTATTGATTGGCATGCCCTTTTTACATGATGGTGCCATTACACTCATAAAACATTACGGTCCAACATAAAGTACAAGCTGCTGGCGATGTGTTTAAGACTTTGGACAAAATCTGATAGCTGGCTCTCCTAATATAAAGCACATAACCACTTCCTAACAAAAACCTACATTCATGCTTCCTCTTCTTTCAAAAATTTTAGGACACAAAAGTAGGTGAAGACCTCGCTCACAAGGACATACAAGCTGAACTACTGACTGCCCATCTGCAATTTGTATGCCTACCTGCTATCTCCTTGTGTGCTTTGGGTGCCCATTGACACAGAAAATCCCATTTAGTAGCATTATACACACTGTCCAAAGTCCCTGGTGTAAAAAGGGCTGAGCAACTTTCATAGTTGCTTCAGAAAGTTCAAATTGATAGTCAAGCCCCGCCCCCCCCCCCCCCCCGAAAAAAAAAAAAAATGGGCATGCACAGTAGAATGCACTTGTTTCAGTGATGAAGTTAATACTCCATAAGCTTTGTATATTAAGAGAGGCATTAAACAAGGTTTTAAACCGTCTAGTGAAAGATTTATTACTTCGTGAATGTATTATTACACTAGAATTACATATGTAACATCGAACCTGATAGCAAAGGGAGGCGGCAACAACACAGGTGTTTCCACACATATTAATTATTGTTTAACTACAATGTAAATCTAAATCCCATCATAACCATCTACAAGTTCTTTCTTATGTAGGTACAATACAAGGTTACAGGGAGACTTGACCGCATCAGAGCCTCTCTCCTCTCTCAGGCACAACGGAGTTCACTTGGAGTTCGGAATAGACAAACCATATGTTTCAATTTCAAACACGAGCACCAGTTTCGGTGCTGGAAGAGCAGTGTTCATAGCTCATCCCACAATGCAACAAAGCTCCAGAGTGACGGGTGACATGGTAAACGCATTTGTTGCAATAGCACAGGGCACAATAAGGCTACCCAAAGACGCCTGCTCGCTTTCACTATTCGAAACTGGGCAGACTTTGCCAAGATGAAAGAACACACTACTGTTGCCATGGTGATGGTGACATCATCACAATCATCATACAATCTCTAAAAGCCTCCACCCAAGCTTTCTGCAGGTTCAGATGGAATTCAGAACATTTTTGTTTGGTGAGATGTCTACAAAGTGAGCAATGGAAAGCATGCTATGGGGCTATTCTGCTCACATCTGAATTCCAACCACATTGGTAGTAGGGATAACTCTATGATGCTTTGATTTCCGTAACTTTTATGCAAACTAAATAATAGTACCCTGAAGGACAAGAATACTCAGTCATCTCTGGGATCAAAGCATTAATTTTCCAAGCAGATCAAAAACTCAGAAAATGTACCTAAAATATTTCTTTAGTGCTTGAATTCACACTAAAACCACATTTTCTTTGATAAGAACGATATTTGCTATCATCTAAAAGTTATTTTTTTGATGTAAGAACAAACTTTCTAGCAAGCTTCTCTCGCAGCATGGGATGTACACAGCACTGATATATTGCATCTAGGTCAAATGGAAGAGATGGTGATTTTCAATGACAAAATTCAAACATAAACAATCAGTGTACATCCCTGTCAAATTAACTAGTTTAAATTTGCTTTGCATACTGGTCAAAAGCCTTCACACAGTCACTTACAGTAACTCCTTGAATAGCATTACAATGCCAGGGCCCTGTTTTATGAATAGTTAGAATTGATTATATAGTTGATTTCAACTGTAAGTCTATGGCAGCCTGTGTGGTAAGGAAATTTAAAATTGATTTTTTTTTTCTTTTTTCTTTTGATAACATGGGGCCCAGACAGAGTACAGTATATTGTAGCTGTTTTTGTTTGCTGGTTTGTTTTGTTTTTTGAACAGTGGCACCAGAGGTAAAATATTCTGGGCCTCCCAACTCTACAGCTCCTGACAGCATTATGATTCAGGAATGAAAGGCCCACTATACTTAATAAGAGAATACCCTTGATATTTCAACTTATACCCAAAATCTGGAATACAGCTGGAGCACAAAAAAACACCAAAAAATAAGTCTTTATATCAGAAATTCACTGTCACGTATTCAGAACCCATGCCCCATAAACACTCAAATTTTGCAAGCAAGCCATTACAGTCAACTGAAGTTTCACATCCACACTAATGGTAACCATTGCCATATTTTTAATGCATGTTCTCCATGGAACACATTGGAGTCCAAATACACCTATCCCTTTCTGATGAAAAGAAAATCAATCCGTAACAAAATCTGTGAACCTCTTTCTTCTTTTTTTTAAAGCAATCTTTATCACCTGTATAAACAGAACAGAAAACACAACTGTACAATTATACATTGCCATTCCATGCAATTAGCAACGACTGCCTAGATCATGCACAGGTTTCTTTGAAATACTTACATGGCTCGCATTCTGTTACAGTGCCAAAGGTGTTTGCCAGCTTCTCGATTTCCTTATGCTCCACTTTGGTTGGAACATTCATGATGATGATCTTCAGCCGGTTGCTGCAAAGCGACAAGAGACGGCATCATGTTATATACGACAACAAAAACATACCAAGTTACATATTTGAAGAAAAGCATGATAAAATTACTGTCAACCATAAAGTAAGAGTTAGAAGCACGAAGATGTAACAAGAAAGGGAGAAATATAGACAGACAGACAGAAAGGCAGAAGCAGAAGGAGCAGAAGAGAGAAGGAAAAAAGAAATGCTGCTCAAGAATATAGAGAACACATATATGAAGAAAAACAGCAAATGATAGAAAATGAACAAAAACAAGAAAAGGAAAATCAAAAGCAACACTCAAATCACAAACAGTTTGTTTTTACCTGTACGGTAAATCCACTGTGCATTATACTGACCTTAGGAGCCACTTAGGACAAGATTGATTTTACAAATACATCGCATCAATGATACATGTAGTAAAAAGACACAGATTTTTCCAGGGAAGACTCAACTTTTCTGCTTCGTCATACAAAATGTGAAATTCATCACAACACTTAATACAGCATGGCTCCTCCTCCTTCTTTGTTATAATCTACTTTCAACCTAGTGCATCTTGTCATACAGTAGTAAGCGATGGCTAGCAATGAAGCGTCTTTTCAGACATTCTAATATTTCACTAGGAACTCTGACCCCTGACCTTGGAACTGTAATATTCAACTCTGCTATTCAATGGTTTTCTTTTCATCAAGTGTTGTTTACCAATTCTGTGTGACTCTCAATTTTATTGAGTTGCGTAATTAGGAATGCAAATAAAAGTATGTAATCTTGACCTTTTGGCATCATAGCCTAGACAAATTTTACAAATGAAATAGAAGACAGCTTCTAATAATGAGAACTCCAACAAGACATCTCCTTTCTCACCATCTTCACCAAATATCAGTCTTTCATACTGTATAAACTGTGCAATGAACAAGTGGCAAATGTTCTGCCAAATTACAAAGGTGGACATGAATTCTACTTACAATTTGTATGCTCAGTTTTATGGGGCCATTCTTCCAAGCAATTGTCTTTGTTATTAGCTACAAGTGTACAGCGTACCTCTATGCACATTATTAGTATTGATGAAATCTCGAGATGGCATCCCTAGAGAGCTAAAACCCATTACAGCTTTTACAGTAAATATCATATTAAAGGTCCAATTTACCTTTGAGAACAGTGATTTTTAAAAAAATTCAAGATATGACATTTAATGCATATATATGTGTAGGTCTGGTGTACCAAAAAAAATCCTATCATATAAAATTTTAGCGATAAAGCCTAAGATATAAGGACATATCTGTATTTTTCTCAATAAACCGTAACTGTAGACGGTTTTATCAGGAAACATTTTTATTATAACTATTGTCCACATTTTGTATATTTAACAATATTTAACATCAATTTTACCGATTCAAATTGGTTGTTAACTCACATTTTAGAACTATTTTAAAGTTATAATGCTGGGTTTTTTGTTTCATCTGCAAATGGTAAATTATGCCTTTAAGAAACTTTCTCCTGTGGTACCATTCTAATACTAAAATAACCCTGTTGGTAATATGAAATGGATAACTTGCCGAATTACCAGACTAAAAAGCCTGTTCGCCCTTCTCAAAATCAATGCATGAACTGCATTATTCGACTACAAGGTGCAATAAAGGAAAATAACATTCATTGGTTGAAAATCACTGCTTGCTTTGTTTTCTTGTTGGTCTAATTTTCTATCTCAAAATTATATGGTTCCTTTATTCCTAACAGTGAGCTGAAAGACAAGTGTATGCAGTAAAACAACAATGCACAAGGGTAGTAAACTATACAGAAGTATATGACAGAAATATGAAGAAAAAAAAAAACCCGCACAAAGCCAGAATGATGCAAAGCAGGTAGCTATATGACATAGAAAGATAGGCAAAAGGCACGAGGAAAACATGGGGACTGGTGCACAGTCCAACGCAGATGGATGTTGGCATCCACTCACTACCTGAGTTTTTGATGAAAATTTGAATACCACAGCACAGTAGCAGCATCAGAGCTGCTCCACACTCAGTGGCAATGCTTACAAATGAGGAACCACATTCCACACCATGTCCTGAATGAATGCATTCATTGAACACAGGCAAACAATTTTTCGGTTTGCACAAAAGACTACAGCAGCAATCATAAAAAGCAACAACCTGTTGCTATTTCACATTCTTTCATTTTCACGTTTACAAAATTGATGATGCCAGTAGTTATAAACATATTGGAATGGTTCCCTGTCTTTATATAAGAATGTGCCCAGTGATTATACCCCTAGAATGGTGAAACATCTGTACAATCCCCATATACTGTACATGTGCAACACTTTGTTTGTATTTCAGAGTTGGCCCATTTTAACCAAGGAGCTAAGTAGCTCCTTGATTTTAACTATGGAAATTCTGTGTGAATCGAATACAAAGACACAACAGTCCACTTGTTTGACCAGAAGCAAACACATCAATGAATTTGAAGCATTGACTGTTTGGATCATGTTGTAGCAAAGTCAGATGATTTGTAATTCATAATACTGATTGAAAAAAAGAATGATAAGTCCCACTACAAGAAAACTTCCTCATTGTTCTTTATACAATTATATTTTTAATAGACATCTTCGTAAAAGCACAAGCTGTTCATGATGTATGCTGACAATGTGCAATTTGTATGCAGAAAAAATAAAGAACACCTGCAAACACAGGTAAACAAAACTGACCAGCAAATAAATGCTCTGAAGCAGAAAGTTTATCTTTGGTAATGAATAGCAGAGTGATGTGGTGAGCCAGCATAATTCGAAATAAAAAAAATAAAAACAAATCCATAAAGCTTCAGATAGTCTATGCTTTAACATGAATTCAAAGCACACTACACTATAAGCTACTGGAGTTACACAACATTGCAAATATCTAAGGTCAGATCACACGAGAAAAGAGAATTACTAAACTAACTTTTTTTTTAACTTGGAGAATTGCTGCAATAAGAAAAGCTACAATTGTATATGTGCAAGTATTTTAAGAAAAAAAAAAAGACTCGCTCTTCACTGATCCACACTGTATGTCCCCCCCCCCCCCCCCCTGCAGAAAAAAAAAAATTACTACAGGACCCTCCGCAATAACTTTAAATATAGCGAATCAATCCAAATACAATTTCAGGGTATGAAACTATAACTTATTACCCACATGTTACAGAAAATCCCATTCAATTTGCTTCAGTGGTCAAAGAGTAATTAGGATTTTTGTAGAGCACAGGAATCCCTTCCCTCCAAGTTCTGTCCATTGTGTTCACACATTAATAATATGCAGTTCCAAGAGCATCTAAGTGGAAGTTGGAAGAATCAGATCCATGACATTTTTTTACAATGATCCACAGTTCTCTGTGACCACTTACTGAAATTGAATGGGTTTTTCTGGAAAATATAACTAAGATGTTATATTTTGAGATCCTGAAATAGCAGTCAGACAGTTAACTCACATTGGAATTATGGAAACTTTCCGGTTGTAAATTTTTGGGGGGACATTCTGTATATGCCTAAAAATCATACTAGCAACAACAACAAAAAAAGTTTAAAAAAAATAAAAAAATAAAATCACTTTCAAAACTAGCATTTAAAACTGCAAAGCTAGGTCGAAAGTAATCCCTTAAATCCCCCTTTTACAGCCTTGTATTACCAAATATTCCACTACTAATATTTCAATTGACTCTGTAAGATTTGACAACATGGTGGCTGCTGCAACCACATACAGGCCTACTAGGAAAATAAGTGTAGTTCAACAATACAGAGGAACTAAACATAATGAAATTTTACGCAAACTATTCCATCAACAAAGAAGAATGACTTTCTAACTACAAAAAGAGAATTGAATAGCTTTAATTTTTGTGCACTGGTGCTCACTGCATCACACTGCAGTTCCTGGAGAACATGTCATAAAAAAGAAAGGAAAAAAAAAGATGGTGAGAACAGAATCTGCGTGTTACATTAAGTGCAGGTAATAAAGGAAACAACCAAATCAATATTAACAGAAGTCTAAGTAGAAGAAATAGTTAGACACAACCCGGCAAACAAACCCGTCAACTAAAAGGTTAGTCCAATCTGGGGAAAGGGATTCGGTTAATTATTTTGAAGCTCTGTGAATGCAAAGGTGAAATAAAACAATATCTTGTGTACAATTGACAGCAAATGTGGCATAGTAAATGGTAGACCTACCCTTTATCTTTATCAGTTCCATTCTCTCTTGGACTGTTGAAAAAAGCAAATACAATTTTACTTCATCATGGTGGTGCTGAAGTGAATAGCAAGGAGTCATTGAAAATATTACGCATTGAATCAAATATTTGTGGCGACAGCACACAGATTGTGTGTCAATTAAAAGAAATCAAAATGACTAAAAATCTATTCTTTAAAAAATTCATTAAAAATGAGCAAAAACCCCTCTAATTATTGAAGCACTGGCAGGGATCTGCAATGGAAGCTAAATCATGGGACTTCACAAAACTGTTCACAAAAACTGTTTTTCAAGCAGGAAGACCCCCCCCCCCCCCCCCACCCTTCTTTTTATTGCACAGTAGTAATCTTCATTCATCGTGATGACATGTTCTATCATAGAGGGAAGGGAACAAAGGATAAGTTCCTCCATACAGCCTCTTTTCTCTTCTTCCTCGTACACTATCATGCCACACTGAGGGTACTGAATAAGAGATAGACCACATCCCGAGTTCCTGCTGTGCGATCTGTTCAATTCACCCTCCCTTGGAGCTCTCCCTGCCTCCGTTGGAAAAGTAGCACGCTCAGACGACAAGTACAGTTGTAACTACACTTGTATACATCACAATCAGTGTACAATCAATGTGTATACATGCAGTGGATTTTCTTTTCTTTTGTATGTGAGTGTCAACGATTTATAAGGCATGAAGCTATTCAACACACAACACTATTTGCCCTTTTCGTAAATATTGACGTTCACGGAAAACCTGACCACAAAAACCTCCTTTTCCCTGCATGCTATCATGCAATGGGACACCATGTTTGAAATACTATATAGTCAAACAGCAAACTTCTTTCTCTGTATAATAACATTCCTTGCTCCCTAGTTCTCCACCAAGTGCCATGCATTATTGCACGTTGGTATTCTTACAAAACAGGGGCATCATAATCTACTTGTGTACAAGGAACTCCATCAGCACCTTTATCAATGGCTCTTACGACTGTGCAAATACGTGAAACCATAAAACTTCCACCTCATCCAATGGATTATTCTAGCAGACAAGAACTGCAAATGAAAAGTAAGTGAGCATAATGGTAATGCACCTTCACATGTTAGTATTATAACCACGTGTACCTAACTTCCACTCTGCTCAGCAGTGGTTGGCACCACCCCACTATGAATGGAGTCTGCGTGCATTCAGCAAGACACACAGGCTCTAATAGCAGAGAAAGGGGAAAAAAGCAGGGGCTGGAAGTGTAGCCAACAGCCCATAGAGTGAAGCAGCGCAAACCCAAACGGGAGCCCTTTGCAAATCGCTGTGGAATGCTGACATGGAGAATCGGCTGGCGAGGTCATCTGGAGGTTATGTGTGGGCAGTAGCTTGGGTCTGCATGCCCTTTCCACCTCGCGCTATGCATCGCACAGAAAGGCAACGAGAACAGCATGTGTATGTGTGTGTCTGTGTGTGTGTGCACTGAGAAAAGCTGCAAGCCACGTGAATGGGAAATCAGCATGCTGTATGCTCTATCCTAGTGCGCACGCTGAAACCCACTGCCATGGCCGCTCAGATCTCAACATATGTTTGGAGGATCTATTTATGGAAGGAAGAAACCCACATTTCAAAGTTAGCTGCAGCACAAATTATCCATCTTGGGTTGATTACTAGCACGGGCAACCATGTCCATTTTCATTGCACTGCAGCAAAGCCCGCCTCGTACACGCATTTCTTGTTGGTTAGTCTTTACAGATATGTATGGCTAGTATTGGCTACAATTACATAGTTGAAATATTCTACTAGAGATTTCTTGGATTCTTTTCTTCGTAAATGCGATACAGTATATTCATACAACATTCAAGTTGATGGAATAATGGTCAATCCATAGGACCTATACTTTATGCCTGGAGAAGAACAGCGTATTTCTGAATCCAGTCAAATTACGAGCTGGTTACAAGTGGAAATGTACAAGTTGTAGGTCTACATGCCAATGCATAATAAACAGCAACAGAATTTCTTTGGACAAATTCACTAGAAAATACAGTAACTCTTCCACAATTATGACTTTACATGTAGGCCTACTACTGTAGTAGTGTAAAAGTGGAAATTTTTGTGCATTTTGCCCAACATGAAACTAGCATTTTATGACAAACTGTTTTACAAAGGCCTACGAATACTATCTTATGTTTTGATTCTGCGGAATTGAAAATTAATTCATCATGTTAAAAAAAAAACACACACGACAAGGTTATAACTAAACCACAATGTCATGCAAGTGATATTTCAGAAACGAAGTAAAAAATCAAATGACTGTAAAATAGTAACTAATACATTATTTCTCTGAACATATAGGCCTAAGGATTTTCAAACTTCTTTTATGCTCTTCCTTTTTCTCACTACAAAGTTCCTCTTTGACAGGGGTACTTTAGCTACACAGCTAGAGTAGAAAACTACAATTACTCTAGCCAAAATGTGTTTTCAAGATCAGAGCAAACCATTCTACTTTCAGACAGCAGAAAAATACAGTATGAAACCAAGCGACCAATATACTAGAGCAACTGGCATGGTTTCCTGTTTCCTCCGAGTTCATCACATGTTCAAATCTCGGCAGGTATTGCGCAACTGATCTGACAGGCTGCAGGTGTCTTTCACAAGATTTATCCCCACAGGGCATAGCTAAACATAGCCAGCAGTCATGAGCTGACACTCTTACCAGTCACAACAACCTGCAAACTGCACATTTGAAAGTGCGGAAATCAACCTGGAAGCATCATTATTACCGAGCCTTACATACACGCTTCTTCTTCTTCTTTTTATAAAAACAGAATTGGCAGATGAGGAACCATCTATAAAGTCAAGGAAGTTTTATTTTAGTTAAAGGTGTTGAAAAGTAGGTTTCTCTAACTTTTTTCCAAAGCACTTTTTTTAAGTATCATCCATCTTTAACGAGGTTCTTTTTCAGTAATTGAATTTGTCATCTCTCTTCGCACCGACAACCAACTTGACTCAGCTGCAACTCATGACTACACATGATGTACATGTAGAACAAAATAAAGATATACTGCTTTCCAATTCCAATGAACATGAAATGAATGTCTTGCTCCAGCGAGATGCAACACGTCACAAACCTTGTCCAAATTTTGGACGCAAAATGTGTAGACCTATACTGTATGCCAAAACACAGCCATGTGGAAACACTATTAAACATGTGGAGGGACAAGAGTTTCAAAACAGTCAGATCAACTACTACTGTACATCAAGTCATGAGCAAACAGGCCACATGGCTCAGAACCGTGAAGTGCAAAGGAAATGGTTCATTTTCAGGCTGTGTCGTAGCACTCAACTTAAAACCCACCCACACGCCAGCAAAACAAAGTCTCAGACAGCTTTAGAAGGTTGGAAATCACGCACTGTGTAAAGCCAACTGCTGATCTCCACAGATGGATCTTATGAGAGTGGTAAATGCTAACCGTCACACCGACAAGGGGTTAGACAAGGTTACATACTTGGCTGTCTTGAGGTAGTAGTAGGAGAGGAATAAGCTGAGAAAGAGAGAATGAAAGAGAGAGGGACACAGAACCAGATTCGCGACTATCAGACAGTGTGACACAGTGGGAAGTTTGCACTTTGCATTTCATTTGAGGTTCGCCCTGGCATCAATTTACAGGGCGAACAAAAAGAGCTCAGTGTTAGCAACCTGGGTGGATTTGACAACTTCAAACACTAGGACAGAGCTTTCACATAGTTGCAGTGGGACAGAGGCCTAATGCCTGCTAATGCCACTTTATATTTTCTTTAATAAATCAATTCTTGAATACTGAATTCCAAAATTTTGAAAAGATTTAGATGGCAGAATGTAACACCAGATATATCACTCTTTTGTTTAAATGATCCATTCATCAAAATGAATACCAATGACATTCAATCTCGTCTTGTATACTGTAACTATATTATAAAAATGGCATCAAACATGTTTCATGTTGATCAACAAAACATTAGTTCTTGTACAATGCACTTTCATTCTTCTGAAAATGAAATGTTTTAGAAAATGTACTGTATTTATTCCTGCCACTGAATTTATGTACTATGAACTGCCATATTTTCGCACGATCATTTTTCGCACTGAGTGGCTAAAGAACATATTCGCGGGTTTTTTAATTGCACAACTGTCAACCCATTTAATATATGGAGAAAATATTGTGAAGATATTTTTGCAGGTTTTAGAATTTGTGGTAGCCAAAAGTAGTGCGAAATACGCAACAATTAATGCACTGTGAAAATTTGTGCGTTTACAGTATTGTGTCACTACACTTTGTAACCCCCCTCCCCCTCCCTGCCTCCCTGCCCCCCCCCCCCCCCCCCCCCCCCCCCCCCCCCCCCGCAAGTAATATAGAAGGATTTATAGAACATTGTCACATGTAAAATTCTGGGGTGACAAGCAACTACTCACCAACTTTAATAAACACATTTAGATGGTGAAACCTGCACAATGTACATTGCACATGTTACATCTACAGCAATTGCTAGCAAATGTCACACTACTACATGTGTATGATATTTGGCCTCAATCTTGCGACTACCGTGATGTACCCGAGGATGATGTCATACTTACTCACCACCTATGAGATTTAGATGGGCATCATACAATGATACCTGGAAAAACTATGTGTGTTGTAAATGAATAAATAAATGAATAAGTAAATGAATAAGTAAGTATTAAAGTAAATAAATAAATAAATAAACAAATAAATAAATAGATAGATAAATAAATAAATAAATAAATAAATAAATAAATAAATAAATAAATAAATAAATAAATAAATAAAACCTCCAGCAACACTTCATGGCAGAGGCACTAAAAAATCAGTAGTGTTCAGATCCAGAAAATAAACTGTAGAAACAGGAGCAAAGAAAACATTTTAAATCTACCGATACATGTAGCCTATTATCAACGCAACAAGATGGTTTCCTGGCCACACTGCACTTGCAGCTCTTGCGTCTGGACTGTATAGGAGTCTTTTTCATCTCATTTATGCACTCCCTTCACTCATTCAAACCTCTGTTTACCCCTGCATGCCTGTAGATACTGAAAAGCAGAATGGTTGGTTGTGTGTGTAGTACCTCATTAGCCATCACTTGATCAGTTCCCCACGTGTTAGGATCTGCTTATTGAATAACCTCTGCTACTCCCAGTAAGAAAGACAGAGAGAGATAGAGAGGACCAACACACTGAATTGTCTCGGTAAGTACACTACATCAATCATCAATGTCATTTCTTTTTGTTTTCCCGCAATACTGCAACAGTTATTAATACGCAGTGGAACCAGACTTTAAAAATCCATACTTCTATGGACTTTGTTGCGATGGTTGTCACTCGCTTTGATACAACAAAGCCAGGCCATGAGGCTGAATTTGACAGTTATAGAAGAACCAGCAGCCGAGCAACGGGTAGTTCCTTCTGACCATGACAGCAATGACAACTTCGATGTTCACAAGCCAATGACCATGTGATACTAAAGCGCATCAGTCCACCATCGATGGCATGGGACTTACTTGACCTTGAATGAAACCTTTAATACTTGAGCTGAAATGCACGAAACATATCCTTCACATGAAATAACTTCTATCATCACTTCATTTTTTTTATCCCTTTTTGATGAAAACTTTCATCCATACTTGTACATATTCACAAGTGTCATGAAAGTTGAATTCATAATGGGAATTCATAATGGAGCTTGGTGTTCTGTACTTTTGGACTGGAATGAAGGGAAGCCTGACCCAGTACAAATGTATGCTACGATAACTAACCCAAAGAAAAATCCATGAAATTCATAAAAAGTGCACAGAACTTACAGTATTATACTGTGCTTAAAGATTGTAAATATTTCACACATGGATAACTTCAGATATCACAAGACATTTGCAGCATCATAGAAAGATTCATTTTTTCCCCCTCATCTTTGTTTTCTTTTTTCACTAATCATCCCAGTAATCCCTGAACATTATAATTTGTCATAAATGTTATCTATTAGCAATACAATGTACACATATCTGCCTCACAAGATTGTATTATGTTTTGATTTCTTAATAAAAAATACACAGAAATTGCAGGCCCCGAACTTGCCACTGGCTAAATTTTCACTGAATTGCTTTTCAGACAGAAGAGAATCTCACATGTGAGAGCAAATTCTTTAAATTGACACAAATGCATAAAGGAGTGCCATGTTTTGAATATCCATCGACAAATCACACCATTAGTGTACTGACAAACAGGTATTTCATGGGGTTTTTTTTCTTGCATTGAACCCCACCCCCTCCCCCCCCCCCCCCCCCAAAAAAAAAAAATGCTTGTGGCTTCAAAAATACCTGCCACCTACCTTCAGGGTGATCTTGCAAATGAAAGCACTGATTTGCTCTAGCTTCCCAACTGGAAAATGTACATAATGTACTGTATTGAAGCTCCAATTGATCACTGAAATGTTTATCCTTTGATATCAATTTGATACTTCAATCCACACTAGCCCCTTTTCAGCAGTTTTACGCGACATAAACACACTAATGGTGATTGTAAGTAGTTCACTCGGTTTCAATTACTTTGAAAACGATCATTTTTTTATAGCTACATTGTCTAGATGAAAGCTCATATTGACCAATCAAAACCTAATCTAGGATCATGTATTCGAGTCAGCTGGCTTTATTCTTACCACATTAAAAACACGAGAACATCACAGGGGGTACAGTAGTTTGCACAATGCACTAACCTCAAATAAAAAATAATAATAATAAATAAGAGGGGCAGGAGAGAATAGGCATGAACACAGTAAAATGAGTTTGTATGAAAATTGCTTCAAACTTCATTATACCAGTTATAAACTTTTGCATCCACCATCAACCACTCAATTCCCCTCCCCCCACAAAACACTCACAAATCACGGATAAATCCCACAATTCCAAATTTCCTTGCCAGCAAACAACTAGTGACTAGGGGTGCATTTAGGCCTATGATCTAAAAATTTTCTGAGGCAGAATCACCGTCCTAAACACGTTCGAGGCATTTTCCGGAGTTAGATAAATGTAACCATGTTTTCAAACGCGTTTTTAATGGAAATATTATGCCAGTTTGAAATGCGTTTGAGACCACGATCGCTTTTCTACGAGTAGATAGACGCAATGCCTTTTTGAAACATATTTATATCTCAAGGTCAACTCCCAGCTGTTTACTGTTGTGTTTTCTACATGTACCCATTATTTGTGTGTGAATGATGAAGCATGTATGGTGGTATGCAGTTGACCTTTACTTCCTACAACTTTACTGTAGGTTGAACGGCGCAAAGCAGCTGCGCAGTGACAACATCCGAATCACGATTGAATGATGGTTAAATAAACGCTGCAACCCGAGAATTGTGTTTCAAACCATGTTCGCAAACACTGTTCCAAACGCGTTTTGAAACGTGATTCTCTCTCTCAAGTTAGATAAATGCAGCCTTGAAAACATAATGCATCACAGTCTGAGTAAAGCTCTTCTGTAACGTGTACTGTATGATTTTAGAATAAAGACAGCTGATGAGGTACTGAATGTTAGAGGGCCATTGTGAATTTTGAAGCAATGGGTCTCAAACTACCATGATATGGCATCAGGCCAAAATATCCCCTGATGTACTGTCACTGGAGTTGGCAAAGTACTTGGCTTTTGAAGTTTAATATGTCAACCATGAAGGTGATTTATGCCCTGTGTACATGGCAGTGTTTACATCTGTTGTGAATAGTCACACATCAATGTCCTACATACACATGTATCCACTTTCACACAAGACCAGATATTGCACTGCCGGAGAAATACAATGAACAGTTCATATTCTGCATCATCCTTTCACAAGATGGGAGAAAAAAAGCAAGATAACTAAATAGTGATTTATCAAATACTGAGAAGGACCATCTCCCTTTAGTTTTCCTTTAAAAAAAATAAATATATGAATAAAGATCAATCCTATGGGAGTGTATCATGTCTGTTTGGTGCTGCCTTTTGTAAAAATAAAAAATAAAATAATAATAAGATTACATGTATGTTCACCCCCTTATCATAAGGGGGTATGTTCACGCAAAGGTAAAAAGTCTGCAAGCTTTGAGTTTGTTGCAATTCCTAATCCTAGCAACCACACCTTTGTCTCTCACATGCAATGGAAAAAGAACTACAAAAGTGTGGTTGCTACAATCACAAAGTGCAGCAACTCAATGAAAAGCCTACAAGCTTTGTTGAGTTTGAGTTGTTACACTTTATAATTGTAGCAACTACCCCTTTTGTCTCTCACACACTATAGTATAGCAAAGAGTACAAAAGTGACCCATCACAAGCCTTTGCTGGCAAAAGGTCACTACATACTGGTACCTTCTGGCTTTCCTCGGGACTGATGGCTCCACTTTGATGTGTCCTCCTTGTAGGTGATAACCTGTTGGGGTATTAAGCAAACCGACATAAAAATGCAGGTATGGTCTATGTCTTTACTCAAAGATTATTGGCTGCACAGAGCCTCATCAATTCAATGTCAGGATACATTTCAGGCTGAAATACACATCCAACATTTAATTCTATGTTAGTTTACAGTCCTGGATATCATGGTACATACATGTAATCATTTCAACTGATACAGTAGCGACTCATTATTTGATCAATTCACTGCATTCAAATCCTTACATGAAGATCAAGAGAGAATGTTAACAATTTTATTTCACTGTTTCTTCTCATGAAACTAAAATTTTAAAACCAAAATCTCAAAGAAGTTGTAATGTGTATTACAGCAATAAAATTACATGGTAAAGGGTTGATTTTTGGCCGTTTTCAAGTAGCAATCTTGGAGTTTGTTGTCCTCAAGGTCAAGGTCACATTCAGCTCACTCTATCAAAGTTCAATCTTTGATCTGACTTGGAAAAGTCTTTAAGAATTCTTGGAATAGAATACAAGAATTATTTTCACCTGGCATCAAATTATTTCTATACTGATTAACATTCATGTGATACTTGGAATATTACTGCTTGCACAAAGTGTTACTCCATGTCCCCAATTTTACTTTGTGCATTAGTGCACAACATGTTCACTTTTTCAGGCTAATTACTTTGGAATTGACATCATACACAAAAGATTTCAATATGATCTGACAATCAATCATACAAACCCTATTATCATTCTGTTTTCCTTTGAATATGATAATGACCTGATTCTTTCACAAGGGAATACAGAATCTGTTTATTCACAAAACAAATACTCTACAAACTTAAACTCGAGTAAAACTCATTATTTCATGAATACGGTTGGGCATTAAATAGATTTCATAACAGACTTCATGAGGCACAGGGAACCATGTTACCCTTACGGCCAAGTACAAAAAGAAAGTAGTTTCTTGTCCAGACTTTTGGAAAGAGGTGATGAGGGAGGTCCTTAGTATTTGATATAATATCTTACTATTCTTCTGATCTGAAGCCGCTGCATACATAAGCAATTTCAAGCTAGTGCAAGGCGCTAGTGAAGTTTTGCACCTTCTCAAACAATGATTTTCAGGTATGCACAAATCAACCCTGAACATTTCACAACCTAAAATACTGTACTTGAATGTGAGTCTACAAAGTCAGGTAAAAGGTTAAATATTTGCACTACTGCATGTGTACGGGAATACCGCGACTGACTGTTTCCAAGGAATACAGCACAGAGCATTCAATTCAAGCAATCCAGTTGTACCAACTACTGTGTAGTGTTTTTATGTCTTCTACCGGACTTTGCAGATTCAAAAGCAAATTGTGAACTGGTATCAGGGTGTGAAATATTAACAGTAAGTTTGTACATGTTTGGAAAGCATTTACAAGGCGATAGGAATCTACACTTGCACCTAACTAGCATGGTATAGTCGGCAAGAGTAGATCTACACCTTTGAAATCATCTGCTTTGATGCTTACATGATGTGTGAAGACATGTGTATTCACGATGTACAAACGTACACGTGCTGTGAAGCTTTCTCAAATCCACAGCGCCCCAGGAGCATCGGCCCACAGTACAGCGGCCGGTCTGTGACACTCTCACCCAGCAGTGCACGAAAGCGGATACGCATTATTAGAGATTCTAATGCAATATGTACATGACATCACAACCGGTAGGTGAATATTTTGGGCACCCGAAATAACAAATCTAAAAAAGAAAAAAAAAAAAGTTGTACAGAAACTCAAAAAGATGCAAACAAGGACGAGGAAAACAAATTTGGGATATTTTCATTGCCACTTTAACAAATGGTAAATAGTTTTTTTTTTAATAAAAAAAAAATTGATGTGGCACCAAATTCTGATGCATGCGAGGACGAGAAACTACTTTCTCTTTTACTTGGCCTTACACTTGTCAATAACAACCTTGAGAGATTACATTGTCTTGTGCTGTACTTTTTGTGAAATATTAATGGCATAATTTACCATTTGCAGAAAAATACAGATCTCTCGTTGTATTTTAGGCTTTATTGCGAACATTTTATATTGTAGGATGTTTTGTGGTACAACAGACCAAAGCATATGCATTAAATGTCATATCTTGACCACCGGTATTCTTAAAATCACTGTTCCCAAAGGTAAACAAGATTATATACTTTTTTTAATGAAATATTAAGTTCTAGAAATTTTCTTTATATTGCTCCACTTACTAGTGTTAAAATCAAGAACTACCCTCTAGTCTTACCCAGCGATAAAAGCACTTACAATCATAGCGTATCTAAAACTCTACAAATTGATAACTCTTTAACAGATTGTCTAACTTCCCTCAAACAGTGCACGCATGCATGTTGCATTCATGTGGGGATCAGATTCAAAGTTAAAGGGATCATATAGTTTTGGTTGAGACTTAATTTCAGGTTTCTAACATTTTTTGGTGAGATAATGAGAAACCTCTTATGAAATATGAAAGAGCACGTAATTCCAAGAGGAATTCAACGTTTATTTGATGAAAATTGATTTTTGAAATGGCTGAGATATCCAAAACAGAGCGATTCTAGTAAGTGTGGGACCCACACTTTATTACGATCGCTTTGTTTTACTTTGTTTTTGGATGTTTCAGTCATTCCAAACCCGATTTTCATCAAATAAACTTTGAATTCCTCTTAAAATGGTATGATCTGTACTATTTCATAAGTGTTTTGTTGGTATCTTGCAAAAAGTTAAAAGCCCAATTCTCATCTCCACCAATACTGTACCATCCCTTTAATATAGCAATCCTGGGTTTAGGGGCTAAATTATTTGAGGGCCCTTCCAACTTCAGCACATACTACGGTTCGCACTGCCACCGTTCATGAGCAATGATATCATGTCTCGTTCAGCACACTGCATGCACCGCGCCGTTTTCAAATGGAATTTTCTGGCAATTTGTGCCAGGAATATGTCATCAAAGGAGTAGTTTTGGTCGTACATGCAATTTATTTTTCATTCTCGTGGTATTATCTTAAAAATAAATTCTTGAGCGATTTATACGTGTTTTGATACTACTTTTATAATGTGCGAGTATGTGCTATGTATATGCGAGGATGTTTGAAATGCATACATGTACCCGTAGATCAATGTTCAAAATGTAAGATAATATGTTCATGTACTGTTAAATTTTGGAATTGACTTGCAAAATCTGTGAAAATAAAAACATGCAAAATGAGTGTACGGCACCCTAGTGTAGTTTAGATTCTATCATTCATATCATGGCTCGTGCATAACTTTGTTTTTCTCCTTGCTTGCCCAGGGCCCCGTTGCATAAAGTTACGATCAAATGCAAGTCAAGAAGATCAAACGAAAATCCCAAATGCTCCATTCTGATTTGTTAAAAAATCAAGTTGCGTATCATTTTCTTGACTTGCGTTTGATCATAACTAACTTTCATGCCACAGGGCCCAGGTGTCATTCATTACGCATTAAAAAAAGGGGGAGGGGGGTGAGCAAGCATACTAGCACACTGCACCGAGCTGTTCTGGGGCCCGTTGCATAAAAGTTACTATTATGGTAACTTTGCCATCCAATGGTAACTTCCATGGAATTCTTGATTTTGATTGGCTGTTGAGTATTGTTGCCATGGTAGTTACCATTGGGTGGTAAAGTTACCATAATTGCAACTTTTATGCAACGGGCCCCAGGTGCCGGTTTGTGTAGGTACAATTTTGTAGCTGTGCTTGGCATCCCTGACCTGCTGACAGTCCTTGTATGCCATGCCCCTGGCCTAGAAACGCCATTGCTATGGTCACATATTTTCAACTTCACCTGTATTCTGTCTGGGTCAACATGTCACTCAGGCCGACTGACATGGGTTAAGTTGGGCAATCGATCTCTAGTTCTCAGTGTAATTCTGGTCCATCTTTCAGCTTGCTTTCGGCTTTCGTCTGCGCTCACACATCGTCACTCATTTCCGTTTTGTCGGCGGCATACATGCGGCCATTCATTCCACATGCTCAGTGAGGAAATTGCTCCACGAGCTCGAGCGCACTCCATCATACAACGCAATTGCATGCTACACAAACCTGCACACGCTTGTAGCGCACGTGTGGTTGCAGAGAATAGACTCTGGAACACATGCATGCTGGTTTTAAATCACTCAAAAACTCGGTATGACAACATTGATTTACCGTCATATACAATGGATGATTACGATAAATCAATCGATAGCTATGTTATCTGGTTTTTCTCAAAAATCTCTCTGTTGATATATCAAAAATTAGTGTATACATTCACTTACCGTTCAACTTTTCGATGGCCTTTTCAACTAACTCTTCGTTGGAGACGTCCACAAACGCGAACCCATTTTTCTTCAATAGGATCTCCTGGACAGGGACATCGTGTTCTTCGAAGAGTTTTCGTAGCTCATCTTCAGTTACATCGCGGCTCAATTTTCCTACGTAAAGCTTGTTCATTTTGTATGATTTGTTTGATTGGGATTGAACGGCAAATTATGAAATTTTGATGTGGCTCCGGTATGAGGAGAGAAGTAGTATGGGTCCAGTGGTGGGCTGATCCCTCGGCGTGTGTGAGAGAATGTATATTCTGGATCACAGATTGTTGTATAGCTAATGCATTGCTGCGCGCGCGCTGGGAGGCTGTGTGCGTGCGGCGTGGCCCGTATAATATTCTCTACTATAAAGAATGGCACACAATCATGAACACACGCGCATAAAACACATGCGCACACCATACACACTAACACACACACACACTTTATACATGCATACTATCCAAACATACACGCGCTGAGAATGGTTGTGCGCGTGCTCACGCTTTCATCTACACTAGGTTACGTGCAATCGTCTGCACACTGCTGTAGATTCCCAGCAGAGATGGTACGAGGCTTGTTTTATGGCAAGGGCAAGCGATCGAGGGATAGAGAGAACGTTTATCTGTTTTGCACGCACGCGCGCGTTATCGGAACGTGCACGTACGTACTGGCGAAGGAAAGCTGTTTGAAGGAGAAGCAAAATGAAAAAAAAAATGCTTCACATATTTCCTAAGGCCACGTGGTCACGACCTTCCAATAATGATTGACAAAGAGGAGATTCAGTCGCAGTCGTACCGCAATTTGATTGGTTAAAACCAAGCTTGGACTCCACCTCTCAAACAATTCATCGTCGCTTATTGGTCAACTCTCTCCTCATAAGCATAACCATGACTGGGAGGCGATCAATCTCGTAATAAATTATGCACAAGCAGTGTATTTAAACCGAAGAACTTTCCCATCTTTGCATCTCCCAAAGACATGTGTAATTGCATGTTTACATATCCACTTGTACCAAGTAGGATTTAATACACAAAGGAACAATATACATGTACATTAACTATACAAGGGAGAGCAGGTAGTAAGATAAAAAAAACAAGCAATTTCTTTTTTTTTTTGGGGGGGAGGGGCGGGGGGTATTTATGATATTATAATAACATCAAATCTCAGAAGAAAAGTTCATCTGATAAAACAGAGTCCAATACAAAGCATGTGTGTCATACATTTCTACTGTGTAAATTTACTGAATACAGTATAATTGCTTATGAATGCCTTTCTCTTCTGTTTTCTACATATTTTATTCATGTAAGAAATTAAAATGATTCATGATATATATACACCTATATATATATATATATATATATATATATATATACATTATGCATGTTATGTGTGTATTAATATGTGTGTTACTTGGAAAAGAAGAAACAAAACATGTGAAGGAACATACCTCTCTGTGTACTAAATTGTAGCCATCATAGTATCATTATATTTTTGCAACACCGTCCAATGATTTTTGATGGGTTTTTTATACTCTATATATTGCGAGGAATCAAATTTGAATCCGGTAGATGCAATTAAAACTCATGCATCCTTGAGGGTTTTGAGATATTCAAGATCGTGCAGATGGCGGCCTAAATGACTGTCAAAATCAATCAGATTCGGATTCACCACCCTCGATATAAGGTAAAACCAGCAATATTTTCAATTGTTTACCATTTATAAGGAAATACTTTTGATATTGGAAGTTTAGTTTTGGCCGTCATTTGGAATATAATATTTCGAAATCCTCAAGGATAAAATAGTTGCATCAATATACAGATTGGGATTCAGCAATCTCAAGCAAGTTAAATTCTACAGTTTTTTCCCCAAGTTTTCAAAATATTTGTATGGTAGAATCTCACATTTTGCCATTTTATCATGGCTGTCATTTGAATGTCTCAAAACCCTCACGGATGCAAAAGTTATGTTATCGAGATTCGGTATCAAAACCTTCGAAATAATTATGGTAAAACCATCAATAAATATTGGGCGGACGGTTAAACCAAGGAGCTTCTTGGTAATAGACTGTATAGGTTGTGCCCAAAGTCTAACTTTGGCACCCAGGCTATTGAGTATAAATTGATGACATGAAAGAATGAAAGTCAAAATCGTCGGCACTTTTGGAATATACGGAATGTGAATTGTATATAAAAAAAAAATAGGAGGGAGTTACGTTTTGGTGTTTATGTTTGTAGTATCGAAGTTTGTGTTTGCTTTTAATCTTGACGCATTATAGGCGTCTTGTGGCAATATCAAGAAGGTGTGATCAAGCACTGTCAGTACAATTCCTGGTAAATGTATAGCTTTTCAAGAGTATTTGTTGAAAGTACTGTAGATGAAGAAAAATCCGAAAATTGATATTGTTTATATTATAATGATGATAACACTAACAATAATAGTTTTTACAACAACAACAACAAATAGGTAATAGACTTATACTGATATTTTCATCATTTTCTTGAGGGTTTTTTTTTTTATTATCCTTTCAATCGCATATCCCCCTCAGTTTAGTCAGGTCATGTTGTTGTGTCTCTGTTGTTTGTTCCATTTTGTCTTGATTATTGTGTTATATACTTGTAAATGCAGTAAGTATTTTTGAAGAAATTCTTGAGTGGTCCACAATACAAGCATTGCTTTTTGGTGGACCTCTCAGTTCTCTTTTTTTCCCCCTCTAAACATATAACTTTGCATTTTCCGGTATATGCATATATATCATTTATCTTTATTAGTTTGTTGACTATCGTTTATTTTTCGTACTTTGTGTATACTGTATATACATGTTTATGCTAGAATTCCATATTTACTTTGTGTTATGTTTTGTTGGAAGAAAAATGCTGAGAATGAAATAAATGAATTGAATTGAATTGAATTGAATTGGATTGAATTGAATCCATTTTTTGTTTGTATATTTTGAGCATAAACCCAATCTCTGCTGAAGTTCACTATCTTATTAATTTAAAAAAATAAGAAACTCTATATCCTTTCCATCACCGTAGTATAAAGTTAGTACCATTCATGCAGCACTCCAAGCAACTACAAATCATGATTTTTGTTTGTATGGATAATGGGTGCTATGATATCGTATTTGCTTACTGACCAATAGATGAAAAAAGAAAATATGTGCAAATCAACATGAAATTTTTAATGAATTATTTCTAATTTGCATAATGTGATTTGACAGAGATGACTCTTTCTTGAAGTATGATATGTTTTTCTTTTTCTTTTCTTTTTGTAACGTTCCCATTTTCGTTTGAATAATGACTGTATTAATTGGATTTGAAATGTAAAAATGAATCTTAACATTTGCAGAGCAGAGTTTCACTTTCCGGAGATGCTCACATCAGCAATGTTTTACGATGTCTTTGACTTCCTGCACACAAATCCCGGCCTTCCTTTTACCATTACAGTTTTGGACCCGAAATAGAATTACTGCTACTTAAATTTCAGGTGGTCATGTTAAATTGTGTTAGATTCATCATCATGCCATTTACAAAATGAACTGAGATCCTTTGTCTCAACCCAACTGTATGCAGTTCACGTTTCGTATTATATGAACAAACACCATAGTAAAGTTTGTTGTTTTTGAGGGGTGTTAAAGGTCACATTGAGTCACCAATATAAGTTGTCATAATTTCAGGTTGGAGCCAAGCGAATTTTCTATTCCTATCACGATCAATATAAGTCTGATGGAACTTTTGAAGACTCACACTTTAATCTACCTCTTGTTTGTAGATTTAATTTGTTTTGCTAAAGCTCAAGATTTCTACGATCTATATAGATAAAATGTCCAAATTCCCGTACTACTGCATGGCGATCTGCAAAAGTAGTGCAGCAATAGATAGCTTTCTGAAACATCATAGGATTTCATTCGACGTAGTGCGGGTATGCAGTTATCGTATTAGCCGACAGGTGACAAAACTATGTAAGAAAGGTCAACAATAAGATCCTAACTTGCTTCTCACCAACGCACCTGCTATCAATGATGGCGGACCTCTATAATTTCAGTACAAAGTGTTCTTTCTATAGACGTTTTTACTGTGATTGTTGCCGCTTCCTGGGTTTTTCGCTCTCCACTATGTAGGCCTATCTTTTCTCTTACTCCATTCCCTTGTCGGTGTTTCTTCTGCGCCCCTCGAACAAAGAAGACATTACACGGATTGGTCATTTGGTCAGAGGAAAGCAGACCACAAAGCCTTGACACAAAGACCGCGTGACCATGCCACTGACCCTTTGTGATGGATACTCCACCTCTGAAAACTCGGTGTACAACTCCGTAAACACTGAGGGGTTCTCATGTTTGCCTCTGCAGCGTAACAAAAGGGTAGGACAAGACACTTCAAATGGAACGTTGAATCTGAATTCCACCACGATTGCGATAGAAAGGACAATGAGTGTATCGATTAACTATGAGTGATTATATTCTCCAGCAGCAGTCGTTATGATAAAATATACGCTAACAACTTGAGGCGGCCTGCTTTTTTTCCTTTTTTTTTTCTTCTTCTTCTTATTTTTAATTGGAGAAACAGTTAAAAAAAGAAGGAAGGAAAGAAAGAAAATACGATATTTCCCCATATTTAAGATTTGTTTTTTTTTTTACTATATGCATGTTATATTACTAGAACAAATTCAGAGCCATGTTGCATGAGAGTTGAGATCAAACATAAGTCAAAAAAATCAAACAATATATTATGTCTCTGAATATTCAATTCTGATTTGCTGATACCTGGCTTATGTTTGATTTTCTGACTTATGTTTCATTGCAACTTTTTCTACAACAGGGCCTAGATTTGATATATACTTTAGACATTTGTGGAGCCCCCTCCCCCCTTTTTTTTAAACCTGGTAAGTGACTATCTTGCAAAATGTACTTGAACCTGTATGTAGAAGCTATGCTGGTTTTTTTCTGTTGTGATCATTTTCTTTTGCACTAGTGCAAGTATATGCAAGCAGAACTGTTCTATTTGTTATCATTTAGACAGTTCTAAGTTCTGTTAATGTTTTGTAATGTTTGATTTGTAGAGGCCTATAAACCATTTATGATCCCTATGGGAAAATAAATGTAAAACTAATTAGTAGGTCTTATGTACGTACATGTTGGTGTCACATGTGGTACCCTGTATGATAAAGTCAAATTCCATGAATTTCAGACTAATTTCCATTCATATATTCACCTTTGAGTCTACTTTTTAGGGTTTCAGTTCAAGCGGGGGAGACCGTAAATTTCCTTGAATGTTCAAGGGAAAATATCGACCTAATTAGTGGAAGCCTTATACCTAATGAGCTGAGTTGAATCATCTGTATAGCCTTCAGCTCTCTGAATATTCTGTTCAGAACCCGACATGCAAATGAAACAGGACTTAAAGCTTGGGAAAATAATTCAATTTTTCTTATAAAATCTCGAACCCCATTATTCAACAAAAAAAAAAAAAAAAGATGGATTCCGAACTTCATATTGTAAAGAGCAAAGTAAAGTAAACTAAAGTAAAATAAAGTAAAATAAAAATCCAGAATATCAATTACCAATATCAGTGCATTTTGTTGTATATTCGTTGGAGTCAGCGTCATTTTGTAATGATTACACCACAGAAAATGCCCAAGCTGATACATTTTATTCTTCAAACGTTCTAAATCATGACAAGAAGGGCAAAAGAACAGTCACCATGCACATGATTTGGTCAAAGATGGTTAACATTTTTCCTTCTTGGGATTCTGCAATAAAGCCGTTCTCCATTTGCAACCGGATATGTCACACAGAAGATTAGAATAATCAAAGATAATAATAATGAAATGGGCCGGTTGCTCAAAAAGGCCAGCGGCATGCACCTGGAATCACAACAATCTCTATATCATGGAATACGATTTTCTGTTTGTGTTCTATGTAGTATACGTCCGCTTGTATTGTATGTTGAATTGCCGAATAAATGATAACAGTAATAGAATGATAATAATAATAATAATAATAATAATAATAATAATAATAATAATAATAATAATAACAATAGTAATAATAATAATAATAATAATAATAATAATAATAATAAATAAATAAATAAATAAAGAGGTGCCGGATTGCGCGTTTGGTTCGTGTAGAAATTCCGTGAAGACTTCGTATAAATAATTTACATCCATTTTGCGTGCGAAAAGATTGAATGATTTAGCTTCACGGCATGCAGTTACGTACATTTCATTTTCTATTTTAGTTGTGCACATCAAAGAACAGTTGGAGATGTTTACTGAAAATAGTGAACAGAAGAATGTTCCATCCAGTTTTGATATAAATTAAAGGTTCTTTACTTCGAGTCAAGGTGTTTAATACTTTGTTCTGTTTTATTGTAAAGAGAAATTTGCCCAAATTATGCGTGTTTGATACTCTGCGTCAGCGAAAATGCGTAGATTTTGTCAATTGTACATGAATCATAGACGGAACACAATGGCCAACTTTTGTCTCACAAAGAAGCTCCCTGGCCGCTGATGACACTGTATTGTTTTAATTCCTTATTTCAGAAACTGCTTTTCTGCACTGAAACCGCTTTTCTGCACTACATGTTGTTGATTAATGACTGTCCGTTCTGACTAGACAATAAATGAACATAAAATTCGTGCAATAGCGTAAAAATACAATGCATTGTGAACTTTGACCACTCGAAAAATAATAAACGGAAAGACTATGCAATATCTAATTGTCAGACCCGGATCGGATACCTAATCATTGTATTGTATTACATTTTGCTGATCATCCGTGCATGTCTATAGTCTGCACATTGTGTTGGTAGTAATAAACAATGAAACTTATCACATATCTGGCACACACCTCAAGGGGCCGGTAAAAGGTAGGCCTTTTTACACACCGGTGAGCTTTATGTTACTTTTCTTAAATCTTTCGAAATGGCTTCAAATTCATACAGCAATTTGTTTGATGTATCATTAACATATTTTCCGATTTTTCACTTTAAGAGCACAATCTTGAAGAAAATAAGAAAGAAAGCAAGTGATATAATACCGGTAAGTGGGTATACTAAGGATATAATCCACGCGCAAGAGTGAGTAAGTTATTTCACAATTTTATCAAAATTAAGGAAAAAATCAGAATGTCAATATTACCAGTACAGTGTATTATGCACATTGTTGTATCTTCTTGGAAGTCGGTATACAAATAGGCCTACTTAATCTCAGAAAATATTCAATTAATATTAATTCTGAGATGATTCTCGTTATCATCATTCAAAATGTTGTTATTGTTGAAGATCATGGCATGCTCAGCACAGTGGGGAGGAGAACCATAATACGGACGGTTTATTTAACTCGCGTGATTTTCTCCTTTTTTTAACTTGAAATACAAATCAGTGATGACGGTGAATGCGGCTGAACATATTCGCGCACAAGATTACTAGTAAGTGTCTTTTTAATTTATGCCATTGGCGCCAAAAGGCGCCGGATTGCGCATGTGGTTTACAAAGAGACGGAACGCGAGTCGGGGCTCGAACCCAAGATGAACCACGGCGTTGAGAATGGAGATCGGCCCTTCACGTATCCAACCATACAGCTGCATTTATACAGCTCTATGTATCCAACCTATTTAGGTCGCATATCGAAGTAGCCACATTGCATAGCCGGCGAAAAGAGTGCGCACAGATGGGATATATTCTTTGTGAGCTATATACGCACGCGATTGCACGATATCAAGTATACCCGCGAATGACAGGATATTACTACACTGTACAGTGTACTAGTACATGTACATGTATTTCTTTCTTTTTTTCTTTTCTGTTTTTACGTGGGCGTATAACAATAAGCGCAAATATGTCGCAAGAGGGCGGTATGGCACAACATTCAATGTACTTGTATCTCTAATGTAACTGGCTAGGTCATAATCTGGGTATTCAATCATCTTTGGAGATACCTAATGAAGTACATGTCATGCATATGCATATTCAGAGGATTGTTACATTTCAATTTGTGTGAAATTCCCATATCTGAATAAGGATCGTAATTGCTGTTGTTGTTTTTCTCAAAGTTCTTTCCATGGAATTAAGTCTTTCTTACATTCAGGTATAGGTATGAGCATACAACCCAGGGCCGGTGTAGCGGCAGATAGCGTTCCGCAGCGTTGTTTGCTCTAAAACAGTATCCGCCGGCGGAGCATTTTCAAAAGGGGGGGGGGGGGAGGAGGCACTTCCGGTTCCACTTCCGGGTTTCTTCTTCGGCTGACAAGCAAAAAAAAAAAAAAAAAGTTCTTCAGCGCCTTTTAGCGCCACTTACGTACTTCCGGGTTTTAAAAAAAAAGTGTGTTGGGGGGGGGGGGTGCCCAAAGGGACACCTTATTGTATGATGCACAAAAAGTGTGGGGGCCCGAGCCCCCACGCCCCCCCCCCCATCAGTTTCGCCGGCCATGCAACTTATAATGTTTCCTTCAGCTATGATGCATGAAAAGACGTTACTTGCATTGTAATTTAATGTAGACTTTGTAAATGATATATATCTATTTCCCATGAGCAGTATAATACATTATTATAAGATCTTCACGACATGCCGTCAAGCTATAATTTTCGGTTTTAGTTGCATGCAAGTTTATCACATGAAAGAACACTTGGACAGTTTATTAAAATAGAATGATCCTCTATCCATCTTACTGGCAAAGAGAAACCGAAACTCAAACAAAATCAATTGAGTGAAAGCAGCAACATCAGCACTGAACAGTGAAAGTTTGATGGAAATCGGGAAATTAATTTTTAAAAAACATGAATTTTCAAGGTGTCGGTACCGTCATCGCTGGATTAGAAGACTACTACATTCCGGCCGGACAACAATATTAACGAAAATTTCATTTTACATGTTAAGTACACATTCCATCAACTTGTTACTGACCGTAATACAGTAGTACTATCTCCTCTCCTCTCCGAAAGAGGAAAGTCACTGTAAATGTGTTGCATTCTCTTCAAATTGTCTTGATATAGTGTTTTCCATAATGCCGTCATGATTTGCAATTAGTGTTGTTTCCTTATCTAGTGATGACGGCATTAAATTTTTAAAATCTATAACTTTTGAATCGATTATTCGATTTCTCTCAAACTTTCACTGATTCAGAAAGTCGATGCATGCCAATGTCATCACATTGTTGAATCTTTTTGGGTGTTGTATTATATTGGTAATTATACCACAGAAATGTGAAGGGCTAGTCTATTATTTATTCTTCAAACGATGTTCTTAACAGTGCCGGCGGAAGGGGGGGGGGGGGGCTCACCCCCTCCCCACTTCTTTTGCACCATACAAAGGAATGCATAAGGTGTCACCACTTTGGGGCACCCCACTTTTTTTTTTACCCCGGAAGCGCGTATAGTGGTACCACAGAACTCTCTGTGAAGTGGTACCAGAAAGAAATAGATACAAACCTTGAATAGACGTGTGGGCGCGGTAAGGCTTTGTTTTGGGGCTGAAGACCTTTTTCTTCTTCTTCTTCTTCTTCTTCTTGTTAGCTGGTGAAACCCGGAAGTGTCACTAGAAGTCTGAAGTAACGTTATACGAGAAGGGGGAACAGCACAGTAGAATTGTCTTAGAGGATAAACAGCCATTTTTGCTTCTTCATGCATGAGTCTGCGATATCGAACATGTAAAACACAGGTATGGAATTAGAATTTCGCCAGCGCAGCGGCGCCAAAAGGCGCCGGATTGCGCGTGTGGTTTACAGAGAGTGGGTTCGAACCCATGATGATCCATGGCGTTGGGAATGGAGATCGACCCTTCCTCGCTATTTATGTAATCAAAAGATCGCATGACAAATCGAAGTAACCACATTGCATAGCCGGCGAGAAGAGTGCGCTCAGGTGGAATATATACTGTGTGAGGCTACGGGCACACGATTGCGCCACGTGACGTCATTGGATCAATAGGCATTTCGTTGGGAGGGTTGGGGAGATAATAAAGAGCTCGATAATGAGTGGTGGTGATATGATAACTGCAAACGAAAGAGGGCGTTATAGCACAAAATCTGTCATGTTGCACTTGTGAGTCAGTTCCTCAGAGTATGATGACACACGTCTCTGACCAACTCAAAGCTTTAACAGAATAAGGTCATTTGTACCATCTGGACATAAATCTGTGATGTAATGATTATTCAAGTGGTCTTGTAAATGGTGCTCGCCAGTACATTCACCTGACAGCAGAAGTGATATTTGACAAAAGGATCTATTAGTCGTCGTCGTCCAGGTCGGCTCCAGCTCGTATCTGAGCACTAGGTTCGTTAGTTTCTATAATTATGCAGCTGTCATTTGTATGACGCACCTCTTGACCCCCGGGAAAGGTGCGTCATGGTCGCGTCAAGTACCACCAATTTGATGACGCGTGGTACCGTCATGGGAGCAAAATGTCCGTCACAATACTGACCCAATATGTGCGTCATAGTCGGTCATTTAACCAGAGTGTGTCAAAAGGTTCGTTAATGGGACCGTCATGTAATTTTGCGAGGCTTCTTGCATGGTATCCCTCCGTAACAGAATAAAACAAACTCGCGATCGCGAGCCGGCCGAATTCAGCGGCTCCTGAAAACGCGAAAATGACACAATTTTCATTCAGTTTTATTATAACATACTGATACTCACTTCATTCTCGTATGTCTTCTTTTTCTATCTGATGTCAGACTAAAGGTCTTTTCAGAAGGTTTGAGCACAAATTAGCTCAAAAAACCACACTACCAAACACGATTTGTGATTAAAATCATCACATACAGCCCGCGGCATCGCGAAGCTCGCTATCCTTCAATCGCATTCACTGTTGTAGTGTAGCATCGACCGACCGTCGACCGTGATATCTGCTGCAAAACCACGTGCGTGATGTGGACCGTGTTGTACATGTATACAGTACAGGCGTACATACACGTGTATACAGAAGTCGAGGCCAGGCCGCGATTATTTTTTCCGTAACCCTAACCTGCCGATCGACACACAAACGATTATGGAACTACTGAGAGTCTTATTCATATTTATGAACAAGATATTTACGTCGATGTAGGGCAATTTGTCTATCAGTTGCAATACTGACAGTCTATTATATTGACTTAAAATAGTAAATTCTATTCAAACACTAGCCATATAAACCATGTACCTAACTTAGGGTTTAATAAGGTTCGTGTTTAAATATAGGCAGGGGCTTCAATCAAGCTGTTTTCGAATCGGGGAAGGGGAGGCGGGAGGTTACGGAAAAAAATTACTGTGGCCATGCCAGGCCGTAGTTTCGCGAAACTAGATATATAGTTCGAGGACATGCCATAGCAACGTGTAGGCCTATATATCAAAACATGCGTTTCTATGGGATGTCCATGAACTAGCTAGGGAACGGTTTTGAGAAATTCGAAGTCATTCGAAGTTGAAGTGGTCTTTTCCTATGCATTTTTAGGTGATCCGAGTATCCTCTCGAATCACCTTCTGTATCTGTACGGATTCTTTCTTTCTTTCTTTCTTCTTCTTCTTCTTCTTCTTCTTTCTTTCTTTATTTCTCCCCAAAAGTTGTGCAGAGGTTAGCTCAGAAAGTGCTATATGCCTATCAAGTTCATACTTATACCATGTATGTATCGTGTCCGAAAGACGACAGATCTAGTTATTTTTTGTTGTTCATATCTCAAAAATTCGATTTCTTATTTTTTTTTCAACTGGTATTTGGGAGTCTTGTAATATATTTAAAATGTTGATAGAAATTTCTGAATATATTCAGAAAGTACGCCTAGGCGCCTACTGTTTGGATAAACGGTAAACATACAGTCTACGTTCGATACGAAGAAATCATTACGTCTTTCACTTGAGGAAAAACATACAAAACAAACCAACAAAAAACACGTACGAACGAATGTTGATAGCCAAAACTTTGATAAGTAATAAGCAGTTATGATGAGCGTGAACTGAAATTAATTGTCATGATTTTGCTGTCTAACCAGGTGATGACTGCATCTCATTGAACCTACTCGTAGTGAATTTCTCTGGGCATACGAGACCTTTTTATTTCTGTGATTGCATTTTTAATTGACTGATTAATCGATCCTTTCTTTTTTTTAGTGTTCAGGGAACATAAGATATTCGGTGAAGTACACTATATTCGACTGTTTGATGTTTCCTACTATGCGCCAAAAGAAAGGCTATAGAATCACGATATCTTTGCAATGATTCCTTTAATTCAACTAATGAGCTGGTTCTTCGATCGATATTTCCAGGATACTTGTATTTACACGCTGTTTATTCCAGTGCGCGCATTCTTTCGTCTGGCACGCACCTGGGTGTGGCACCTGCTTTTGTGGAAATTTCCACAAGGGGAGAGAGGTGGGGTGTCAAGTTTCTTCGAGCCGAAGAGACTGCATGTAACACAATCTCTTCGCTCTGATTTATTGTCATTCGTGCTTTCCCCTTATTCTTTGCTGATATTGAACATTTAGATTTAACTTTACGAAGGTTGGTAGCACGTGGTTCTTTTTTGTTGTGAGGTGTATGTAATTTCTTTTTTTTATCATTCTTGGGAGGGAAAAGAAGAGTAAGGGGGAAAGAAGAATAAGAGGGAAAGTGAAATAAAACAAACGGCACACCGTACGCTCAGCATTCACAGTAAGCCGTCTTTTTCCACCAGCATAGCCATAGTTATCATCATCACCATCAGACATCACTCAGACAATTTTAGCCTTTTCCTATCGACATTAAGAAACACGCATACAATGTAGTCCCTCGAGACAAACACCTAGGAAAATAAATAACAAATACAAAGTATCAACACCTCCCAACAACACAAATAACGGTACATGTACATGTATTTAGAAAGACAACCCACAGCACACTAAAGCGGCTGGTATCAAACTTCGTCGCTTCGGTTCCAAAAAGTGATTGCAGCAAGCGGAAAAATCGCCGTTACGAAAATAGCAGTGCGAGACACTTTTAAGAAAGAATTACGTAAAATACTTCAAAGTACAAAGGGAACGGATAAAGTGATGTAAAATGGAAGAAATCGTACCAAACAAGGTGTGAGAAACGACAGTGGAGAACGGTATTTAGTGTAGTAAATTTAATTAGGCCCTAGCAAAAGTTGGCAGCACCGAAAGCTACGCGAAAATAAATATAGACATTGGAAACTCGGTATTGCGACGAGATCCTTAGGATCAAGTCAATAAACGATACAAAACAAAGGAAATCAATTCATTTTGACCGGAAAATAGTTTGTTATAAGTATTCTGTCATATGAGATCTCTTTTGATAGGCCTAGAAATAGGCCTATGATTTGCTACATCGAATTTCCACGATACTCGGCCTCGGGAAAGGCGAACGCTTTTCATCTGCACATACTGCAGTGCACATCGCAATACACGAACAGAAACTCACCTCTTCCTTGCAGAAAAATGATGCTATAACGTTACAAAAAACACACACAACACTCTAAAAATCATTTCGTACTTGAGAGGAAAGGGACAAGCGGATGGAGAAGAAGAGAAATACAAGCAGACATTGCACAACGGAACGCTTCTACCCCGACTCAAAACGAAATAGGGGACTGTAGTGTAGTGGCAGCTGGCTATAGTGTGCAGCTAAGCTACTATACTCACGCTCCCCAGCCGCCCACACATGGGGATACCACGGCGATCCATGTAAACATCCGAGGGTCCGTAGGCGACAGGGATTCACGCGCGCGAATTTCCGTTCGGTGCACACAGTTCGCAGGCGGCGAATTGCGTGAGCGCACACTTTTCCAGTCTGGTACGTACCGCGAATAACATGTGCGTCAAGGGTCAGTCATTTTCACGAAGAGGTGCGTCACCATTTTTCATGGTTAATGCGTCAATGTCTCATGAAGGTGTGTCACTTTTTGTGACGGAGGGTACGTCATGGTACCTAAAAGGTATGACGCACATTGGTACTTTGACGCACCTATCCCGGGGGTCAAGAGGTGCGTCATACAAATGACAGCTGCATTATTGTCTAGCGGGTTGTTGCTGATGTTTATGTCCAGTGGTGGATCCATGGGGGCGCACCGGGCGCGCGCCTCCTCTTTCTTTTTTTCTTTTGGTTAAAACAAAAGAAATCCCCTTTTCTCTTTATACGGAATTCCTGGATCTGCCCCTGATGTCGAATGTGACCTTGGAGTCCAAGGCGATGATAATAGAAAAGACGTGTGCAGGATTCGCAAGGGACAGGGCAATAACCAGGGCAATGAAGTCATCGATCCGGACATCCAACTTGACTAGGCCTATACATTCAATTCAAAATAATGGAATAGATGCTTTCCCAAGTATACAATAACGACAGACCATTATGCATGGTCACTTCGTGATAGTCTTACAGAAGTTCATTCTTTTGTTTGAACATGATTGATCAATTCCAAAAATTGTCACTTCAGGCAAGCTTATGCTTTGTGTCACTTAAAAACTGGTCACCTGGAATTAGCAAAGTGCCCAACCAAACGAAAAAAAAGGTCATTTGTAAACAAAGAACACATTAACTATAACTTCCAACTTAAGCATAGCCTGCCGCGGTTCTATCAACCGAATGCATACGGCCTCTTAACTTTATACAGTAATTCTATGTAGACTTTGTAAATTACATATATATTTCCCATAAGCAGAGGATTTCTTAACATTGCTTCTGGATATGCTGTTTTGCACATTTTTGGTTGGAGTTGCCAAAGTTTACCACATCAAAATATACTTGGCGGTGTAAGAATATTTAAACAGAATTATCTCTATCCACCTTACTGTAAAAAGGACAACAACATTAATACTCTGCCCCCCCCCCCCCCTTCGAGAGGGTCGGATGTCTTATTTTGATTTGTTTGGAAGAAATTTGCCTAAATTACTCAGCATCGGAGAAAAATGATACACAAGATTTGTATGCGACATGAATATACTGGTCACTCTATACTGATAGCCAACTTAAATCTCGGACAGGCTGAAAACGTATAATGACAGTCCTCGCTTGTCGCATGATAACTGTTAAATACTCTTAATGACCATAATAAGTATACTAAATAGAATTACATGACACTGAAAACCCATTGATCAAGAAAAAAATCGCTATACTTAGCTTGATCCTCATTTTATCTTTTTTTTTGTGTGTGTTTTTGTTTACATTTTGCAGGTTGTCATCAGTGCATGTCTTTCTGTTGGTGATGGTATAAAAACGAAAATCTTATCACACATCTTTGCACACGCCTCAAAGGTCACGGAGGCGTAGGGCCTATATTAAAAGTTACATAATATTATACCGGTGAGCGTCATGTTATACGTTTTTGGAATCTTTCAAAATAGAATCTGATTCCCCTCAAACTTTGTCAAAAATAATCTCGTGCACTGATTTGTGATTTTTTTTTTTTGCTTTTGCATATTTATACAGTAATAATAACAATAACAACAAGGAAGAAATATGAGGAAAAAACAGGTTAATTTTCATTGAAGGACATTTTAAAGGCTAATCTAGTAACATTATTCATACATGGGATCCCGGACAATGTGACATCAGAATGTCAGTTCCCAACATCATCGCGTTGTTGTGCTTTTTGGGTGGCGTTTCTTTTTTATGAACATGTTCAGATCTTTTCTTGCCTCCTCCTCCTTGAGCTCCTTTTGTGGAGACGTAGGATCCTACATTCATGAGATCCCTCGTGGAGACGATATGAGCTCCCTTGTGGAGACTTGGTATATTTAATATTCTTGTTCATATCTCTAAGATTTATAATGTTTTGGTATATGTTAGTGTTGTCTGGGGTAAATTATTTGTATAGGACCCCAATTTTCTCTATCTCTTCTTTCTTCCTTTAAAATAACGACAACAACTTGGCTCCTCCTCTAAGCCTGTTCTTTCTTCTTCGTCTTCTTCCAGTGATTAAACAAAAATATGGAGTGTTACTTTTTTATGCTTAAAATGATATTTCATTACCTTCCTCTTGCCATATTTTCACAATACATAAAATAATAGTATACATTCTGAATACACAAAATGATTGTTTAGAAAACAAGACAAGATCATCGATTGCAGGATACATTGAAAAATACCCCATAGTTTTACTCATTTAATGAGAAAAATGCATTATTACTCAATGCACTGTTTGATTCAGTAATATAAAAAACCCTTCATAATGTACCTTCATAAACCTTATCACTTGATGATGATAGCAATGCAAACTTCAGCATAATCACTTTATTATCTTCTTCTTTTCCAGATCAAATAGCTTGATTAGGCCTTGAAGATGCGAAATTATTTGCAGCAGCTATACTAGCTGCTAGCTATGGATCTGTCTCTCTCTCTCGCTCCCTCTCTCCCTCTCTCTCTCTCTCTCTCTCTGGATCTGCTGCCCTCTTCGGGCATCAGAGGACAGTGGTACTGGACATGACCTGACAAAATTCAGACGCGATTTATTCGATCGTAACCTCAGCTGAGAGCCTGAGACCTTATTTATCCTTTCAAACGGCTCTGAAAGACAAAGCAAGTGAAAATGGTAAGACATTAAGTTTCTTTAGCGAAATGTGTCAAGCTTGTAACTTACGGAATTAACACAGTCTGCATGAGCAAGATGCATTGAATGTCACGAGCTGCGGCTGGAAGGCTCATGCGTGGTCCCACGCGTTGTATTAAAATGCATGTCAGAAATTGTATTGCTTAGTCTGTTGACTGTGTTAGATAATTTATCAGCTAAATTTATTTTATTTTGTCTGTACCCTGAGACTGGCTGAGTCAAAGTCTAAAGTAAGATAGATGGGGATAGATTTCTAAGTCGCAGTAAACGTTATCATGATCATGGGGTCATCACATTGCATTACAAATTGAGTAAAATTAAAGTGTGAACACCCAAATTCGACTGCCTGCTAGTGCTGCTACATCACATCATGATTGATGATAGTTCCCCATTGATGATGTAGAAACCCATTAACGTTAGCTTTTGTGCTCGGTCCAACCTTGGTGCAGGTGCCAGTTAGCAAAATTAAGTCTTGATCTAGCGAGAATTTGTAGATATAAGTGGCTGGGTTCATCAGTTCAGGGTGAATGGTCAAGGAATGTAGGAAGATCCAAGATAAATTACACAACGCATGCACGAGTGGCCAGTTAACAAAATTAAGACTTGATGTAGACTTTCTAGCGAGAATTTGTAGAAATAAGTGGCTGGGTTCATCAGTTCAGGGTGAATGGTCAAGGAAGATCCGAGATAAATTACACAATGTATGCACGAGTGGCCAGTTAACAAAATTAAGACTTGATCTAACGTTTGATAGACTTTCTAGCAAGAATTTGTAGAAATAAGTGGCTGGGTGGGTTCATCAGTTCAGGGTGAATGGTCAAGGAAGATCCAAGATAGATTACACAATGTATGCACAGGACAGCTGCAGTCTTGATTCACTGCCATCCTTTTATCAAGCGTGATTTTAATAATTGATAAAATTAAAAATGAGTGGATCCAAAGTTGCAATGCTACACTAGTACACTCACTTGATGCAGATCAACAACAAAAGGAGGGATCTTTAAATTTAACTTATTATAATATATGATTGTTACTCAAAACTAGTTGCATGCACAGTTTAATAGAAAGATGCATCATTAAAATCAGTATCATTACAGGGCTGCCAACACTGGAAACTAGTTGAGAGTGAGACTCCCATAGGCCAATGCTATAATTTAGGAGTCAAAATGAGTGAGATCAATAGAAATGCATGCAAATGAAATAAAGTTTTAGAGTGAGAAAGGACCAAAATGTGTGAGTCTCGCGTTCAATGCGTGAGAGTTGGCAGCCCTGTCATTAGTGATCATTCATTGTACCATTTGTCCAGGTAATTATACAATGTTATTTCTGTAGAATATACTGCTATTGTGGCCATGTGACTGACTGTGCCACCCTTTGCAGAAAATTGAGATGTGCGGTTAGTACAGTAGAATGAGAGTAGGTTTCTACATCTGATGTTTTTGCTTCACAATCTTTTTTCAAACAGGAAAAATATAATCCTTTGCGCCCTTATGGAGAAGTGTTGATTTCAGTGGATTACATGTAAATTTACCAAAATGTTACCTCACCCAGGCCCCGCTTCATCAAAGTTCTCAAGACTGTAAACACACAAGTTGCACACCTAAAGTGATAGAAACCTGTGTGAGGAAGTCGAGTTGAATTTGGCTGAATTGTGACATTTACGCCATCTTATTAGGCAATTTGATCTTAAATCGCCGCCACGGAGTGCAGTTGATTAGTGGCACAGTATAGCACATGCTATTTATGGGATTCTGCATGAGTTATTAGATTTTCTAAATGTTGAACTAATTCTGTTTTTCTTTACCCTTTGTATTTCCCAGTCTATTATGTCATATAACGGTTCGGCCATTGTGGCCATGATTGGCAAAGACTGCGTGGGAATCGCTTCTGATCGGCGATTTGGTTCTCAGGCCCTGACCATCTCCATGAATGCACAAAAGATTTTTGAGATGGGTCCAAGACTTTATCTAGGACTCTCTGGTCTCGCCACAGACGTCCAGACAGTGTAAGTCAGTCATTGAGTTTCATGTTCGTTGTGGTCCCAGTTTTTGTAGGTAGTTCTTTTTTTGTTTTCTCTCATGGAAATTAAAGGCACTGTTTAAAACTGTTGGCTCAATTTAAGAAACTGATGAACTCTGGAACACTGAACTATATGATTATATTATTTAAATGAATGATTGAACATCTAAAGGTGTAACAGATATTAAAGTTATATCTTCACTATCAAAATATGTATGTCAGTAAACTGTCTCTGAAATGGTTGTGAACAACATTGCTGACTGGAAAAATTAAGTAATGAACAACATTACGGACATGTACTGCTGCTTATTAGAAAAATGAAGTGTAATAAGTCCAGTCACTCATAGGTATTCACTTTTTCAAGCACTTGCCTGTCATTTTCAAACAGTTTTTTCAAAGCTCCAGTTTCCTCTGATACAAGATAATTGTTGATTATAACACATCATAATGCACATTCAATCGGTCAATTATGACAGTCAGTTCCGAGTGTAAATATCAGTCACCAAATGCTTATCAATTCTTATGTGCTTTGTACATACATTTCTTTCTTTCTCTCAACCAACAGAGCTAACAGATTAAAATTCAGAATGAATCTGTACACATTGCGAGAAAACAGAGACATCAAACCACAAACTTTCATGAGCATGGTGTCCAATCTCCTGTATGAAAGAAGGTAAGTTTCAAACCAAGGTGTGTTATCAAAATCATATAAATTTGTACAGAGTAGGGTATGTCATGTTTGTGTTTTGCTAAGTGTAACAAGCTGTTGATGTTTCTTGAGCCAGGTGTTTTATGCCTGAATTTGTCTAATTTTTACAAGCTAGTGACTGTTGGAGTCGAATGTTTTATGTTTGAATATCATGAAATGTTACAAGCTGTTGATTCTTCGAGTCAGTTTGTCTTTCAAGAATCTATGTCCCCTCATAATGTGATGTTACACACTGTAGGTGCAGCTCCTGCTTTGCGTTGTCTATGAAATTTCACAGATTCCACTTGTGACTCTTGAAAGAAGTATTTTCTTCATGTTTTCCTTCTCACTGCAATCACATACACAATGTTATCACATATCTTATAGGAGATAGTTAAAAGGACTTGCTGCCACCTTCAAAATTAATTGTTGTGATAGCAACACTTCAGTCACACTGCAATGAAGCTGTACATGTATATCAGCACATTAGAGTCCTGTTAACATTCAAATTTTCACTGTTTTACTGAGCTATCCAAACTGCTGTTCTTGTCCTTTGTGTTATGATTTTTTTTTCTCTTTCTCCATTGTGGTTGTTAAGCGTGTCAACTGCAGCCAAAAAAGCGCATTTAAGTAAATAATATGTAGATAAAGTTAGAATGTATAGAATGTCTGCATAATGTCCAGTAGTAATGATAAGTTTGTGTGATCACAGCATTCACAAAACCATCTCTACCTCTTTCCACGCTTCCAAAGATTCGGGCCGTACTTCATCGAGCCTGTGATCGCGGGCCTCGACCCAAAGACCCTGAAACCTTTCATCTGTAACCTCGACCTCATAGGCTGCCCCATGTTCACCGACGACTTTGTCGTGGGTGGGACGTGTACAGAGCAGCTGTACGGCATGTGTGAATCTCTTTGGGTTCCCGATTTGGTAAGTATATTGTCTGATGCCACCATGGGAGAAGGATTCATGTGCTCAAACTTCCAAAAATATCTGAAAGGAAGTGAAGCATGGATCCTTTTTTTCCCCATATCCAGTGCAATTCATGACTGAAGATGATAAAGTTAAGAGGTTGTCTTTTTTTTTTCTCAGAGTAGGAGCATTAAAACTTAATTGTGTAGAATAGACTGTAACTTGTGATTGACGCTTTTCACTATGTGCGGGGGCAGGGGGTCTTCAAGGGAGCTGTGCTCTCCTCGACATATTTTAATCATGGTGGTTCTTTCTTTGTATATGATAATTTTGTTCTAAATGAAAGGTTCTTGTCACTTTTTGTTTTGCTTGGTTTTCCCTTTTTCCACAATGACTGCTAGTCATTTGTAAATTTTGTGATTTCATGTGATTGTAAAACAAAAAACATATCGTTGAAAAAAAAAATACATACACTTTGTACATCCATGACTTGCCCAAAATTATAGCAAATCTGGGCTTAGCTGGATTTAGCTTTTCGAAGCATTTATGCTCCCAAAATTAGTGAAAGGCAAATTCTGTTTGAGAATGATTGAACAAATATTTTGTATCTGAACATCCCTGATAGTTGAGAATTTGTTGGAGTATTATGGTTGTCCAATGTTGATACATGTATAGACTATTGATATTACAATTATGGGAGTGCATAGTTTTGTGATTGACATATGCCCTTCTCCTCAATTCATGCAGTTCTCGAATGAAATTCTAACCATTACAAACTTTAGAAATACTAAATTTTGATTGATCTAGTATCAGCGATTTCATTGTCATATTTATATGTTTTTGCTATCTGTGCTTTCTTGAATTAGGAAGACCCATAGAATCTGTTTAAAAAAAAGGAAAAAAGAGCTTTAATCTGAACAATTATTTATGTTTGGTTCACATATGATTACATCCCTAATGGTATGATATCCAAATATTCTAGGTTCTGCTTTAGGTAGCAAGTCCTTGCCTAAATGGTAAAATGCATTCTCTTATATTTCTTGTTTGAAATAGCTGAAGTGCATATTCATACATTGTACATGCCACCAGTATCTCTTATATTGCATGCAAATAGAGACTGGCCATGGAAAAAAAATCATTTGAAAATACTCAAAAAGCAAAAATGTGGTACCTAGATTTACCCTAATCGATATTCCCATGGACTTAAGAATAATTCTGGTGCAAAATATAGTTTACAGGCATAGTGATATTTATCTATAATTATATACAGTATATTACATGTATTTTGTATTGACAGCATGATTCTGAGAACTGCCATAAGCCGAGGATGTTTCTTCTTCCATTTGAACATCATTATACAACTCAGCATTTCAATATTTTGAGGATTGTTGGCTTGTCTTTTTACTTGTAGTCACAACGTATAAAGCACATGCCCCCATTTTTTTCTTTTTATTTCTGTTGTTTAAAAAAAAAAAAAAGGGGGGGGCGCAACCAATGCGCCCCCGCCTGGATCCGCCACTGATAAACTGACACTTCTTATGCTTCTTGCCCAATCTCCCACCAGGAACCTGACGATCTCTTCGAGACTCTCTCCCAAGGCCTGCTAAACGCTGTCGACAGGGATGCCCTCTCAGGTTGGGGAGCAGTGGTACACATAATGTGAGTAGAAACTCGAATATCTATCAGTCCACCACAGTAATGCTGGATTTACACTTCCCACTGTCGTGCGATCTGCTGCACATACCACGATTGGCCGGTAGTAGCTGGTCGTGGATTTTTTTTTAATGTCTATGACAATTTGAGCCACGATAAAAATTATGGTCTGAAGTGTGGAGTTATCGTGGTGATTGTATCAGATCTGAGGCCAGTTTTGGTAATTATGATAGTTTTCAACAATCAATGTGATTGCCACGACTGACCTCACGATCTGATGATATCTGATACGATCAACTCGGTTACTCCATGATTCAGACTATGATTTCAATCATGGCGCAAATTGAGATAGACATAAACAAAAATTCCACGATCAGTTACTAAATGGCCAAGAGTACATGTAGCTTGCGTAGCAGATTGCACGACAGCAGGAACCCTTTCATAACACTCACATGCTTTCTCTTGAGAAAAAAAATCACTAGGCATAAATATCAACAACAGCAAAAGATGGTGAATTTACAAAAGGGTCAGAACACTAAGGGAAATATACCTAGATTTGGATGTAGCTTTCAATTAGGAAAGGCAAGGGATCTTGGTTGTCTGGGAATGTAAACAATATATGTTTGATTGTCTGTTTGAATTGTTTGTGTTACTGTGTATTTTTTATTCTTGCCATTTTGCTCTTCCTAAGATATATACCTCAAGAGAAATGTTGCAATTTCTTCGACAGATATTACATGCATTACCTATGATGACGCCCAGTAAAACTTGTAGTGGGCCATTCAGCAGATACAAATGATATATCTTCAAAATGTTCCTACATGATAGAAAAGTATGATGTTAAAAGCACAGTCGGATGTATCTTAAACTGGTAGGTGGTGCACATATGATGAGATTTTTCCACAATTTCACTGGCGAACCGACCAGGGGCCTCGTGAATGCTTCCTGGCGTGTGGACTTGAAATTCTCTGATGAATGTACATGTACCACGGCAAGAAAACTAACCATTACATGTATAATAAGTTGATATGTTTGTGCAGAATACATTGGAGAGAAAAAAAAAAGGAATAAAAAGCCATACAATATTAAACATGAGATCAGCAGGGAAGAGGAATTGCTTTTAGAAGAAACTGAAGTATTCCTTTACTTTTGTTAAAGCTGTAAATGTGTGAATAGATTTCCAAAGGTTTTGAAAATTGCTTAGATTTCTGATTTATTTTGATGTGTGTTATGATTTGTATGATATTAATGTGTGTTTTTGAGGTAAAGCTCTAAAGTTTTGGATAGATTTCTAGTCACTCTAAAAGTTGATGCAATTTCTTATTCAATTTTTGTGTATTTTGTGATTAATTTGACAACTGTGTTTTGTTCTCTATTTCTTCATTTGATTTGCATCTTCAGAGAAAAGGACAAGGTGACGACAAGGGAACTCAAAGGAAGAATGGATTAGCTCTTTTTTTGTAGATGATTTTCTTTCCTTTCAATTTTTTCTTTTTCTTGTAAATTGTTCCAAAGTCAATGTTTGTCATCCGGAGTGTGTAACTTGGCATTTTCAGTGATAAGGACGGTGCATCATCAACAAGGTTAAACAGGATCCTGCCTGTCATACCATCCCGAGACACTTATATTCACGCAACAAACGCAACTTTCAGAAACAATGACAGAGCTGCTCCTCCATGACCTTTTCCCCACATTCTTTAACATGAAGAATGAAGCATTAAGCACGGCTCTCTAGAAGTATTTTGAAGTTTTCCAAAGTGCTAAATCATAATAGAATGTATAAAAAGGCAGCAATTGTTGATGTACAGTTAAATGACCCTACAGGTAATGATCAAAACTTCCTAAAACACAAAGTCTACTGTTTGTGTATTGCAAACACTATTTTTCATACATCATGATCCGACACAATGTATAAACTGAATGATTTGTCAAATTTCTCTGTCAAAGTTCTCAATAAGAAATTGAAATAACATGATTTAGAATATGAATTAGAGTCCTGGTGATTATGATACATTAGTTTGAAAATGAGGTGTATATGACTATATTCAGCAAAGATATGTTTGGTGTGTGTAAATGTGTCAAACAGAATGACCAATCACAGCCTAAGTGTACCTGTGATATGTTGACAAGACTTAAAATCCTGTTAAAGCTCAAAGATGTGACTGTCCCACTGTTCATCAATGCCATTTCCCTCCCCCCCCCCCCCCCCCCCCTGTTTGGTGGAAACTACATGTGTTATGTGTACACTGTGTACATAAAATGTACCTCAACCCCATTCTGTTGATGTTTTTAGAAGGTGATATGTACATTCTTGATATTCAATTGATGGCAAAAGCTGGTGTTAGTGCAGCCACACACTAGAAGTTCCTACCAGAATTTGATGAGACTCTTCAATAAAGTGATTACATATCTTTGCCTTGTTGGACTGAAGTGTGGTAAGACAAATTATGGCATCCTCTAAGCACTCATGAGGAAAGTTGGTTGTATTTTTGTTTTCTTCCCTCACTGTCCTCCAATCTGCCTCCAGTCAGCGACAGATTTTCTTTATCAAGTCTCTCTACTCTGCATTACATAACTACATTTTCATAATCTGAAGACGGTCAATATATCCAGTGTATATTACTGTATAAGCTGTTATTTTCACGAATTTCGAAAATCACAGTTGGACCGCAAATTTAACAACACACGAAAATGTCACCATGCCCTAAGGTAATAGTGCGCTTATGAAGGCCTCTGTGTCAATTCGCAAAAACAACATCTCACGAAAATGTTCGTGACCTCTTCATTTGCGAAAATATCTGTACGCAAAAATAACAGCGTATACAGTAACCACGGTTAGTCACAATTTTCACAGTGAAATGTCAATGGTGTCAGCTCTTATTTTGCAAAGTGTAGCAGGAATCTTGAAAGAGAAATGAGCTCAATGCGGCCAAAAAGTGACAGCTCACAGCTCGCATGGAGCTCATACTTCCACATTTAATGTATTGTCACAGATTGGCCCTAGTGGGACATTGACTTGTGAATTACAAAGGTTAATCAGAAGCTGAGTGGAATTACCATCAACAATTTTTAGAGAAAATGAAAGGAAATCTTTTAAAATCTTTCGAAATCAGTGACTGCTAAATATTCATGCACTTTGACAGTTGACTCTTTCTCTTCTGTTAGAAAGAACCATCTTCAAGACAAAATGAGATTTCCAGCACTTGTAGTAAGACTATCAAATTGAAACTTTGTATGTGCTGGATCATTTGCTCAAGATTGCATTTTGATACTGTATACACTGTTATTTTCATGTGGATTTAATTTTCGCGAATTTCGCGATTCACAGTTGGAGCGCGAATTTTACAACATGCGAAAATGTATCCACGCACTAGGGTAATACTACATTTACATTAGCATTGGCGTCTATTCGCGAAAATGTCGATACATTGTAATATTTGTACGCAAAAATAACACCTTATACAGTACATTGAATGGATGGAGAAATACAAACCTTATTCTAATGTGACACAGTGGTCTTTGCACTTTGCTTGAAGTTTAGTGTACTGCCAGTTAGAGAGCTAATAAATCAGCTATGAAGTACGTAGCATACCATTACTTGGCATATAAAAGAAAGTTACTACAAAGGGAAGTCAGTGGAGTGAAATTCAAAGGTAGCTGTGATCATTCACAGGTGATTTCCAGTCAGTAATTTTTCGTTTATGCTTACTAGTATGTAAACCTCAGATATCAGGTAGATTCTTGATGGTGTCTCTGCCAACATTAATGAGTGTGTTGTCAGAGGTTAAACATCCAGAGCGTGTCATATGCGATGATCATATTCCAATAAATCAAGAATTTGTACATTGAAGACACATTGTGGTGCTGTTTCATTTTAATACGCTGTACAGTGGACTCTTGTATAGAAAACAGTTTATCTGGTGTAACTCTCTTTAGATTTTGAGCTTGTTTTCCAGCATCATAGATCAGTCTCTTTTATTTTAGTGTTTTTCAAACTCTATTTTAAACAAATACATTGTATTTGATATCATAAAGTTATTTCTCAAATCCCGGTGAGTTTGGGACAAGAGTCCATTGTGCAGCTGCAAGTCTTTCTTGTTGGAACTTGGAAAGATAGGTTGGGTGGGGAGATTGTTGTGTAGTGTGTGTTGGGACAAATGCATATACACTGTACATGTATAAAAACTGGTTCATTTACATTGCCTCATCAGCCTAATATCAGTTTGCACGTGTTCTGGGGAAGATTTATGAATTTCTGTGTGCAGCAGCCAAATCTGCTCCATATAGTCAACGAAAGCCCCCACTTATTATACTTGCTGTCGGATTTGTGCACATGTGAAATTAACGTGTCAGTCATTGAAGCTGTGTAGATTGCTAGATATAGATATAGATATATATAGAGAGATAGATACTGTAGATAGATAGATAGATAGATAGATAGATAGATAGATAGATAGATAGATAGATAGATAGATAGATAGATAGATAGATAGATAGATAGATAGATAGATAGATAGATAGATAGATAGATAGATAGAGAGAGAGAGAGAGAGAGAGAGAGAGAGAGAGAGAGATAGAGAAATAGATAGATAGATAGATAGATAGATAGATAGATAGATAGAGAGATAGATATAGATAGATAGAGAGAAAAAGAAAAAAATGTAATATTGATTTGTTTGCATTCTCACAAAACAAAACTGTCACCAGACTCGTGAATTATTTAGTGTAAGCTTAGTTCGCTCACTGGATAAGACTACAGAGTATTAATCACAACGTCCCTGGTTCAAGTCCCCCTGACAGGAGCAGAAGTAGCCCAAGCACTATATTCCTCCTCAGCTAGTCTTTCAGAAGGGACTTGAATGTGTCACCCCTATGGTTGACTATTCATTGCTTTCCTAGTGGCCATATTCAAATTCAAATACAGTATATGTATACCTACAGCTGCATATAGAAGGGATTAATTGCTTCATGGATGCCACATTTAAATTTACACTGTATTATTATTATTATTACAGATATTTTGATGATGATGATGATGATGAAGATGATGAAGATGATGATGATGATGATGATGATGATGAAGATGATGATGATGATCATCATCATCATCATCATTATTTATTATTTTTTTAAGCAGTTAACAACATAAGGAAGATGAGAGATCAACAACAGAACTTCTTTGAAATACATAAATGTTTATTTATTCACAAATATATCACATAAACATGCAGTCAACATGAAAACCACATAAGAAAAAAATAAGAGATATTTACAATGAGTACAAAATATGCAGATTATTTGCAGGACGGACCATAAGCACTCAGCAAATTGTGCTTGCAAAATGTAGCTGTGTAATTCAACCATTCATTCGCATGAATCGAAATATGCAATCTGATTAGTGGTTGTCATCAATGTTTGCATGGAAGCAAATTATAGTTCCATCTCTAGACCATAAACTGATACAAGTGCAGATAATCATAATTATGCTATAAATAAACAAGATTGCGATATATCATAAAGTAGAAACACAGGGTTGCAGGTAAATGAATCTGCATATGCATAGAGGAAGTATGACAAAACAACATTGCATGGGGTGCATACTATGGACTATTCATTCATTTGAATGAACAATGTGGTGAAATGACTACCATATACTTGTCGTACATTGAAGGTTGACAGAAACACAAAGAATTGTTTTATTACGAACTGATCTGCTGCAGTGTATCCCTTCACAATGTGATCTTCATCTAGACTTTGCCTCCGTGAAATCATCACCTCATGGCTTTCAATGTTCGTTTGTTTTGCTGTCTTGAAGTATAAAGCGTTATTTTTGCTCTTAGTTTGTGTCCAAACCTGAGCCACATCACCAGAAAACACCAGCAGATATTGTAAATGTTGTCTGAGGACACACACAAAAATATGTTTGGAATCACCTAGAAAGCGATAAGAAGATCTCATTTTTGTTTTATTTTCATTCTCAAAGATTTTCTACCTTAACTTTAAAAAAAAAACAGTAACCTCTTTCTCTAAATAGTGAAATTTTTGCAATCGTCCTCTGATTTAATGTCTAACTTCACATAGATCTAAAAGCAGATTGCGTGACAGTAACCACGACAACCAGTGTTCCCATAACTTGAATGAGGTAAAGACAGCATCAAAACACAGGTGAAACTTTCAATATCAAGCAGAGTGGCGTCCTTAAAAGCACATCTGACCACATCTGACGCTCTGTTGCGGGCTGAATGTTGGAATGAGTATGCGAGAGAGATGGTCCAAGGGGAATCTTGACTCCAGATGATTTAAGCAACGGGTTGGTACTGCTCCACCCTCTCCAGTAAGGCATCCGAGTAGCCTGGAGAGTAGTACCTGAAAATAACAAAGAGAGATATGGACTGTAATTCACTATCGCCTCAGCACTTGGTTCATTGTTCATAGTTACTTATCAAGAATGGATACATTACTGGCAACATCTACCCAGTCACCTTGGTAATGCCATCTCTTTGTATCATGCTCTGATCAGGGAGAGATAAAACTCGACTCAGCACAGGTAATATTTACCATGGCGATATATCTCCCTCAATAATACTCCTTCTAATACACTTCTATCTGAATAATCACTATCATGCACTGAGATGAACCTTTTGACAATTGTTAATCTTTGACTCCTGAAATAGGGGAACATTGAATAATGACACAAATTTCTGCTCATGGGACAAAGATGGCATAATTTTTTGGTACAAATGACATTACATAGTTAATAGGAAAAGGCAATGATGAAAATGAACAGGAATGACACAGCAGTGCTGCCTTTTGGACATGATGCATTTGATCTAAGAATTTATGCAAATATTCCTTTCTACCTTGGGGTAAACGATGTCTTTACAATCACATTCTAATGTAGCTTTGGCATCACAGCATAACCAATTTTACTCCATTGTGAAGAAACATTACGCAAACAAGAGAGTTTTACTCAATATATCTTAGCTGTTGGAGTCTTTTGAATTGTTTGAACCTTGAACTCTATGATAAGGAGCCCTGTGCATTATCACACATCTGTCTTTGAACAGAAAAAAAAAACCACCAATTACCAAACCACAACAACAACAAACCCTTACAGCAGCCACTTTATTCTTTATGCTTGTAGCTTATGTCTTTGTGAGTACCTTGGATTGGCAATCACACAGTGGACGTTCCCTTTACGAACAAATCCCCGCATCCACTGGATGACAGGACAATAAACAAGAGGTAGGGTAGCGAGTCTCACCTGACGATCTCCTCGGGGAAGCAATTGTTGATGGTGTTGATGTACTCGTGGAGGGCGCTGCCGGGCTCCGCCTTGATCTCCTGCACCTTCTTCAACCCCCCGCTGGTGACGAAGAGGCGGCGGGCGTTGGGGTCATGGGGCAGCACCTTGCTGAACTGGCCCACCACATGCTTGAGGATGTTGGGCGGGGCGTCGTGGAGGAGGGGCTCCAGGGCGGGAAGGTGGATGCACTTTTGGAGGATGTTCTTGAGGGCACGCTTGGCCTGAAGGGAGGTAACATAAGAGGGTACACTCTTTATGGATGCATAGCTTGCAGTGCACTAAAGTCATTTAGTTTATCCCCTCCTCTTTCCCTTATGTCTATTTTCCTTTATTTTTATGTTTTCCCTTATTCAATGTGCATAGAGAAATTAAATTTATTTTGTGTGATATGCACTTCATAAAAAATGATTTATTATTATCATCTATCCACATTCCTTTCTTAATGTTAGCTTGGGTTTAGACACCATACATGTTGATTTGATGTTTGAAAGATTGTCAGTGTTTACAATACAACTTTGTATATCTTAGAGAGGAGCATTGCTCCTTTTCATCAACTCTCTCCAAAGTACCGTCTATGCATGTTCACAGAGAAATATAGAGCAATTATTAATGAACACAAAATAATATGTTGCAACTCACTTTTAATCCTGACAAGGTTGAAGAACATGTACATGTATTGAGAACAGGGATCAACTCGTTGCTTGCTGCAACTGTAGTAAGACTGTTCAGGATAGGGGGTGTCACATCCAACTAGACCCCATGGAAGACCAGCTATTGCAGACTCTGAATATGAGCTATCCAGCCATCTTCTCAGATGGAAATGAAACAAACAAACAAACAAACAAACAAAGAAACAAAGAAACAAAGAAACATGTTGGATGGGTGGAGATGTTGGCCATACCTTGGTCTGAAGGTCCTCTGAGGCATCCGCCCGGATGTAGCACTGCAGAAGCCTGGGCAGCACGTTAGCCACGGCCACGGCCTTGGCATGCTCAGGAGTGTGGCGCCCAATCTGGCCCAGGGCCCAGGCAGCAGCGGCCTGGATGTGGTCTTCAGGCTCCTCAGCCAGTGTGATGGCCAGCTGGGTTACACCCTGGGGAGCAAAATTACAGTAGATGGTGCAAGATGAACCAACACTGGAGCCGACAAATTTAAAATCCAACCCATGAGGCATAACATTATACAGTCTTATTTTGATGAATTGAACACCATATGAAATGCAACTGAAATAGTAAGCCATTCTGGTCCCAAAATTGATATCTTATATAATACTTTATTTGTTTGCCTATAACAATATTTTCCTGTAACGAAGAAAACCACCGGTCCAGAGGACTTTGTGATAACAAGAGTCACCTACACTGTCCTCGTTCAGAAAGGAGTTATAGCCAGAATTGGAAGGGGGGGGGGGGGAACAGGAATGCAATAAAATAGGCATTTTGCCATACATCTACCTGTCAGACATGAGACTAGATTCAAACTGAAACGACAAATATTATCTTGACACGTGTTTCAATCTTAATGCTATTACTGCAGTGAGATAAGTTAAGCTGGCATTCCGTCATCAATAAACACCCAATGCCGGCTGAAATCATTATGCAACCAAGCCAATGGATTGACCTTCCTGGAAAGAGTCACTCACCTTGGATACAATGACCGCCATGGCAAGGTTCTCGGAGTGAGCAGCGACGTATCCCAGCATCATGACACCGGGAAGCCTGACGTTGCCCTTGGACTCTCCGACGTAGTCGACGACGGCCGCCACCCCACCGGCGTTGACGATCAGCTGCGACAGCTCCGGGGTGTGCTTGGCGATCTCGCGGATCAGCGTGGCCACGTTCTTGCGCACGTACTCGTCCTGGTCCTTGAGGCAGGTGAGCACGGCAGGGAAGATCTCAGCCTCAACCACCATCTCGGCCAGGTCCACCGAGTGCTTCGAGATCTGGCTCAGGGCTGAGAAGACTTGGCGCTGTCATACGAGAAGAAAAAATGAGCAGATACAAATACTTCATCACATTTTGCTTTTTTTTTTCTTCAAATATCAAATAATAGAGCCAACTGGTCGTGACCTTCATGTACATTTAATGCCCACTGACTACAGGAATTCACATTGTACAGTTGGTTAGTTGAAGCACAGTAGCAACTAAATATCACTTGAACATGTGGTATGGGAAACTTCAAAGAGAACAATAGAAGCAACCAGGTAAAAAAACCAACTTATACTCTCCACACATTACCCTGATCTTGATGAACAGAAATAACACAAGAAAGACCATGTTCACATTTCAATTTCAAGACCTTGATAAGTACAATTCCACTTTGTCAATGTTGTCTCAGTACCATCCATCCTGATAAATGTAACAATGTCCACACTGAATGACAGAAACCTTTGCATAATATAATTTTGGATATATTGAGATAAAGGGGAACAGCTCCTGTGATAAATAACAATGTTCATGATATATATTCAAATTTCATTGATTTGTTTTAGAAAATAAAAGGTGCTCCTAGGTTGTTAAACTTATTTCAAAAGAAAAGCAACCAATTATTTTGACGAAAGAGAGGAATATCAATATTCCCTCCTCAATCAAACAAGCAACCTCTCCCCTAAAAAAAAGATTAATAAAAAAAGATAAAGAACAAGAATTTGCTGATAACACATCTACAAACTTACCTTGAGCTTGGCATCTGGGTTGAGGATCATCTGGGCCAGATGGGCGATGGCTCCAGCATCTACCACCGTCTGGGCCAACTCTGGGGAGTGCTTGCAGATGTCACTGAGGGCGGAGGCAGCGATGCGCTTGAGGGAGAGCTCCGGCTCCTGGATGCACAGGACCAAGAGTGGGACGGCCCCTGCATCCACAACGGACTGGGCCAACTCTGTACAGGTTGGGGGGGGGGGGGGGAGGGGAGGAAGAAAGAAGACAGAGATAAAAATACATTATCAAATTTCAATTCCAAAGTGTAGAAAATTAACTAGATAACTGAGGTCCATGATTGCCTTCTCCGACACAGGCTGATAGATTGAGATGACACAATGCAGCACTACATTATACCAAGATTGTAACAAGGAATAAACATGTAATGATGAATCAGATCTTCCTTCTGTTCCCTGTAGCATTGAAAGAATAATTATTATGTTTGGTTTTGAATCTGGGCACATTCTATGACAAATGAGGAAACATCCTGTGTTCTATTCCACACTCTGCTGAAAATCATACATGTATCTTCTGAACATACCAAATTGATTATGACACAACAACATAAGTCTTAGCATGAAACAAAACACTGGTTTATGTTAAAATTTCCATGCAAAATTTATAGTAATATTCATGTTTCTTTTATACAAATAGAACAAAAGCAAGGGCTTTGAAGTACTTGAACATCATGTCACTTTATAGATAAAGAGTTCTCTAAACAATTCCAATTGATGTAAGTACCTGTGACAGTTTCAACAACGGGCTGTCATCTTTCTCAAACGATGGCTAATTGGTAGCCGATATTTAGGTGCCAATCATCTACATTCATCAACCATCCTTATGAACTTATTTTGCAAATCATATCATTTTGTATGCCAATCATTGGTAGCAAATTGGGTTATAGTAATTTCCTGCTCACCTGCATTGTGCCTTGCGATGTAGCCCAGGGCCCAGGCAGCGGCCTCCTTGACCCCAGGGTCAAACTCCTCCAGACAGATGACCAGAGCATCCAGGGCCCCACAGTCCACCACAGACTGGGCCAGCTGTGGGGAGTGCTTGGCCACAGCACGCAGGACAAAGGCAGCCGCCTTCTTGTAGAATCTCTGTAAAGGATGTAATTGAATGAACAAAAATATAATGAATACTTCTGAATAATTCAAAAAGACAGTTCAATATGAATACAGTTGCACTTGGATGAGGAAATCTGCCTTTTGTGGCAAAATACAGCTTGCTTTTAGCTGGTAAATGTAAAAGCTAGAAAACATCTGCAAAAGAACGACAAAATCAACAATTTCTCTCTCCTTTGACTCCTGACAAATAGATGCACCCCAAAATAATTTCATGAGGCAATAAATAAACTTCCAATCTCTACACATATTATCAACATGTTTGCCATTATATGTGGCTGCAAACCTTGTGTAATAATGATTAGTTATGTTGTGATAGTACACTATGATGGGGAATAATGACACACATAGGAACATTTGGGAAGAAAGATACATGTGTGCAAGTGCAACTCACATTTTGCTCAGCGAGAGAGTAGACCAGCTGAGGAAGGATGTCTCCCTTGACAACGGCCTCTGCCAAATCGTCATTGTAGTTGGCCAAGCGACCCAGAGCGAGGGCGGCAGTCTGTTGGATTGTGGGGACGATGTCCAGAAGTAGTGGACGTAGCAGAGACATCACACCTTGACAAAGTACATGGGTCAGACAAAAGCAGTGGTAAAATAATGATCACACAATTATCACTTTACATACATTTCATATATTGCATATTCTATAATACTGGATAGATAGATTGATAAATTGCATTTCATTGAGGTATTCATGTCTTGCACTCAAAAGACTAAATTGTACAATGTATTACATTGTAAAAAAACCCAGTGTGAATGCATAAAAGAAACTTTGATAAGTGGCTTTAAAACAGAGATGTAATATTCAAGGGAGAGTAATGTACACAAGCACACATGAATACGGCAAAATGAGCAGTGCAGACTAACATAGGAAATGGTGTCAGTGATATCCATGGATGAAAAGGACTGTACTTTAAATGTCAGTAACCTGTCTCTGGGAATTAAACCATGAAGGCATTTAAAATCACATCTCAATCTGAATATTTTAACCAAATTACAAAATTGCAAGATTAATGTGGCACTGATCAGACATTTTAATCATGACCCAATTGACTGCCATAATATTTTATGTGGTGACAAAGCAGAAACCCTTTTAAAGTATCTTTCTAGTGTTCCCACTTAGCCTCCCATGTCTTGACTTACCTGCATTTTGTAGAGTTTCAATATTCTGCGGCCTGGAAGCCAACTCTGCGACGGTCTGTACAAATGTTGTCCGAGCTTTCTGGTACTGCTCAAATACTGCAAAAAATAAAGGGAGGTTTGTTGATAAAGTATGAAGTAGCATTTGCTTTCTACACAGAACGTCTTTGATTGCCTGGTTGGTGGAAAACAAAGTACCGGTAACAATATTATGCTATCATTGAATGTCAGTCTGTAGAGATTTCCATTTTTAGTCTGTAATATTTCTGACATATTCAATTAGATTTACATTATACACACCAACTCATACACGGGGCATAGGTGCAGTGTGGATCATTTTTGTCAATAGCTAGGACTAGAATGCCTAAACTCCTGATAAGGAACATCCAGTCATGTTCAAATAAAGTGGGAAAGATCATAATCACTGCACATTGGTACTTTTCTCTTCTTCTTTTTTTTTTGCAGATATCTACTGACCCACTTTTAAATCTCTCAGATAAGTCTCACTGAAGTAACTCACATGTAAAGAACTCAAAGTCATCAGGCCCTACACAGCAATTCAGAATTTAGAAATAATTTCAGACGTGCTTTCTTTCAACTTCATTTGTTACATACTCTCCCAACCCCTTATTGTTTGTGTTAAGTAGAAAGTCTACGTGTTATGTAATTTGCATCTCCCCAGGCTTTAACTGTGCCATAGTCCTGTGTTGAACTTTTTGCAGATCCTATGTCTTTTTGGGTCTTTTCCTATCATTTCTAAAAACGTTCGGCTTCTGAATGGTCCCCCAAAACATAAACGATCACGTCTAGCTGTATATGACTGTTGTTTTTCATGTGGAAATAAATGAAAAATTACATTAAATGAGGCCTATGAGGATGCATAATTTCTAGATTTCAGTGTCCCCACATAAATGGACAGCACATTGACAGTGGTACTGTAGACTTTTAGATCTACAAGTGTTTTTATCACATTAGATGACTGGAGCTTGAACTGCATGTAGGTGCCTAGTAAATAAAGTTCTTTAACTTCTACCTAGATTATTATGTTTTCACTTCATCATTTCCATTGTTATCCATTAGCACTTGTCCATGGCAATGACAATTTGCATGCATTGTCGGTTGTGTCTTCTTGGGCTTGGCTTGTGCACAAACTTTTGGCCAACTGTGAGTGAGTTGTCTACAAATATCAAAGTTGGCCAAAAGTTTGTCCGCAAGCCAAGCCCAAGAAGACACAACTGACATTAATGACAACACATGCAAATTGTCATTGCCATGGACCAGTGCCAATGGATATAATAGAAATGATAAAGTGAAAACATATTATATGATGATAATTAATTGATATTCATATTGTCAGATCCAAATCCAATGAGTAGAAATCTAGGTCATTCTAGCTAACGTTTAACAGTTAGGGTCTATCTGACAATTAGATCCTAGACGTCTATGAATAATTACTTGGGTATACTTGGGTGTAGAGACTGGAAGCAAAGCTTATTTGTCCCTCGTTACAGTTCTGTCCCGTCTCAGGTAGGGCTCATATTTGATTGGGTTGTTTCTCCAGTGTCTTTCTAGGGACGACTTGAATTGGTTTATGGTGGTAGCGTTCATTTACTGATAAAGATAACATCATCCTGGATTTCCAGGCATACATGATGCTGCTACCTAATAACTTATGGTAAATAAAGGCATTTTTATATTCTAGGTAAAATCAAATCTAACACTTGTCTGAGTGTCTGAGCTGCTGTGAGGCACATCTCATGTTTACTGCACACACACACCACACCCGGCACCCTGGCCCCACTCCTTGTTCATTCGCATCCACAGAGCAGAGAGAGGCATCCCGTGCCGCGCATGCCAAGATCTTTTTGTGACTGCTCTCATACAAAAACACAGGCACATCTAAAATTAAAACCACCAAATTCGTTAAGTAACGAAATACTGTCATCACAAATGCTTCATTTACCTTGTAATACTTGTCTCGAGCTCATCTTGCAGTTTTCTGCGATAAAATGTCACTGTAATCGCTAATATATTATCCTTTTCTCAGACACGACGACGTGGATTTCTAGCAGCCCACACGCACAGGTTTACTGTTTCGTTGCTATGCCAGCGATCGCAGGCGGGATACTGACCCGGAAGTTCCTCCAGGAAGGTCATTATGCTATGTGCATAGTCTTATTTTGCCATTCGTTTGGCGGAAAAATATTGTATCCTGGACCGCATTTTGTAAATAAACGACTGTGTTTATGCAAAAAAAAATCGAAATGTAAACAATTGGTGTTAGAAATCGTTAGTCAGGCTCAGAACTCTCGTTTGCATCTTCCATCAGCTGTTTCAAAGATGTCACGCATGTTCTTATCGGGAACCAGCACTATTGCTGGATTATCGCGCATTGCAGGGCTCCAGCAGCAATGGACAAATATTCCTGTAAGTATACAAACAAACCCAAGCTTCAAGGCAAGCTGTATAACGTTAGCTCTGGTGTGCGACCTGTTTTACCTAACCGCACGCGCACGTGCCCATCGGCGACCCCAACGTGTCGGGGCCGCCGCCAATCCCGGGTCCGGCTGGCCGCTGGCTCACTGATGAGAGATCAGTGGGTTACTAAAGTGGGCCAAGCTAGCGCTAGCTGCGACCGTACAAGGGAGTGCCCCGAGCCGGGGGTTGGCTATTGATATACCAGCGAGGCGCTAGTGCACTATCGCACCTGTTTGTCAAATGAGCTCCAAACATTCACAAACTCACCCTTGTTATACAGTAAAGTTAACCTAAAATACTAGCCCGACCAGACGCCGTGGTCGACGTGCAAAGCACGTACAGCGACTGCTGGGCGCATGGGCTGTGTATAGTTACTAAAATACGTGCATCTGCAATCTGGCCGGGTCTCCAAAGTCGAACAGAAGTTAAGTTTCAACGCTTTAATTTATTTAATTTAGTATCTACAATCATTGGAAAATCTTGATCACTTGAAATGCTGCTCTGTACACAAGCACAGTTCTTTTTATGAATACGTTCAACGCATGCACTAAGCTTGACCGACAAGTCTGTCTTATTCCGCAAAAAACTTCTCATTTCATATAATAATGACATTTGCTGGGTCAGTTTTTCGCTTCTAAACTGACCCAGCAAATGTCATTATTATAAATGAGAAGTTTTTCGCGGAATTAGACAGACTTGTCGGTCAAGCACTTGGCATGCTTGGGGTCGATCATTTGGTCTGAATGTAGCCACACAGCAGCTTTTTCTATGCTGTGGTGTTGTTGAAAAGCAAAAATGTGTTTTTCCTCTTTTCTTTGGCCAAGTCTTGCGTTAGCGGTTGTAGCTTCAAAGCGGTTGAGTGCTTGCGCGAGTGTGTGCTAGCTGCTACATAATCTTTCTCTTTCTTTTCTATCTTTTCTTTTTTCATTTTCAGGAAGAAGCTACACGGCTAAATTTCCCTTTCCTTCCTATCAATCATTTCTTTGTCGTTTTCCTCTTGTTTAACTTTCTCAATTTCCTATTTAAATGTACTTTCTCCCTATAAATTGTTCTTTGTTTCCTTCATGGGTTGTTTTCCCTCCAACCACAAGGGTCTTTCCTTTCTATCTTCTCCAATATCTTTTTTTGTTAATGTGTCTTTCTAACGAATCCTTTTCTTTATTTGCTTTTCAACCTGTATAATTCTTTCTTTCCTTCCTATTGATCTTTGCTTTCTAGTTTTGATTCATCTGTCATTCTATTATTCTACCTAGTGCTTTTCTGTTTTCAATCTATATTTTTCTTTGCTTTCCTCTTTTCTTTTCAAACATATCCATCTCCCCCTTTCTTTCCTTTATAATGCAAATTTCTCTTCTTTCTTTCCTTCCATTATCTTTAGTGTACTCTCTATTTTGGAAACCTTTTTTTTTCTTTTTTTCCAGTTTTTTTTAATATATTTGCTTTCATTTCCTTTTCCCCCTTTTCCTAGCCGTATACTAGTAGGCTTTGTATGCTTTCACCCTACCTTTGTAACCACATTTTTCACAATCTTCTTTCATTCACATACATACATATATACACACTCACACATATGCACGCGCACTCGCCCACACACACACACACACACACACAACACGAACAACCCCAATCCTCAATCAATCACTCCTGCGACTCAGAAGCTGAGAGAAAGGTGGAAAAAGTATTATCTTTTCAAAGATACCATAGAAGAACTTGCTCTGATCGCTATGAGATAGCTATATTCAGATCAATTGTGGCACTCGCTGCCATGAATGTGTGAACACCGTGCTGCGTTGTCTGCTCCTGTGCAACGCAGTTATCTCAGAGCGAACTAGCTGCGATCGACATAATTCTACAAGTGTAAAAGTGTCAAAACAGTGAAAATCCTTTTCTACTGGCCTTTAATCTCACTCAGATACAAATATTTGAGGCTGTTGCAGGCCTCGAATTAACCGACGGCCACCGACGGCCATGGCCGTCGGTGCCCCTCTCGTTGGCCGCAATGCCTTTTTTTCCTTGATCAAAGTTACGGCCAAAAAAAATGTGCCCTTTTTCTTGTGGCCGTGGTGCCCTTTAAGAATGAAAGTTATTATTTATGACGTATAATATGCCCTTTCTCAAAGTCTGCACTTAAATAAGCTTGAACAACTTTCCTGATCTCAAATATCATACCTTCAGTTCACTCGCATCCCAATATATCTGATTCAAACTCAGAGTATCTTGCCGAGATACGAGCCGACGTGTACGTACATGTACGCCCGACCGGCTTTTACCGTCCCGACTGCCTCCGCAGCGCAGCGGCCATAGAGTTACTAGCTAGGCTGCGGCGGGCCGGAGCAAGTGGTCACAAGCCATGCTAAAAAATGCCAGGCCTGTCGGACGGCTGCGAGCATTGCCATCTCTCTCGCTCTGCATTCATGCCCACATGCTCAAAGCAAAATGGTGCCGGAAGTGCTCCAAAGCGAGCGCAGCATAATGCGTTGAGAACGTACTGTATTATAGAACCTACATCGTATCGCGTATGGCCTACTGCCTAACGTCGTCTGCTGCGGAGAGATCTTATGCGTGCGTGCGCTGCTGGAGTGTAGCAGCATGGTCGATAGCATGCAGCTCTATGGGGCATTCACATCACGTATAAACACCCAACATGCCCTTTCCAATGTGGCCTTGGTGCCCCTCTGACTGACCTAAGTGCCCTTTAATGGCTGGCCTCTTGGAAAAAGTGCCCTTTTCTAAATGGCCTTGCCCCTCCAAAATTCTATTTCAAGGCCTGCTGTTGGACATTTAGAGTGAGTTTGTGCATATGTGGAGATCATTTGACAAACGGGTGAGAAAGTACGCTAGCGCCTACCAGCGACCCCAACACGTACGTAACAGCGCTCCGGGGTTAAATAAAAAAATGTAGGGGTTACAATTGTAGGTTGAACTTAACCCCGAGGTGATGTAACCAGTAACAATACGTGTTGGGGTCACTGGTGCAGTTAGCTTGAACTGAGCTTGTCCCGTGGGTAGTGTGTGTGCAAGTTGGCTGTATCATCGTGATCGTGGTAGCCCAATGTATAATTTCACAGACACATGTGTTCTGTGTGGCTGGTATGGCCTAGAGTAGTAAGACTAAAGAGTAGCATTGTGCAAAATAACTCTAATAAAAATAGGATGCATAGAATGTGTTATTACAGTGCACTCCTGTTAAAACAAACTTGGTTATAATGAAATTCTGGTTACAACGAAATAAAAATCTATGTTGCAAAATTATTGGCTCTGTATGTTTTTAATTGTTTATTTGTTCGGTTATAACGAAATTTCGATATAATGAAAGAAAAGTGCCTGACCCGAGGACTTCATTATAACAACAACAAAACGTGAGTCTACTGTAATGTTAATAAAAAGGGCAACAATGCCCCTATGCTGTAAAAGTGGATATTTTCGCGCGACTAATTTTTGGCGCTCGGCAGGGTAAGAAGAATTTCGTGTGTTTTTGATTCCGTGGAATCAAGACATCAACTACTGGAACATAACGCAAGCAAAAATATTCGCGTGCTTTTATTTTTGTGCTAGTTTCTGATTGCGCGAAATGCGCAAAAATTTCAACACCGCGAAAATTTCCACTTTTACAGTAGACATTTGTGTTTTGGCCCAACACCTGCCCATGCATCCAACAAGTAAAACAACTTGTTTCACTACACTGCCACTGTTTGACTGCAGTCGTTGTAAAAAGAATTGGCAGGAATAGGGATTCTAGCTCAAATGTCAAATTCAGCTGAATGATCATGAATGATGATTGTCGTGATTAGACAAACTTCTAACATTGCAATCCATTTTGTCAAAACAGGCACTCCTGATCAAGGCAGACTTAATCAGTTCTCAATATGTAGTTCCAGTGCAGAGGTGACACTTGGTGTAACTACATGTATATATATACATCCTTTCATAATTCTATGATCCATTTATCATCATGTTGATCATCCATGGGTCTCCAATCTTCTATACCTACCTAAACATAGCTGACTGTCTTACTCTTATAGCATTCAATCATGACTTCATTTCATATAAAGATGAAAGCGAAGTGCAAGCCATTTAATTTGTTGTGAGAGGCATATGCTGAAAACTATAAAACGTTTTTTTGTGTGTGTCCTTTTTGTCTTCCTTTCTCTGATTAGGTTCGCCATCTAAAGGTTGGTCCTAAGGGAACGTATGTTGCAAAGATGATCCCTACTCTTGTGAAGCTAGAAAGTGGGAAAAAGTATTCCTGGTGCCTGTGTGGACTTAGCAAAAAGCAAGTGAGTATTTATGTCAGTTGATCATTGATGACTTCAACAATATTGCCAAGCTCTTCTGTTTTGGTTTTATCAAATCAAGGAATCTCCATCTACATGTACTTTGTTCAAAACTGCAATTAGCTTTGTGCAAAGATGAACATTTATGCTAGTATCATGCAGATGAACTCTTAGTCTTAGATTCAAAATCAGAAGCTGATCAACTGTATTTCCTGGTTCTCATGCGGAAAAAAACAAACAAACTTTTTAGAATTTTGTAGTGTCTCAAAAAGTGAGAGATCACTTAAAACTTGAGAGAAATCAGTAGCAAAAATGCTATAACCATTGAATATTAGATCAGTCTAACAAAGGATTGATAAGCTGCATTCAAGAACTTGTTTTTGAAATGTTTTGCTGTGAAAAAAGTTATCTTAATCCACAAAGCTGTTGGGGTATATGATATTATGTTTGCAAAAATGACAAAGCTGCCATGATGTATCACAAGGGACAAGTCCATTTATGCGCTGTATTCATTATTTGTGGTGTTTTGTTTTGCAGCCTTTCTGTGATGGCGCACACAAGAAAACAGAATTTAAACCGGTGAGATTCGAGGTGGACAAGACTAAGTCATACCTGATGTGTCGATGCAAGCAGACAAGCAACAAGCCGTTCTGTGACATGACGCACGTTAAGGTCATGTTCCAGTCATTTACAGGTCAGCTGAAGACGGAGCCGAAGAGCTAGAGGTGACGGCTTGCTGCAAAATAGTTTTATGCTCTTGTTTTGAAGTGTTTGGGGTGAATTTAGCCATGTATGATTTGAAATCAACTCATGATTATCAGTTACAGCTTGCAGGAATGTCGTCACCATATGGCAGCAGCTAAGCAAACACCATTGTGTTATAGGCAATAAAGATATTGCCACGGTAACTTGTATTATTGTAACTTACAGTAATTGCAAACAGGTCTAAGGTGTGATTGAAAGGGACCATGGTACTGGTATTGTGGGAAATCATGATGCATTAGCACTGTAGAGGCAATAAGCTATACTCATATTAAATGAGATGGTATGAAATGTAATTTGATGCTATTTAAGAGTGCCTGTAAAGTTTTTGTCAGCACAGATATGGGAGAGCTGTTGTGCTGTAGGTCAATTCTTCATACAGATGAGACATGATTCTTTTATATTGCACACTGCACCAGTCTTGAATTAAGTCTTGATAAAAAATGAGAGGCAAAGAATATGTTGAAATGGATAGAAATTCCTCTGTTTTGATGTGACTAATATGCAGTTTAGTTGGACTACCTGATATTGCTATTATTCACCATTTTGATCATCAACTAAAGCACAAAATTTATAATTTCTGTGCTGCAATCTTATGTGTATGTGGTTTGTGTGATATATTTTGATAATGCACATCATATAGAACCATAATTGTATAGTGGAAGCATAGCCACTATTTCCTCTCCCAAGAGACTTTCTAAATAAGACAGAGTCAGTTTTCACTGTCAACTTAATTTCTGTGCTTGTAATATTTCATTGTTTTTGTCTTCCAATCAACTCTCTAAATTGAGGATAAAGAGGATGATGAAATATAACATTTTATTTATTGTCTTCAAGACACAGAGGTAAAAGAAAGAAATTCTGTCCTATTTAGCTTTGTTAGATTATTTACATGAAAATTGGGGTCACATTTATCTGTACTACATGGCTAATGTGGATTTATTGAGATCGAAGGAATAAATATATGACCTTGACTCTGGACAGTGAAGTTGTGCGATTACTATTTCCAGTGTAATGTCTGATTTTAACCTGACGTAATTGCAAGTTCCACTGTTGCAAATAAATGCAAATCAATCTCTAGTGATATACATTTGTATTTATCTAGTTCAAACTGCTAATCAGCTGTTACTTGCCGTTCCGATGAATCAGCTCTAGTAATATCTGTCCTGATCATTGGTGCCAAATAAGATTAGAAATTTGGGTTCAGAGAAATAGACAGGAGTCATTAAAGCATGACTAGTTCTGGTCGTGTAACACACATCATCAGACCTCAGTCTAAGAAGGATGAAAGAGTTACCGTATTGACTAGTTGTATGATGGCATGAGGAGTTATAATGATATGCAACCATAATTTCATATTATATGTGAGCAAGTAGTAGCATGGCTCACTCTAATAAACTTATGATTTATATCCCATGGAGAATACATTATTATATACACTGTCTGTATCTTAAACGAAGGGAAAATATTAGATTAGCAGGTTTGTGTATCCAAGATGTGTGTTTGTATGTTTGTTTTTTTTATTTTTATGTGACTTTGTGAAGTCAGTGGAAAGGTATTTCTGAAAGACCAAAAATGACAGGCAACAGAAGAAGGAAATCTACAGAACAACATTGATTGTGAGTTCAATATGCAAATCATGTATCTGTGTGATATTTTACCTTTTATTTTTCACATGATAGACTATTGGAAATGTTCGCCTTATCTTAATACACTATTCACACGAGCAAGAGTTTGATGGGACCACCAATGTTACCTCATGGACACCAGTTTCAGCTGTTCTATAATAAGGGCAATTAATATCTCAGTGGCTGGCCTGGACATGGCACATATTTTATCTAATTCCAAACAAGATTGTTTCATCATGTCTGCACTGCCATCATTTAGACAACACTTTATTCACCGAGATACAGGATTGGTTTTCTTTCTTTGTTCTTATAGTGAAGTTGATGCCACTTCAGGCATATCAGAAAAAAATAGTTTATATCGGATTCCTAGGATGATACACATGCACATACATGTCAGGTTTTTATCATGCAGTATTGCTGAAGTTATTTTAAGCGATATTACTTTGTACAGGTTCTCGTTTTTAACATCATGTTAATTTGTTTTTACCCAACTTCTGCATCATGTGACTTCTGCGTCTTTTACAGAAGTTACAGATTTGTGGATAACTTACCTCTCCATGTTCTCCATGTTGTGTAAAAAAGGATATCCATGAACCAGGACACAATCTAGAAAAGGAACCAATAATCTTACTGTATAAGCTGCTATTTTCGTGTACAGGTATTTTTGTTAAAGGTATTAGCCCACATTTGCAAACCCACGAAAATCAAAACTGCATAAAACAGGTCCAATATGACTTCAAGTACAAGTTATAACAGTAACATACCTCACCTGTTGCTCTTTGTCTATACCATTCGATAAAAAGAGAGAAAATCATCGTTTTAAAATCAATTTTCAAACCGGGTCAACCCGACCCAAAATTGAATTACGAGCGCGGGCTAGCTACGTACATGTAACTTACACATATTGTATCGCATGCATGTAGTATTGTACTTGGACCGGAGCTAGCGAGCGTTATACGCATGCATACGGTGCATTTTCATTTATTTTTATGAAAGTAATGGACTAATTGGAACGAAATTTTGCACAGGTGTTACTGCAATCATATCCAAACTCCATGCTAACTATGAGACCAATTGCTGCAGGTTTACAAATGTGGGCTAATACCTTTAAAGAGCAGATCACAGACATTTTCATGAGATGTTGTTTTCACAAATTGACAGGCTATTGTAGATTATGCTCTATTGGCACATGGCAACATATTTGCATATTGTTAAATGTGCAGTCCTACTGTGATTCGTGAAATTCGCAAAAAATTAAACCCTCACAAAAATAACAGCTTATACAGTATTTGCTGTCATCAGATAAACATCTACACTCGCAACTGTACTGAATGTAAATTAATGATTCATGATGGACATGGTCTTGGAGGGAAACGGGAAATTTACAGAACACTTGAATGGAAAATAAGTGTTACATGATACATTGTGTGATCAATAAAAGATTGTATCTAGACTGCATCTTCAACATTGTTTCGTGTATACATTGTATGTACTTCATGTTTGTTCATATCTGTGCATATTACTAGTAACTGTTGGCACTATTGGCTTTCAGTGTTTCAAGTCCCTAATGTCCCTCAAATCTTTGTCATCTGGAACAAATAAGTATCATGCTCTTAATTCATGTCTCACATTGTCTAAAAAAATGCATCAGTTTTAGCAAACGTTTCAGAAAAATGAAATCTTGAAATGATTCTCCTTGTATACATCTATCCATAATACATCCAGCCATTTACTGTAAAGCCAGAAACATACATGTATGCGGCATGAAACTTTCGCCAACTGGAGCCGACAGCCTGTTTCGCAGCATGAAACTTGTGAATCGCCACTGGCATTGAATGCATTGTGTAGACAAACACTTTTGCTTGCATTTTACTTGCTCAAATCTTAGCTCCTCGCAAATTTCATGGAAGTTTCAAGCATGCAAAAATTTGTGATTTTACAGTAAATATTATACACACACATCCATCTATACATACATGTACATATAAACACAGACACACATTCACTCATTCATACACACATACATTTTTCTTTGATAATTCTTTATTCGAATTTCGTACCATTTCATATCATAGAAACAGAAATGTTCACAGAAACAAAACCAAACATCATACAAAAACAAACTTAACTACATACATACATACATACACACATACACACACACACACACACACACACACATACTGTATATCAATACCATCTGACCTCTGTTATTTGGCCATGTCGGGACTGGCACCCATCCAGATAAGCAGTTTGGTCAGATATTGGAGAAACAATGTTTATGTACATGTTCATTTAGCTGTGGACGCAATGGTAACTACAGCTGTAGCTAGATCATGTACACCACAACCGTGGTGGAATTTATGCTAGCCTAATGAAATTGTAGCCCAATTTTTAGTGAAATTGACACATTGTTGAATTCATACACGTGTGACATGTTTCTCTTGGGAATATTGTAGGTAAATTGTGTGAGTTTCGTAGGAGTTTTATTGATTTTTCAAATCAATTATTTCTTACTTTTTTATCTTAAATCTGCACTTCGTGAACATGTCCTGATGATAGAGAAGTCTGGATAAAAGATCGGCAGATAATCGAGGTCAGACTATACTGTATACTAGTACATCATTTTCAAGTCACTACAATGAAACAAAGATGTGCATTCTCTCCACATGGAATATTCCAGCCAGGTTGCCATTTAATGACCCACATAAGCCAAGTAAAAGCAATTTACAGAAGGACATTTGTGGACTTAGTGTCAAACCGGTGAACACACATGCTGGACAAATGTGCAAAAATGTCCACTTTTACAGTATTTAGTGACCATTGGTCACATCCTGGAAGTTCAAAATATTTCGTAGTGCCGGAATGGCACAATGTATTCACACTCAAATCTAGGATTTCTTCTCTATGCTTATTTCTGTTAGTTTACTTGTTGTATAATTTGTATGTATACAAGATCTGGAAATTCCTGATTTTTTGTTTGTTTGTTTGATTTTTTTTTTTTTTTTTTTTTTTTGGGGGGGGGGGGTTGAAATGCAATTATACTCCTGTCTTACAAACCTTATACAGTGGAAACTCGATATAACGAGAAGGTCGGGACCGAGTCGTTTTCCTCGTTATAGCCGATATCTCGTTATATCAGTAGGCATAAAAGAAAGCATAACATAAAGACATTAATTTGCACATGTGGGACTACCCATCATCTTTCAATCAATACTGATAACTTGGTAATGTGTATGAGGTAATTACTCACCTTTATGGGTAAGAAGATGTTTTTTCGCCAATGAAATCCGATATGTGTTTTTCTTATTAATTGTAGATGTCTGAATTTGTAAATCTATATAGCTTGCGATTGTGTGAAGATCGTCTGTGGATTGGTATGTGGTTATGGTATGGGTGTGTGTTGTGTGTGGAAAGCTTGAATATGATCTGCACAATGCTGTGTGTGACACATTCTGCATGTACATAATGACTGCGTGTGTGTGAAGATGGGGAATTCCCTACGTAGAAAGCCAATCACAGCATCAGATTGCCTCACACTTGCTAAACGTCATGATGATGTCATGTATACGGCTGTCCCACCACATTTTCTGCATGTATTAGTGTGCGCACACACACACACACATGTATACACGTACAACATGCGGTGCTAGCTGTAGAGTGAACTGAAGAAAATATGTGTGTACAAGACAGTTTTTGGCGCATCGAGCTTTACAATCTCGGAACATGATAGCACAGGCGAAGTAAAGCTTTACCCGAAGACATTTTGCTTTACCTCGCTATAACAGGTTTGATTGGCTATGTTTTTCTTTGTTTGGAAATCACAAAATTTATCTCGTTATAGCAGTTATTTCGTTATAGCCGATCTCGCTATAAGAGTAGCATTTTACATAGACTTGTGTGGAAGGAAATTTGGGACCGGGAAAATTTCCTCGTAATAACCGGTATCTCGTTATAGCAGTGTTTGTTATACCGAGTTTCCCCTGTATATCTGATTAATCATTATTTTGAGATTATTCAGCCAGGAAAACTTTGTGTTTTACATTTTCATAGCAAAGAAAAAAATAAATTTTCTTCAATTTTTTTTTTTGTACAAAATTAATTGAAACTAAGAGGTAATGACATCATCAGCTCACTTATTTGCATATTTATCTCAACTGTTTGATAACAGTTTTGCAAATATCAGCAAAAAATTTAGGAATTTCATAACCTCCCTAAAAAGAATTCTATAATTTTTATCAAATTTTCATTGTTGAGCTGATATGTCTTTACCCTTTCTTTTCATACAAACCTTTCCCCGGTCTGAAATTTCCCTTTAAGAAAGGACAGTTGTAAAACTTTCATTCGTGTGAACACAAACTGCCAAAGAAACTTTGTTCTTTGTGGAGCCATACAAGGTGAAAAGAAAGACGTTTCATCTTTCTTTCTGTTTTTATGTAAAGCTTGTAGTGCTAAAAGCTTGGACAGCTGGCTTCTCAATTTTTTTTTTTTCCCTTGGCTAAATTCCACGCTCTTCCTGATAGACCGCATGATCTGTACAAACTTGTATTGAAAACAGAATGTGAAATATTGCTACTTATCCCTCACTATCCAAAGACGAGAACTACTTTTGCAAATTTCCTGCTTCAATATCTCTACTGCAAAAATAACAACACAAAAATATTATGTGCCGATATCAACGTAGGAACCCAAATACCGGTACTCCAATCTGTGCAACAAGAAACGAGCATGGTTCTCTCGTTCTGCTCTGGCTAAAGAGTTTCCACATTTGCATTGTGGGTGAAATATAACAGTCTGGAATGTTAACACCATGAGTGATTTAAAAAAAAAAGAAGATGCATGGCTACACTGAGAAGATCCTCCTCCACTATATCCACTCCAGGACTGGTGATGGTAGCTCACGAGATGGGACACCACTGCGGTACCTTGCATGCTCAAGGCATCATGAAGCACTGAAAACTCCTAAAGCTTTGCTACTGATGACTTCAGACCAGATTCTGAGCATCCTTGCTCCTCATGTGTCCGTCTCCATAGCAACATCCTGTGGGGTTGGAAACTACCCACTGTCTCGGTGGTTAGATGAAAGTACTGGTCACACATGGATCCCCATGAAGCAAAAATTACATCACTGTGGGAAGTTACCATGGATGAGCAAAGATAAGAGTTGATGCCTTCCCTTATATAGTTACACATGGGACATTTTGCTCATATTCCAACAGATGACATTGATGATTTCACTCAAGTCGCTTCTATGGTGCAAGCTTCATTTCCTAAATTTCTTGAAGAGGGGATGGACATGTTTGGTGCCACGTGACTGATACTCCATGTAGACTTGATCGTCGGCTCCCGACAGGGAACTCATGTTGCCGACCCGACGAACCACCTGGAAAAGAAAAAGGCAGAGCAAGAATGAGAAATTAATGTTTTAGGTACATTTTAGTACTGCCAAAAATGCTTATTTGCTTCCCTATCAAAAGAAAAGTTCACAATCATGAACACTGGGAAAAAAAAACCCCAACAAGAATAAACCTGAAAGCCTTGCTGATGAGTTACTTCAGAAAAATCAGTCTAACATATTTACAATGCCAATGAATATGCATTTGTGACTGTACTACCAGCAAAGTGAAAGCAGTGGTGTCTTATTGGTTGTAACATCAAGGTATTGCAGTTAATTTTCAGATATTTACTTTTGTTTTGTTTTGTTTTTCTCATGGGGTAACCTGCCATTTGCATTAACTGCATTCATCAGAATTCAATGCAACTGGGTCCTACATGTCAACAATAGGCATCATACCACTCGAACAGTACTCACAAGTCATTTGCCATGCCAGAATGACCCGATTGGAAGTGTACACGATTCTGACTACATCACCAAGATTACATGTAATGCTAATACTATGGCACCAGTGCCACATTCTGTCATTCCAAATTCAATTACATTAAATTTGAAACCAATTTCTACCTCATCCCCAGTTCTTGGCCCGAATTCATGAAGGTGGTACAATTGAAACCATGGTTTCAAACATGGATAATTTGTATGGAGCGCCAAGTGTCGCATGGCCTATTTCGTTACGAAATCAGTCATTTCATAACGAAATGAACATTTCGTAGGCCATGTGACACTTGGCGCCCCATACAAAACTACAGTCTTTGTCCATGGTTTACACCATGGTTTCAAGTGTACCACCTTCGTGAATTTGGGCCATTGTGTCAAACATTCCTATCACATCTACATCCAGTCAAACTTTCTCTAGTCAACTTTGCATAAGTCGAATAATGATCCAAGTCAAAGGTCTTCTCAAGTCCCCTTCTCTTTATATTCTATTGATTTTAATCCCTCATAAGTCAAATTTTCTCTGCGTCGAAGCTATATCTTCAGTCCAAATAGATTCGATTTAGGCACAGTTGACTGTAGCCCCTTGCCTTGTAAGAATGACCTGAATGGAGGTATACAAAATTCTGACTACATTGCTTAGATTGCCACTTGTAGTATGGGACCAGAGCCATATTTTATCATTTCAAGTTTGATTTTACTGAAGTCGATCTGATTTCTTTTTCATGCCCAATTCTTGTGGCTAATATTCTAATCACACATGATCACTATGATCATCACAACCCCACACCATCATCTCCATCCCCGCCTGTACCTGTGATCCTGTCTTCCCGTCTCCCGGCAACCGCTCCTCCTCTGCATCCGCATCACTGGCAGCCAAGACCTGCTGCAGGAGCTGCTGCTGCTCTTGTCTGGTGGAATACTTCAGGTTCTCCTGGAATTGGAAATTCAGTCAAGATAATGCCATTATCTAACTTTTACAGTCAATTGAGTGCTGGAAACAGTCAAATATTTCTTGCTGATATTAGTTGAAGACAAAGCTAGAACATTTGAAATATCATAGATTTTAAATAACAAAAATACATCAAAATGCCAACATTTTCATAATGTCCAACTGCACAATCCTCAACAAAATGTTCAAAGTTTAAGTACTCCTCTATAACTTTAAGAAACTCAGACAATTTAACAATCCAAAAGACCATGGAAGACTGTCAAGAGCACAAACATTTGACAGTCCTTTGATGATAATCTAGAGTAGAATTGATGAGGTCATAAGGATGGGTCATTTGGTCACCTGGTCCATGCCAGCCAGCTTGGTGATAGTCTTGAAGCTGTAGCCCTGGTTGACCAGGAAGCGTTGTCTCTTGAGGGAGTAGAACATCTCTTGGGTGTCCTGTGATACCAGGGTGTAGAAGAAGGCGTTGTACTCCTCCGCTGCGGAACCTGTCATTGAGAATACAGCACACTCTCATTATAACAAACATGGTTATAACAAAATTCTAGTTACAGTATGTAATTTTAGGCGGCAACATTTCCTGCTCTAGGTGTTTATTGTCTATTTGTTCGGTTATGATGAAATTTCGATATAACAAGAGAAAGATGCTGGTCCCGAGGACTTTGTTATAACAGGAGTCCACTGTACAATGATGAGTAGCAATCATATTAAAGGCAAAACATAGTCTTCAGAAGGGCTCAAAATTAATTTTCCACCATTGGAATTTGCTCGTGATATGTCAAAAGGGTCTACCCAAAAACTTGTCTGCCTGATGTGATTTGCCAGGATAATGGGTTGTTTTGGGGTATTTTGTGATTGAAAGTGTACGATAATACAAGTCGGTGTACCTAGCTTTTATTTCTCAAGAACCCTCCCTGTTCAAAAGTGGGTGGTGGAAAGTTATGCGATGACTGATCGTGCCTTAGCAATCACATTCCACAACAAGCTGCATGCGATTCACTATGGTGTGGAAGATCGATGTCTACTGCTACGCCCCAAATTTGTCGATCATCTATCATAAAACATTATAAAGCAACCACAGTTGCAGAAGATTCCTGCAGAATCTGCAAGACTTAGCAAATCTGTAGTCAGTAGTGAATGGCAAGACAGACACATAAGTACAGATCTGATCTTTTCACTTCTGCTATCGGGAGCGCAAGTGTCAATGTAGACAGATAGATGCCACAAATGCAGTGACCATTGACACGAACCTTTCTTTGCCCGGAGGATGCGGCCGAGACGCTGGGCCTCCTGTCTGCGGGATCCACCATGGGAAGAGATCTGGATCAAGACGTTGGCTTCAGGGAGATCAAAGGAGTTGTCACCAACCTGCACAGAATTTAGGAGAGATTGGAAATTTATAAGAATACATAACAGAAGGTAATGAACTGATGACATGTATGAGCATACAAATGTGTAATAGAATATGCTGTGGAAAAAAGATGAAATTGTTGTCAATAAAAAGGATACATACATATAAGCACAATATAGACACAGTTGATTATATAGAGCACTGCACGCACACACTACTGTAAAATCAGAAACATTTGCGAAATGGAGCCGATGGCCTTTTTTGCTTCGTGAAACTTTCAGAATTGCTACTGGTATTTAATGCATTGTATAGAAAAAAATAAAAATTATGCGCATCTTATATTTGAGAATTTTTGCTCCTTGCGAAATTCACAAAAGTTTCATACCTGCAAACATTACTAGTTTTACAGTACATTGGAGGACTCTGTATCATCTATCAATAGACAACATCCTACCAGAGTAAAATGTACATGCCATCTGGTACAGAGGCATACCTTAGATATGAAGATGGTGTTGACCGCTGGGTTGTGCTGGAAATTCTGCAAAATCTGCATCCTCTCTCCTTGGCTTGTCGGACCGTAGATGTATGGCCTGAGATCAAGGAGGCATAGAGATGATTTCATTTTTGAGATACACTTGAGGAAGTATATTTGCTAAATTTTGATGAGGATATGTCACAGTTTGTTTAAATTCCTTTTCTGGAATGTTACACGCAATTGATTAAAAAAAACTCCAATCTGTGATGTGTATCATACATTGAAATTTACCATTCTCGTGAAGGTTCCAGGTCAATTGATTTCGATACTTCAAAAACATTACACACATTTTTCTTAGGGTAAAGTCTTTGATTCTACATATTGTTGCTTTGTGCACATGTATGTTACGATTCTTGTAATTGTTTGGTTCGGTTCGATAAGAAAAAAAAAAAAAAAACAAACAAGAGTGCATAGGTCAGTGAAATGGGGTTCAAAAATATCTCCTTAGACACACAAGGACAGTATGTCAAATTCTGAGATAATTATGGCAGATCAGCACAATAACAGTTGACTCACTTGCCCATGGCCACCGCATAGTGTTTGAGGGCAAACACGTTGTCGGAGAATACGATGACCTTGTCGTTGCGCTGCTCGTGGAACCTGACCAGGAATTGGCAGGCGCGGAATTTGTTCGGGTTCATGACGTACAGCAGCTGTGAGAACAACAAAAGCCAGAAATAATCATCATTTGCTTCTTCTAGAATCAATTGTATCGCCGAATCAATCTGTAATATTCTAACAGATCATAAATTCTTGAAGGAATTCGTTTTGGATGTTTAAAACAGGTGCATTTCATGAAATGACATTTGGCACTGAGTTGCATGTGATTCGAATGGTAAATAGGACAATGTAACATGTATGCATGCAAACAAAACAAATTGCCAGAAACGGACAACAAAACAAAATTGAATTGAATTGAATGGCAAAATAAAAACTTCAATATAACTGCATATTATCACATACTGTAATTGAATATCATAATTACATTTTTTTTTGTACATATGACAATGGGATGTTACTTCATGATACATCCATATGGAATTCATCAAGGTATTTTGCGAAGGTTACATAAATTTTATTGCCCTAATTTTTATGTCAGAATGTCTTTGTCGGTTTGCAAACATCCTGAGAAACTACCACTAATGTTAGGCCATGTCTGCTACCACCACACCATGTTCATCACTACTAGACCATGTCCACCACCTTAGGCCATGTCCACCACGACTAGGTCATGTCCACCACAATTAGGTCACGTCCACTACCACTACACCATGTCCACCACCACTAGGCCATGTTTGCCACCACTACACCATGCCCACCACCACACCGACCACCAATCACTGTCTAAGGAACAAGGTCCACCCACCAGTCTCTTTCTGGTCCGGATGGCCAGGTACTCCCGGTAGAACTCCGGTACCATGGGGCACCACACCTCGGCGCACTGCACCCTGGCTATGAATCCGCGGTTCTGCAGCTCCATCCAGTTGGCCTCGTAGAGCTTGGGGCCGATCAGGAAGTTGAGGTCGGCGATCTTGTCGTCCTCCCGGACCAGGGTGGCCGTCAGTCCCAGCTTGCAGTGGGCCTGGACCTGCGTCAGGACCCGCCGGAACTGCTTGGCTGGGATGGTGTGCACCTCTGGTTGAATGGATTATTAAGAGAAGGAGAAGTTGGCATCATCGTGAATCATAATGAAGACTGCTTCATGAATGTTATCCGGAGAGATTAAAGACCTTGTGGAGTGGGGATTCATGGAGTGGCAAGGCTGGCCAGGATTGGATAAATTTGATTGATTGATTGAATGATTAAGGTTTATTTAACACTTCCATAAAAATCAACATATAACAGAAACAGACAGCATTACAAACAATGAAGAGATACTATATAAACGCATGAGAATTACAGCAAGAGTCATGAGAAATACGAGAAAACAAAATAATTGGATAGTGTTAGGAGACAAGCAGGAAGGTACAGCCTTATATTCAAGCCCGTCTCCAAAAAATTTGAAAATACCTATAATGAATTGTGTACAGATTTATCACTGATCTTTATATAAATAAACGCACGGCCACATAATCTTGACCGGAGTCGACCGTTACCGACAAGCGTGCGTTTCGATGCATGTATTCGCTGACTGGTACTATTTGTGGTTTTCATATGTACTACTGGATTGGACTATCCATGAACACCTACGCTACCGAGTCTTTAATAGTTTGGGTTTATTTTTTTCTTTTCCAGATGAAACAGATGATCACAGAAAAATTGCAAGAAACTTGGAACAACTGTGGGTATGAATAACCATTACATGGAGAAACCATTTTGTTGTTGTTGTTGTTTAATACTTACATGCTTTTACTCGCTAAAACAGATCAAGAAATTGTCAGTGAAAATAAAAACAAAGCTTCAATGAAATACATGTAAGAATAATAACTTACAAAAATATTACACTTACCAGGTTTAAAAGAAAAATATAAGAAAACACAGAAAGAAAGAAATAAACATCTCTTTACCGTCGAGAATCATGAGGCCCCACTCTTGGGACTGCATCCATTGCATAACCTGGTCAGCCTCCCACGACCTCTTGGTGGTGTGGGCCACCATGGAGTATGTACTGATACAGATGTTGCAACCTGGTGTGACAATGAATAGCAAAGAAGCGTGAAATGCATTTACTGACAAAGGTCTGAAGAATGATAAAGTTTGAAGTGATGAGAGCAATGAACAATACACTGTATGTCCCTGAATGCAACTGGTTTTGAAAAAAAGTTTATCATAGATGTAGATGCATACACTACAGATGATGATACTGACAATACTTATACTAATGACACTACCACTATCACAACTATAGATACTTCTACTACTACTATTACTACCACTACTAATACTACTGCTACTACTGCTGTTGATGCTTCTACTACTATTACTACTACTACTTACTACTACCATTTCTACTACTACTACTACTACTACTACTACTAATATTTAATATTAATATCATCATCATCATCATCCTCATCATCATCATCATCATCACAGTCATCATCGTCATTGTCATCATCACCATCATTATGATGATGAAAAAATGATAATTGCATCAATATGACTGATGTTACAGATTAGTCACACTATATGACAAACTTACATGTCATCTTACAAAATGCACATCAAGCCTTCAAACTACAGCTCTTCTTTCCTAAGTCTGTGAAGCTACAAAAATGCCTACTGGACTTTATTTTGCATCTCATGAGGACAGTCAGATGGACAGCAATGACACCCACCCTTGGGTTTGTCCTTGGCATCCGACGTGAAGCGACAGATCATGGAGTCGTCCATGGTGGACCACATCCGGAACTGGGACCTCCACTGCTCTACGGCCACGCCCGAGGTGCAGAGCACAATGCACCGTTTCCTGACGGTGCAGGCTGCGGTCACGCCCACCAGGGTTTTACCGGCACCTGCAGGAAGGGGTTGGGTGGGGGGGGGGGGGGGGGTTGAGGATGGCGAGGTAAAATTTGGAGATGGGCTTGGTATGTGAACATCCTTATTTTCGCGAGATTAATTTTTTGCGGCCCACAAACATATTTGTGGGTTCTCGAATTCACATTGCACGAATGTCAAACCCAAAATTGTGAAGATATTTTCGTGGGGTTTTAGAATTCACGCTAGCCAAAAGTAGCACAAAATGCACAAAAATTAATGCAGTGGAAAAATTTGTGTGTTTACAGTACATGGGAACAGCAGCTATGAATGAATGGGTGTTTAATTGGCTTAAACAACATTATGAGGTCTGTGTTTTGAACTAGGCCTATGGAAAATCAATCCATCTTTGCTCATTTGAAGGGAACTTGCAAAAGTGAGGAAATTGTACCATCAAAATACACTGCACTACTCAAATACAAATGTTTGGACCATTTCTTTTTCTCTAGTTAACCACGTCAATGTCAAACCATATCTATGAAGAAGTTTGTGATCAAGTCTATTGTCGACACTGTCAACTGCCCATATCAAACAATAATTTTCACAAAACTACACTACTACATTCTCACTGTAACACTATAATTTTAATACTCCATTTCCAACTTGTGTGTAATACCATACTATGCTCTTCATAACTTACAACACTGCTAGGAGTGAGTTAAAGACTTACCACAGGGCAAGACAATGACCCCTGACCTTGCCCGTCCGTTGCCAAACATCTTCCGCAGGCTCTTCTCCTGGTAGGGTCGCAGAACTGTTGTGGGCTTCAGATCGATGCTGAAAGATGTTGGGAAGGGAGAGGAGAAAAAAAGTCAACTCTATCAATCTTCAACAATTTTAGAGGTGCCTCTCTATGTAATTCTGTAACAAGCTGCCATCCTATGGCTGTCAGTCTCTTTCCACTGAAATATTTCAAAATATATACCCGAGGCCTACTTGCTGGATAAGTGAGATGATATGATAATCAATTAAATACAATTCAATCCGACCTGACATTATTCAATCGCAGATTGCATGATCACACATATGCCAAAATTAAACGGAAAACAGAAAACAAACTACACGTCAATCTAATGATTTATTAAAGTCTCACCTGAGATCTGGATTCCTTGTGTCATTCCGGAAGTCATACTCAGCTAGCAGGGGGTATTCCAGCTCAATGCACCTGATCATCAACCGCATTAAGAAAAAAAAAAAAGAATAAAAAATTACATTGTTCTGTTCCATATTTATTATCTTCACTGATAAGTTAACAAACAATTTGAACCTTGACAAAGACATTTAAAGATTGATTGAAATGGAGTGATAAATAAATTGGTAAGACAAACCTTTCTCCAAGTCAAAGACAATTTTATAGTATTGACTTTCAAACACAAATGCCATCTGGACTTGTAACCACCCTCATCTTTACTTCATGGCCAAACACATTCATCAAGTTGCCAGTTAGTCTTCAGAATGAACTCTTTCAGTAGCCTAATTTAGTACTGTCCAAAAAAGAAAGGGGGGTGGTTTGTAATGTCTGCTGGAATCACGGTTATGAGAATTCATTCACCTCTTCTGCAGGTTTTCAATCTCGTCCTGGACGACTTCGAAAGAGACGGCAGTCAGGTCCTCTCCTTCATCTTCTTCTTTGTCGATCTTCTCGTAGAAGTCGAAGATGTCGGTGGGGATTTTCTCTCCGTCAGCCTCCCCTCCGGGCGCGGCATCCCCATCTTGTGATTGGGATGTTCCAGCTCCATTTGTGTGCCCTTGTGAGTTTGGGGCATTCAACTTGAGGAAAAGGGGAATTAATGAGATTGGTGGGATAAGTTAGTATTATGGTTACATGTTTTATATCATGGGCTCCTCTTTCACTGAGATTATCTGTATAGCAACAATACTGCAACATTACATTACCATCCATCAACATTTCCTAGGGAACACAACTGACTAACAAATGACAACTTGAAACTGATCAGATGACTCAATTTCAAAGACATACAAAAATTGTAGTCACTGAGACAATGACCACTTTCAGTTATTAATAGAAAGCACTTAACTGGCATGCTTGTGGAACTTGAGTATGAAAACTGTAACGCTAAAAGTTAATGGATTAAATTCAGAAATGGAGCATGCATACCTGTACAGAAGACATTAATCACATAGAGACAGTGTACAAAGACCAATAGGTGGTTTTACTGTACAGGGAAAGCATCTATAAAAGGTTGGTAGATCAAGTAAAAAAACTTCAATTCCATCAACGACTTCAACAAGCCTGATCAAGGTAGAGAGTTAGGTGATGGACGTTTTGAGTTATGAGTAGAAGAAGACTTAATTCTGGAAAACAGGACATATATTTTAAAAGGTTTGCTGAAGAAGGAAACCATTTGAACATCTCTTGCACCTGTGCTGCAAAGGCAAGGGCACAGATTTGGCATAGTTATGAAGAGTGATAAATGGATTGTTGTTGTTGTTTTATAGAAAGAAAGAAGAAAGAGAAAAATGGGGCCCTATACAAATAATTTGCCCCAGACAGCACTTAACATAAAACAGACAATATTAATAATCTTAGAAAAATATGAACATTATTAAATATATATGTATGTACCAAGTCTCCACGAGGGAGCTCATATCGGGTCCTTCAACAGTCTCTGCAACACATCCTAATATTGAAGATTGATGGCATGAATTTAATTACATACTGATGATGACACATTTAGGTCTTATATTACTTGACGGCTACTGTCAGAGTCATCTAGGCTGAAGAGTTTTATAGTATTTTGTGTGTATCATTTCATATGCAGTCCCTTTGATAAATGGAGTCTACCTTGAGCACAGACGAGCCTCCCGCTGCCCTCTGGGATACCAGCAAGCCCTCCTCCGTCTCTTCCTCATTCACGTCTGACCTCAGACGACACTGCTGTATCACTGGGTCCTTCAACAGTCTCTGCAACACATCCTAATATTGAAGATTGATGGCATGAATTTAATTACATACTGATGATGACACATTTAGGTCTTATATTACCTGACGCCTACTGTCAGAGTCATCTAGGCTGAAGAGTTTTATAGTATTTTGTGTGTATCATTTCATATGCAGTCCCTTTGCACTTCTTTTAAGAATATAGTCATATCATCAATATTAATGCATCCCTGGATCTGCAAACTATGAAGTAACCATTTTTACTTTCTTTTTTTAAAAACTTCAATCCATAATTCAACCCTATTTCACCTACCAGTGTATAAAGCTGTCTGTATTACTACCACGTATATTACTTATGTGTAGCTCATAAAATGTTACAAACTTATTTTTTTCTGTGTATTTAGCCTAATTCTCTTCTCTTGACCAACTGAAGATGTGTCACTTCACACAGATAAGAGTGACGATATGTAGACAATACATTAATGACCAAATGAGAGTGCACTTACAGGAAAGGGACTCTCCACAAAGTATCTGTTGTGTTTCAGAACCAGCTTCACTTTGCCGTAACTCAGTGTGCAGAGCTGGAATAAAGACAAACAGGGAGCAGGTCAGTCACCAAATAGAACAATACTTGAAGTGACAAGTTCATCAATATTTAATCATCTTTTTAAGTTCATACTTTGACATTACAAACGCATGGACATCTAAAACCATCATATGATTCTTGAAATGTATATCTAACAGGGTGCAGTAGATCTATACACTCTTTTCTTAATTCAATAATCACCAGAAAAAGATGTACACGGTATGTGACACAGTTCAGTTTTTGATGCATGTATGGCAGCAAAATTGGAATTTATGGAAATTGCACTGAGAGCAGAAAAGGATATGGTTTGCAGTTTTGAACAGGATCAAACCTGTCGAGATGTTTTTCTTTTTTACAAAGAGTATGTTATCAATTGATTTCTGCAAAGCCTCATGGGAGTGAAATGAGGCATCAGCCATGATTGATGGTACCTAAATTCTCAACACATCTTGTCTTTGTAAGATTTTTCTCTCCTCCCCCATCCTGTCTGGGGCATTCATCTTAATCCTGCAAAACTCTGCAGTCTCCACACTCTGTTCTCTCTCTCTGTTTCTAATTCTTTCTGTTTTGCAGAAAAATGTTCCATGCATAACCCCCCCCCCATCTTGAATTCTAAAACCTTCACAATAAAGGGCTGCTTACCACTACCACTGCAGCTCAGTAATCATACTGATGCACAGTCAGAAACATATTTTGAAGGCATAAATCATATTTTGGCTGAAAATTGGAAAGTTGTATACAATCTTGCTAAATGATGTTATTGAAAAAACAACACTCTTTTTCATAATTTTTTAGCCTTTTATGGAGACAAAGTACAGTCAAACCTGTCTATAGCGGTCACCCAAGGGAGACAAAAAAAGTGGCCGTTGTAGACAGGTGGCCACTATAGACAGGGTTGTTAACATGACTTTTCTCTTGGGGGAGGATTTGTGTTTAGTGTCAAATAGATGGTTGCTATAGACGGTGGTCGCAATAGACATGTTTGACTGTACACTTAAATCACAGAAACATACTAGAGGGTTGCCCTGCATACACTATAAATGCATTATTTCCTCTTCGTCGCCCCACATCAAGTCTCAATCTTAGGTCAGTCTCTCGTACCTTGATGAATTCCACAATGCCATCAGGGATGGAGGTCTTGCTGAGTCTCCTCAGGTATTCGATGATGTCACTGGTCTGGAGACCCACAGACACGGCAGCATAAAGTGAATACGCTGTTAACCTGTCAATCAAAAATAATGTCTCAGTTTAGCAAAACACAAAATCACTACAGAGGCAAACGATTCCCTTCAAATGAACCATTCTAATTTCTTGTCTCTATTAAAGGTCCATATACAAAACACATCTTCAAGATGATCAATATTCTTCGTGTGCTGTGAATACAGACAGCTGTTTTCAACTGGCCTCATTCTTAGAGCGCTCTTAAAGCATGTCGCTAATATTTACAAAATGTGAGAAAGAGGTAAAATGAAGTATGTTTTAGATTCTTTAAGTGCAACCATATGGAATGCAAATCTTAACCTGTTGAAGACTGGTCCCAAGTATATGCGGGCTGGTGTCTATGGGAGATGCATGCTGTAGTAAAATCAGCCTGTCCTCAAAATAATAATAATAATAATAATAATGATAATAAAATCTTACTTAGTTAAACATAGACTTCAAATGAGTTCTAAGCTGTTGGCATGATGCACAAGGCATTCCATGATCTTTTGAATGAGGAATTCTGTCAGTAATTATGGCATTTCGACTGCTGGACATAACAAATCTGTCTGCAACTAACTTGTATTCGTGGATGTTTTCCGGTCGGCATACAGGTTCTGAGATGGCGATGAGGAAGTCATGGGCATGCTTGTAGACTGGAGAGAAGGACTCTAAGAAGATGTGTCCATCTGGGGCCTGGTTTAAGAAGAGAATATGCCCATCATCAATATCAGTATGTGGGACTAAGCTGAGCTTCACCTCTCCTAACTAGCCTCTTTATGTTGTGAATTTTCAGCACTCTGTTGAGGGTTCTCAAACTCTGGGTATTGGGGCATTAATGTTGAAATAAAGAACAGATTCAAAAGCCATGTGATTTTTTTGCTACCTTTGTTATGACAAAAATATTAAGTCTCCAAAAGTATTGTCAACATTTCAAACATCATCCATCTATGGATTGACAAAAAACAAAAACAATACAACAACCCTGCTTTATGAAAGTGGCAAATTCACAATGGATCTTGGTTAATGTGCTTCACATTGTGATGATGTTACATCCAACTATGCAAACTACAAGGTTGCATACTCATCACACACATGATACAAAAAACTACTGCAACTCAAATCTGGGCTGTATTGGAAAGCTGATATTGGGAATCCTGCTCATTTAACAGCAATTGCCCCAGGTGTGAAAACTTCACCACAACCACCACAGAAAAAAGAGGGTCTTTAGTAGATTTCATTCATTGGAGAAAAAAAAAAGACTGTAATAATGAATTATAAAAATATTTGAACTTCTTATGACATCGATACGATGTTTGTTGTTAAAGGACATATCATCCCTGTGCTATTTCTGGATTAAAGTTACTTGCTCTCTTAGTCATGACTGTAAAATAAGGAAGCTTCCATCAAAGGGATGGTATAGTATTGGGGGAGATAAGGATTTAGCTTCTAACTTGTTGTGAGATACCAAGAAATCACTTATGAAATGTTAAGAACATACCATTCTATGAGGAATTCAGAGTTTATTTGATGAAGATCGGTTTTGATATGGCTGAGATATCCAAAATCAAAGTAAAACAAAACGATCCTAATAAAAGGTGCATCCCACCTTTTATTCTACGTATCGCTTTGTTTTTGGATATCTCAGTCATTTGAAAACCAATTTTCATCAAATATATGTTGAATTCCTCTTGGAATTACATGCTCTTTCATATTTCATAACATGTTTCTCACTATTGCAGTCTACAATGTTCAGAACAATTGTATTCTTTATCTGGTATGTGTTTGTTTGTTGTTTGCCATTTTCTTCTCTGTTGTCATGTTTGAAAATGTATATATCTACCTTTTCATTTTTTGAAGTGCCATAAGCATTGAAAGGTGGACCTGTGCGCTATACAAGTAGCCACTATTATTATCATTATCATTATTTCACCAAAACAGTAAAAACCCTAAAATCAGGTCTCAACCAAAGCTACACCATACTTCTAGAGAGAGAGAGAGCCTACCAGCCAGAGGGGTCTTGAACTGTGGTCCTTCTTGAGTTGCATCTGACTGCGGTAGTCCTTGGCCCCAAACTCGTCCTCATCTTTATCCTCCTTCTCCTCCTCCACCTGCCGACTGGCATTTTTGGGCAGATATGAACCTAGTGCAAGAGAACAGAAAGGCATGGTGAGATGACCGTGGTTTTTTTTTTTTTTTCTTAATTGTAACCCTTTGTGTGCTTTTGAGTACACACTGGCACAGAAATGCCATAGCATTGCACACATTGCCCACACTCCTCAGCAAAGAACAGATTACAGGTCCTGTTTACCTTTAGGGACAGTGATTTTAAAAAAAAAAATTCAAGATATAACATTTAATGCATACGTGAAGTTCTGTTGTGCCACAAAACATCCTATCATTTAAAATTTTTGCAATAAAACTTAAAATTATATGGAGATATCTGTATTTTCTAAATAAACCATAACTGTAGACGGTTTAGTCTGGAAACATTTTTATCATAACTATTGTTCACGTTTTATATATTTAACAATACTTAATATCTATTTTACGGATTCACATTTTTGCAGGGGTTGTTTCTATCCCTAACTCACATTTTAGAACTATTTTGAAGCACTAATGCTGGGTTTTGTTTCATCTGCAAATGGGAAATTATGCCTTTAATATATCTTATTCTAACTAAATCTCTGCAATTACAGGTGACTCCCTATCTCCTTGGCTGAAACATACAAACAAACAAAAGTCACAATTTGTCTTCAGTATTGATGATACATATGTAAACATACACGCATATAATCAGATCACTTCATCACTGAACATCTATGAAATTTCAAAGAAATTTGAATTTTTTACAGTATCAATAACTGGTATAACGACATCTCATACAGGCCTCTGGTACACAGGATTATGTTTGCCCTTTAATAATCATCTTGAATATTCATTTTAAATGATTCAAAATACACTGTAATGCTTCAATCAAGTAATCCATTCAAAATCTGCATGAATAAATGACTAGAATCTATTTCAATTAAAAATACAAATAGTCTACACCATGCAGACCTTACTTACCATCTGCTCCCTGAGAATCCTCATTTTCCAGATCTGGAGACTCCACTCTGAATTTCTTTGACTTCTTGGAATCTGGGGATGGAATAAAAGGAATGATAAACATCTGGCTTTTAATAACATCATTATTCATCTGCGAGCTGAAACTACATTTACCAATTATATTTTGCCAACAATCTGTCCTTATTTTCATTTACCATAATTTCTGATGTACAACAAACAAATTATGAGTCATTTCATTTCATTTACTGTTGGTGGCATATGATATGGCTCATTGGATGATCACATATTAACATATTTTTGTATTCATGATGTATGTATAGCAAGTCACCCATAATTCCACCGTAATGGTGTTGACTAGAAACCAAGAATAATAGTAGCCTGGATGCTTTTGTACAATTGTGTGAGGTTGAATTTTGGCATGGGAGGTCAACAAACCTGGGTGCAGGTTTTTTCAAGGCTTAAAAGCCTTACTTGAGATTCAGGCAGGAATGATTCATACTTTGTCTAGCGTTACATCCATGATTTACATTATCATTATTATCATCATTATTGTTATTAAGTCATTATCACTTACTTGGCATTAATTTGTAATACTACTGAATGAACAAACAACAGACAAACAACACAAGTGTAACACAACATTTGCCCAATGGGTACAATTTTACAGGATGTCAGGCTTTCCCTGGTGCGCTTCCCCAAGTTGCCAGGTTGGAAAAAAAAACACCAACAAATAATCAAAATCACTTTGGCCCTTGGCCTCTCCAACCAACTTAGGGAAGCACATCATGAATAGCTGAACATGGAATTCTTTGCCGTTTTGTTGTTTGACATGCTAGCTGGGGAATTAGGTGATCCGAGTATCCTCTCGGATCACCTTCTGTATCTGTACTGATTCTTTGTTTTTCTTCTTCTTCTTTTTTATTTCTCCGTAAAAGTTGTGCAGAGGTTAGCTCAGAAAGTGCATTGCCTATCATTGTCAAACTCATACCATATATGTATCATGTCCCAAAGATGACAGATCTAGTTGCTTGTTGGAATGTTAGTTGTAGGTAGGGCCCTTCAGTCTCTATATTTATTTCGGACATATATGCTTGATCATGTTGATTATGAAGCAAAACAACTGTGCAATTATGGAGGTTATGAAATAGGTGTAAATTTTGGACATAAAGGGTAAAGAGTTTTCTTCTTTTTTTCCGGCAAAATCATGAAATTAGCCCCACCACAGCGCGCATGCACCCGTGCTTTAGCAAGCAGGGTTAGGGTTGTATATTATATACTTGTATTCACGGTTAAATTGGCCGTTAAATTAGTTGAGGGACATTGGGAGTCCTTCCAAGAATAAAAGGTTGAAGACCAAAGAAAAAAACAGAAAAAAGGGAGGATGAAAGATGCTATAGGCCCCACCACTGCATATCCATACTAACAGTAATTACATTGTACTACAGCAGGTTGCCTGTTTGAAATACTTGTGAATTCAGCCCCACCGTGTGAAATTCATTGGTACATATCAAGCACAGCACGCAGCGGTGGGGCTTTCTTCCACCACAGTATGATACAGTATGATACTGGCTGGCCTCGAGGGAGATACCAGAAAATATAGCCCAAACTGAAAGAATATTGCTCGAGTCAAAGACGAGGGCAATATTCTTTCAGTGAGGGCAATATTCTTTCAGTGAGGGCAATATTTATCTGGTATCTCCCTCAAGGCCATTCAATATCATAATTATTACCTATCCCCTAGGTAAATAAGGAAAATATGTGAATACAGCTATACACTATGATATAGATCAAGCAACATTTGACTACCTGTAGATCATCACCAACATGTCGAATAATTGAAAAATTGTTCATCAATGTAAGTCATTCAACTCCAACTTCCAAGATGTAGTTGTAACAGGCGAACTTCAAACATCTGAACGTTTTTACTCTTTATTTTTGCTTCTGTTTCAATCTGGAGAGTTGTAGTAACTGATGGTCACTGTGCAGTTATTGAGCACAAATGGACTACTGTAAACGTCAATATTTTCGCGCGATTAATTTTTCGCGCTGAGCGGCTCGAAAACGTATTCGCGGGTTCTTAAATTCGCGCTCCGCAGCAGGTTACTTTACTGTAGTACACATTCACTGCTTTCATCCAAAGCCTCTGCTACATAGCTTGCTATGCCAGCGTACGACAAGCGACGTAGCGAGCGGCTCGACTGCGAGTACAAGCACTCAAATACGTAGTACAGCTGTGACTGTAGTACCGTAGTCACGGGGGAAAGTAGCATCGGTGCGTGCGGTGCACACATGCATGCTACAGTACACAGCAATCTATCGTCTCTTCGCACAGCGTAAACATGCCTGTACATTGTACTACGTAGCAGTATCATCGATGAAGCGCACACAATTCATCCCGTTCAAAATGTGCATAGAAAATTGTGAAGATATATTCGCGCGTTTTTGAATTCGCGCGAGCCGAACGTAGCGCGAAATCCGCGAAAATTAATGTACCGCGAAAATTTCCACGTTTACAGTAGTCATTGTTTGACGCGTAGTGCATGCTGCTGGAAGTGGTCGACCTTGTATGAGTTGATTTATCCGCGTTCTTCTGCGGTGCATGTAACCGACACACAGCGACGTCCTTGAAGTTGAATGTCTTCTCTTTGTGGTCGACCAGAACGTTTACATGTAAAGTGATTGATGAGACCCGGATGCTCGTGATATGCTCTAATGTCGCCTGCTGACGACCTCCACGACCCTGCAAAACACTAACTGCAATTGCCTCTCAAAACTACCTCTCATATGGGTAATAATCGTGAATGCAGCCCCAATAAATTGCGTTTAAATTACTCGAGATTGATACAGCGGCAGGGCCAATTTCCACAGCACAAGCTTTTTAGGTTAGGGACTAGGCCCCTAGTAGGGCAGGGGTCGCACTTAACTTTTTTTTTAACTAGCCAGGCGGACTACTTAGAATCAATTTTAACACTGAAACAATATTTTGGCAAGCCAGACGGACCAGTAACTTCAGAATTTTATGATTTTTAACTAGATTCTAGTCCGACATGATTTTGGGTGGCCAATGGCCAGCGGACCATCGCCAATTTCGAACCCTAATATGCCGTCTTTTCTACCCCATCACTAAGCCCGCCGCGGGGTGCATGCTGTAACTGTCGGGGTCGCTGGTGCGGATACCCCATCACCTGCCAATTGTAGACGTACTTTAAACTAAATTTCATCTTAAATACTCTAGAGTCTAGGTTTTGTACTATTCATGCTATAGTATTGAGTATTGGTGTGACTAGATAGATCTAGACGAAGTTTATGTAGTATTTTACTATTAAGTATTATTGTAATTTGTAAAATTGTATGAACAGATTCTGGCTAGCTGGGCTATTCCATGGCCATGGTCGATTCACTGTAAACTTTACACACCGAAGACTTGAGTCTTCCTAACAATAACATTAAAATTTACAGGTATTGCACAGCCAACTATAACTACAGCACAGGCTCGTTTAGGCGATGATGACAACACTACAGCGAGTACAGTATTATCATACAAAACCATGTTTACCACAGGCACGGCACAGGTCCGGTGCCACACACAGCATCACAACATTTAATTTATCACCATGGCCATGTTCACATAAACTTACCTCCGTCTGTACGCTCTCTTTTGTACTTGCCCATCTCTCAGCTTTATGACAAGATTTTTCCAGGATAGATTCTACTCGAGTTCGTTATCGCATTTCGTGAGTTCCAGCATCGTCGAGCAAACAGCTAGCTACAGATACAGTAGCTGCTCGTGCTCCAGCCTGCTGCGCGCGCCCCTAGCTAGCCAGCCAGCCGCAGCGCGGTGTTGCAATCGCTACCGGCCGACCCCGCATTGCACGTGCGTTTATACGAGGAGCACACACTACAGGCACACTACATGGGTGACCGCTGAAATGGCTGCTGTTTGAGTTTATTTGAAGTATCATAAAAAATCCTGCACACAGTCTTTGGTATCGTACGATTATTAGTAAGTTCACGAACAAATGACACCTTATAGTTCTTCGTAATACTGCCTGAGTTACTTTGATAAGTTTTACTTGCCTGGACACTCACATAGTTTTGGATAGGTGGGACTACGGTATTTGTCATGAAAGCTACCACCACCACCACCACATGCATGTAAATTTTAGTTTTACTGTTATCAGTGTTTACTATGGCCTAACATGGAACAATGTAGCCATGACAATGTGGTGCTTGCTAATAGGAAATCGGCAATCTCGAAGTTCATGAAGCTCTGAAGGGATTCAGTGACAGATGCATGTTCGCTTGATTGACACAAAGTCAAAGATTAATGCACTAGTAGTAGTGTCGTGACGAGCCTAGTTATGCAAATTTACAACTTTAATACAATTAATTAACTGTTAATATTTTAGGATCTTTATCTTAATTAGGATATGTAGTGTAAATTTGATATGAATCTATGTTAAATTTAAATTTCAAATGTTAGCGGTGCAGGGTTGTTCATCTTGTTCAAGTGGGTCAGTGAAATCATAAGAAGGGAGAGAGCACTACATCCCACAGTTAAGAGTTGACCATCGGCCATCCATAGACCATACCAAGATTTGACTGCGGGCAGAAGCATTGGTTTCAGATGTATTGTAGTCGGCCGTCAAATTTTGGATGATGTTGTAGTAGTAGCGCCCCCTAGCGGTTTCACCCTAACCCCCCTGTCTACACAGGGGAGGTATAAAATTAAAAGGGATTGCCTGTACGCGCATCCCTCAGTTGTGACCTGGAACCTGATTGAAAGACATACTGACTGAGCTACAAGACAAGTTACAGTTGCAACTCACCAGTAGTGCCGGTAAGTACTACCGTTACTACAACAGTGGCGTCACGGACAATTGTCCTACTTCCTGTGCCATTGTTTTCGTGGACATAGAGCCGCAATTTAAGCTGACTCCGCTGCCGCTATTATTTTCGCCAACAGGCGTTGCACTCCTATACCGCACCGATACGCGAAGGGTGGAGCACATGCGACGGAGCCGAGGCGAGAGCTCTTGGCAGCGCGAGGGAGCTTGGCGGTGTCCACGTTTGTCGATTGTTCCTGTAGTGTAACTCGTTTTGTGCTTCTTTTGTCGAATTGTCTTGGTGTAATCGTTTTCATTGGTAATTTTGCTTGTTGGGGAGGAGGAGTGTGTTGTTTGAGTGACAGTGCGTGATTTGTAACATCTTGCACTAGACCAGGCCCACCTGTATTCAGGGAGCTCCAAATTCATTGAAATATCATCTTTTCTGATTGTTCTAGTTGCAAGCGTGTTTCGTTTGTTAGTTTGATTGTCGATGGTGTTTGCTGAAATTATTCTTCGGCGTGATTTCAGCTTGTGAGTGCGATTGTCATTGTTTGCGTGGTGCGTTTTTCTTAATCACCGTGGTCCAGGTCCAGATTTCGGTCTGCCCTGTACTGTAATTGCGTGGTAGTCGTCTGCGTGATCTGTTTCTCGTTTTAATTTGTTTCACGTGTTTCGTTCCACACGTGTTCGGTGGCTTGGGTAGGTAGACCTCCCTTGCCCCATTCGTTGCGTGTTATCACTGTATTCGTTGCGTGTTGTATTCACGTGTGTATATTTGTGTATCCCGGCTGGGGCGAGTTGAGACTTGCCGGCCATCTCGCGCGATAGCCTTGCCTGATCGCTCGTGTGTGCGGCGTGTATTCACTGCACTCGCTAGCCGTTCTGTCAAGGCTTCCAGTGTATATACAGGCTCTGGCGTGCACAGTTCTCCACGTCCATCGTGTGTAAGGAGGGAGGGTATTTCCCTGCGGTGAGCTGCACGCCTGTTGTACTGGATACCTTGGTATCGTGCTTTCTTATTTGAGCGTTTTCGTATAGCGCGACTCTTCGTGTTTCTTATTCGTGTTCTCTCTGTCGCGCTCTCTCTTCTCTTCGCACGTAGTGCTCCGCATCGCGGTTTTCTGCGTTCTCTCCCTGTCACGCTGTCGTTCTTTTACTTCTTGGTCTGCGTGGTCCTCTATTCTCGCTGTCATTTCTACACGTGTTTTCCGAGCTGTTCGCACCGTATTCTTTTCTCACTGTGTTATCTGTGGAACGTTCGTGTTTTCTTCTGGTCGCAGGAGTCTTTCACCCCGCGATTATTTAGTGGCAGCGGATGTCTCATTTTTCTTTCTTCTCGAAGGGGGAATTTTCCATTCTCTTCGGGAGGAAGGTGTGCTAGTGGCTCATAGTTTTGGGAGGCGTTCGCTTCTCTGTTTGTACTATTTTGCTGGGCGGTATTGTCCACCACTACTGCATCGTTTTTAATTTTGCTGTGAAGTGTGATCGTCCGGAGATTGCGTTGCTCCACGCCTTCGCTCCTTTGGCATCGTTGTGTTGCTGACGGACAGTGGGGTAAGTGGAATTATACCTTCTTTTATTCGAACTAGTGTTTCGGCTAGTGGTTTTTAGTTTTCGTTTTTGGTTAACGAAGATTTTCATTTCTCCTTGTTGAGTGCCGTTCTCGATCATTTTGTACTCTGTGACTGGATTTTATTATTTGTGAGTTGGGTGGCCTGGCTGTACTGACAAGTGTCCGTGTCAGACTGGTCCCTCTGTGTGCGTATTCTGTTTGTCGCTCGTATTAGTGCTGGCTATTGGTCAATTGGCCTGCGTTTTTTTTGTGTGAGTGTAGGGGAGTACAGTGATTCTTTTTGGACCAGCTCCCGGTGTCCCTGTGTAGGTAACCGGGTGTGAGTGGTTGCTCAATTATTTTTTTTTAAATTGTCTCTGTGTAGTGGGGTATCTACATTTCTCGTTTGGGGTTCGTGGCTTCGGCTGTCGCATCCCGCCTGCATATTTTTTTTGGTGTTTACTAGTGCTCACTGCTCACCAGTCGTCTTGCAAGTGCAGTACAGTTTTTTGTCTTCAGTTTTGATTTCGTTTTTTTTTGTGCCTTGGTTTCCCTGCTGCTCCCTTTCTTTTTTGTGATAAGGGGAGGAGGGGGTAGTGAACAATTGTTACTCCTTTGTGACAGCAGATACCAAGCATATTTATTATTAAGTTTGATTTATTGACTCGTAATTCTGGTGATTAAGTGGTAGACGTAGTGTATCATTACAGTGTGTGTGTGTTACAGTGGTACTCAACAGTTGCTGGGTATATTGTTGCTTCTAAAAATAATCCCAGAGTGTATTAATCGTATTTTATTTGTGTAGCAGTGGGTATATGCATAAGATTTTGTTAATTATTACGTGTTGATTTAGGACAGCCATTTAGGCACATTTGTGAAGTGAATAGGTTACGTGCTGGGGCGCTAGTCATGGCGATGCCCATTAATTATATATCCCGTAGTGATTTCATACGTCTTGGATTGTCGGCAACCCAAGTCGATGGCATTACGAAGCTCCGGGATGAGCATGGGAATGTCACTCAGGACTTGTTGGAGTCCTCTGACATTCCAGGGGCTGAGGAGCTCATCCCGAAATTTGTGTTTTGCCCACGGTTAGAGCCCGAGGGGTTATCGTTACCTTCAAGCGCCCCTACAGCTGACCCTGCTGCGACATCGGGGGGAGGAGTCCAGTCTCGGGGGACTTCCCCATACCCTTATGATGTATATCCTCCCCTCAGGGAGGGACAGCCAGGGAAGACCACTTCTTCCCAGGTCGGTCAGGCGCGCGCCGCAGTGAATAGTCACCATTCCGTGCAGCGTCGGGTCCCACAAGATATCTGTTATGGGAAGTCACGCGAAGGTGGTGTTGGCTACGACACCTCGGCCTCCGACTCCCAAGAATGCGAGGGTGAAGGAGTGGGACGAGGGTTTCAGCGATGCGGTACCCCTAGGTGGAGGAGTGGGAATGATAGAGAGTACTCCGGGGATAGGGAGAATGCTCACTCCGTACCAAAGGAACGTGCACACTCGCGTACAGCGAGGTGGGATCATAGCGAGGCCCAGTGGGGTAGGCAGGAGGCGCGCCATCCTAGCCCGGTCAGGAGGAGTGAGTTTTCTGACTTCTCCGAGGGTAGGCAGGGAACGGACTTGTCTGACCACTGGAGCTACCAACCCCTCCCAAAGACTGTTACCTACGATGGAACAGGTAATTGGAGGGCGTTTTACCGCAAATTTGAGGCATTCGCGAATGCGAGAAACTGGAGCCCGGACCAGCGTTTAGATCAATTATGCTGGTGCCTGTTGGGGAAGGCGAGCAATTTCTTTGAGCTTCTGATGAGTCGCGAACCGGAGTTGAAATATTGCGAAGTCATGTATCGCTTTGCAAAACGGTTTGATCGTCAGGAGCCAGCGGAGGCAGCGCAATTAGAGTTCAGCACTGCCCGTCAAAGCGCGGAGGAATCTCTGTGCGAATGGGCAGATCGTTTGAACGAACTGGGAAGCCGCGCGTTTCCAGAACTCCCAGAGAGAGCGGTGCAGCAACAGCTCGTACTCCGTCTATGCCAGGGGTGTACTGACAAGGAGGCAGGGTGGTATGCCCTTGACCGACACCCCCTGAATGTAGACGACGCAGTGGAAGCCTTACGGTGGTATCAACACTCCCGTATAGCAGTGTATGGCAGGCCACGCCAAGTCAAGACCATGGCCCTCAACCCAGAAGATGAGGGAGAATCCCAGGACTGTAGGGTGGAAAATGCCCCTTTCCATTCAGGTCAAGGAGGTACACGAAATGGCCAACCTTTGCCCACAATGGAGCGCCGATTATCAAATTTAGAAGGCTCTGTTGAGCGACTGAGTAAGAGGTTGGATCGCCTAGCATCCATGGAAAACATACTGGGATCCATGGGAAGGAAGCTAGACAACTTGTCTTCCTTAGGAAAACAGTTGAATCAACAAATGGAGAGACAGAACCCCCGTAATTCTGGGGGAGCTCCAAACTCTCCAGGACAGCAACCCCTTTGCGTCCACTGTGGAAAGGAAGGGCATGTTGAAAGGAACTGCCCAAATATGTCCAGACCTAACAACAAGAAGGTGCCACTCAGGAAAACCGAGGAGTCAAACTCGTCGGGGTCGGAGGATTAGGCCCTGCTCCGACCTGCACAACTGAGGGCCAACCTTCCACTGATATCCAGTACAGTGCTGGAGATGAGGATGGCAGTAGCCAGCCTGAATTTATCCCAGTATTTCCTATATTGTCACCAGACAGAGAGGGAGTAAACCAGGTAGGCGATGCACCCTCTGGTCAGAAAGGAAATACAGGTCAGTCAAGAGATGAAGATAAATCCTGTGGGGTGAGTCCCTTGAGGGAGTTGGACCCTCAAACACCCCTAGATGAGGTGGCTGTATGCAAGGTGAGATCAACTCCCTTGTTTGCAGTACCTATAAAGGTAGGTAACCATTCTCTAAAGGCAGTGGTGGACACTGCGGCGGAAATATCAATCATATCCCACAAGGTGTATGGAAAGTTACAACCTTGTCCACAAAAGATCAGGGATGTGTTTATTTCCGCAGATGGCCGTGATTTGAGGATGCCAGGTATGATTGTAGACCCCATTCGGATCAAGATAGGGGGTTGTGAGTTCTTGACGGAGGTTTATGTGGCCCCTATCGAAGGTGAAATGCTGTTGGGGTTAGATCTCCTCCGTAAGTATAGAATTATACTGCACCTACAACATTCACGGCTAGAAATTGGGAATGTTCACATCCCAATGATGCATGGTGAACAGTCACCATATGGACGAGCTTCTTGCGTGTGCTTGTTGAAACGCGCAATCATCCCTCCAAACACCTTGAAGAGGATTACTGGTGTGATACACCAGCCAGAGAAAGATTTTGGGATTAAGTTTACCCAGGGTGTATGCGTGGCGGTATCCCACGCTATTTATGCAGTAAGGTGAAAGGGATGGGTTAGGCATAGATATCAGGGCCACCCCCTGTAAAGTGTTAACAGAGGTGTAACAAACCACCTCGATGCTTTCTCCTGTGATTGTGGAAGGTGGATTTATCACACCTTCCGGGTAGGGGTTTACCCTGCATAGCTCCCCAGTATGCTGGGCGAGTAGCTTCCCTGGTGGTTAGGACACTAGGAAGGAGTATGTTTAAAAGGCGATGAGGAAGATCCCATCACCTTTCTTGGGTGTAAGAAGTACACCCATGCCCGTTTGGAGCTGATACAGCCCAATACCTGTAAAGAGAGTGGTGGCTGCCACCACTAGATATTAGTTTTATAACCTAATGGGAGGATCAGACCCCCACGTAAGGATAAAGTATAGTTTGTATAGGATTTTGTAGGATAAGAAAGATTTGGTTAGGTATCTGTTTGAAAAAAAAAAATTAAAGGTATTTTCGGTTTATCAGTTTTATTTTTTAAAACAGATGCTAGGCTAGGGAAGTGTTTAATTTATTTTGGTCATACATTAAGGTTTTATGAGAGTTTTGGTGGCCAAAACAACATATTTGTTATGGTTCGCCAACTAAGCTTCTGCTGTATTCTATGCACGTCTTTGTTTTAAGAAGGTTTTCTTTGGCGGTTTTTATTTGTATATTGGTGTTCCTTGTAATAGGAACAGTCTTATATTTTGGGACTTAGGTCATCCCATGAGAGGGGTGTTTCCCCTATTTTAAGGTGTTGTTTTTAATGCTAGTTGGGGCTATAGGGTCTTTACCCCCTCCCAACATCAACGGTCCCTTGCACCTCCACTCAGTACATGAGTGACCTAGGCGGTGGCCCGCTGAACTGCCCTCGGCAGACCCCCGAGGGCTGGTCAGATTGTGCATTCCCATGGGTGGGGCTCTGCGAGATCCCCGGTTGTGCGGGATTTGGGGGTTATAGTTGGGTCTTTATTTTGGCCGGGGCTGTTTTTTTTTTCCTATTATGCCCCTTGTTTTATAAAACGGGGGGGAATGTAGTAGTAGCGCCCCCTAGCGGTTTCACCCTAACCCCCCTGTCTACACAGGGGAGGTATAAAAGGGATTGCCTGTACGCGCATCCCTCAGTTGTGACCTGGAACCTGATTGAAAGACATACTGACTGAGCTACAAGACAAGTTACAGTTGCAACTCACCAGTAGTGCCGGTAAGTACTACCGTTACTACAACAATGTTATAGTTGAATTGTGTCCTGCTTGCTTTACCATAAAAAAGTAGGTTCTATAAAGAACTAAGCAGGTATGCAAAATTGCTTTTAAATGAATGGCAGAGGACTTGAAGAAAGTTTTGACTGTTTTATGTTCTACTCTGTTGTGAAGGAACGAGGACAGAATGAAAGCCAGAGGGGGACAGTCGAGGCCACGCAGGCCGATGCAGCAGAATCTGCGGAGAGCAAGGAAAGCCATGAAGAGGATGGTGCAGGTCACCACTGAAGAGGCGAAGGAGGATGGAATGGCAGGAGGAGATAGGCGCTTCAAGAAACAGCGGGGGCAATTGCCCAGGAAACAGAGGAGAAAAGAGGAGAGGTGGTTGAAGAAAGCAAAGAAACATGCCTTTTTATCCCGAGTGGTAAGATAAGTTGATTAGGAAAATATAAAAGACCCTAAACTTATGAAAAGTTAAAGATGTTATTCTTGATCTTCCCAACACTGCTTAAAGGGGAAGGCTAGTAACTGATCAGTGGGAATCAGTGGAAATGCTGGGAGATGATTGTTCCAATCCTTATGGGATTCATTCAAGAGTTCATTGTATATCTATTGTTGTGTGAAAATGATTTGCTTCAGAACGGTGTCATATTCAAGTAATGTGCAGATTAATGCTCCGTCACTGACCAGGGACGCTAACCTGGAAGCATTAAACTGCACATTACTTGAATATGAGACCATTCTGAAGCAAATCATTTTCACACAACAATAGATATACAATGAACTCTTGAATGAATCCCATAAGGATTGGAACAATCATCTCCCAGCATTTCCACTGATTCCCACTGATCAGTTACTAGCCCTCCCCTTTAAGCTAGACCATTTGCATGCTTTTTTTTTTTAAATCAAATGTCATGTGCTGTAAAGTTTGTCATCAGTGATCGATTGAATACTGGTAGAGTTTGTGTAAGCTGTAGTGATGGAAATTATTTCTGACCATTTTTTCGTACAGTTTCATCTTTCAAATTGTGAAATTCAAGGATAGTTATGGCACCAGGAATTTGTGTGAAAAATGACTAGCAGTGATTTGTGCAAAATCATGAAAGTGTTATGGTTATCAATATTTTGCCCCATAACAATTTTATATGCTTCGTTATTATGTGTATTGTTCACCAGTATTGTTGTATGAAAGTAACCTTTGCCTATCTGAGAACTGAATGATGTCATGTGAATCTCAAGTTTTAGGCCAAAAGTTTGTATCCAGTAACTGCAACAACAGCAACTGAGTTACTCAATAATTGCCCCAACTCAAACCATTTAGACTTGATTATCATTCTGAAAATTGACAATTTTATACTTTATCATTGAAAAAAGACAACAACAACAATACTGTTGTGGTATTGATGTTAGGTCTTTTCTTTATGTCCCTACAGAAATTTGATGAGCTGGAGCAAGTTTCCAAAAAGCAGAAATCCTCAAAGAAAGGAGATCCTGAAGCCAAGCCTAAAACAAAGTCAGTTACCGAGAGTAACACAGCTGAGAAGAAAAGGAGAAGGGAGGAAAAGCTACAGAAGGTGAATGTTATCAAGTGTAGAAACACATACAATGTATCACCCTGAGAATGAACTTTTTACTAATTGGCGACAGGAAAAATACACAATTACTGTTATCTAGATGTGGAGCAAAGATGTCTTCAATTTTGTTCACTTGATCTGTAGTCAATGGTATTCAAGTGCAATTGATTTTCACAACATAAAGCTGACTACGGAGAGCAGTACCAGTAGTTTCTAGCACAAGTATAAATTTTAAAAAAAAAGGACTATGGAAAGCCATTTGCGGAACAAATGCAAAAGAATAGGACTGGTCCTTTTCATGACTCCACTTTTTGATGAGTATCCTCTGGAGAAAAGCAGCAAAATAAAGACCCATAAAACACTGGTGTGTATATACCGGTAAAAATGTTTATAGGTATATGAATCTTCAAAGTATTTGATAGGCTGCTCTATTCACTGTACTACATTTTAAAACAAAAATACTGGAAGTGTCTGTCGCATCAGGTGAAAAAAAGATACAAATTTCTGAGTGACAATAAACTTCACAGTTATTCTCACAGATTACTGCTGTGGCCAGGGCAGGTTATTCTCTTTAAACTTTTTGGTGTTCTTACGTTTGTGATAAAGATCTACATGACCAGAAATTTAGAGGGTTAGAGGAGGAGTTGTAAACTGCAAAAAGTTGTAGAAATCTCTCACCAGTTCTGAGGTATATGCTACCATAATCCACTTTCATGGCTAATTCGTTTAGTTAAACAGAAAGGAAAGTAAATCTGGCTGGACAGAAATTGTACACATTTAAGCCAAAAAACGTTTGCAGTCTCTAGTGTGTTTAAAATTGATTCACTGTGCCGCTCCTTTTACTGATAGGAAAAAGAAGAGCAGCGGAGGCGCGAGCTTCTGGCAGCCAATGAAGATGAGGAGAAAAGCATCCGCAGGTTGGAGAAGGAACTGAGATTCCGAAAGAAGAAGAAGACGAAGGAGAAGATCACGCCGACAGCGTTCAGGGATGATGGCCTTGACTGTATCCTTGTTTCAGGGGCAAACTTCTTCCATGTAAACTTATGGGGAATAGGGCGATGCAGTAAAGATGTTTGGGAGGTGGAAATTTGTCGGGACATCTTTGTGCAAGTTGAGGAGTAAAAGACAAAATACGCCTTCAAAAAGAGAATGGGGTGGGAGGATGGGATATCCTGTGTTGGACTATTTTGGATGCTCTTGGATTTGGATATGAAATATGATAGATTAAGCAATTTATTTTGTGTGTGTGTCCCGAAACCATTCTTTGAAGTGCATGTAATGTACTCACGTACTCTGGAATTTTAACATAGCCAGTTATGTGCGTCAGTATGTTGTCATTTCTCATCTAAATGATTTGTACGATGTATTTGACATCTGCTCATACAGGATTTATAAAAATCATTTGTACACGTGTAGTGATGTTACTAATTAGTATGGATGTTAGTGGTGTGTCATGCAAAATGTGGAAACACCTAATTTGTCTTAACCAACACATCACCAAAGATCTCTTGGACATCATTGACCCAGCAAAACTTGAGGAAGCAGAAGAGGAGATGGAGGGTTTCATGAGCTTTGGGAAGGATTCCGATGGTGAAGATGATACTGGTGCCACAAGTGATGAAGGCAATGAGGATGAGGAGGATGAGACCTTTGAAGAGGATGATGACAGTGATTATGGTGTCCGTAGATCGACCAAGAGGAGCAGAGAAGAAGGGTCAGGCAGGAGGGAGCGGCGGGAAAAGTCAAAGTTTGTCGCAGGCGATGACGACTCCGATAGCGAAGGATTTGATGATGGCAGTGATGAGTTGGAAGAACAGGAACACAGGACAAAGAAGCGGAGGACTTCCTTTCCCCAAAGAGTAGACAAGAAATCATTGGAGAGTGATGAACTCTCCGAAAACGACTCCAGTGGAGGCCTTAGTGATGGGAATAGTGCTGAGTTTGACAGTAATAACACAGATGGTGATGATGATGATGATGATGCCGAGGAAGAAAAGAAGCCAGCGCCTCCAAAGATGGACCCTTATGGCAACATCGTTGGTGAGAAGCCAGTAGAGAGGACGGGGGCATACGTACCACCCCACAAGAGGGCGGAGATGATGGGACAATCTCTTGATGCCGAGAAGCAAGCCAAGCTGGACAAACTGAGAAAGCAGCTCAAAGGAGCCATAAACAGGTTTGTGACACCAGCGACAATCTGTTTTTAATGAGAAACAAAACCATTACACTGTGTATAAAGTATGATCTTGATGTACATGAGGTTTTGAAAGCAAAAGTAGTATGCATTCCATTATAGGAAATTATGATATCCTACAGCTTGTGGATACTGAAATGTAAGAATGGCACATCATCTTACTGGAATGTAAGGACAACACATCATTTAGACACATATTGTCGCTGGGACGACAAGACCTCGTATCTACAAAATGTCAAATGTTCAGGAGAGCCAAAAAACATGGCGGCCAAAGCACAATAGCGAATGGGATAGGCTTTCCTTTGACATGCTGTGGTAGCTTCATTTTTGGAGTCAGACAGTTGGGATTTGGCCAGAACATCACTTAACCCATTATTTGACCATTAATCCAAAAAAGTCATTTTCACAAAAATTTTAGATACAAGGTTTGTCACCCCAGCCATGATATGTTAATACAGGATTTATACTAATCATTTGTAGTGATGTTACTAGTAGTGTAGCTATTCTTTTTCTTTGAATGCACAACTGCCAAAATAGACATCAATATCGGATCTAAATATGATTTAATCAAGCCAATTTTCATATTGAAAATGATTCGAGACATTTGGAAAGGCATTACAAACACCTGTCTTTTTGTCTCTGTTCTGGAATATTTTCTTTATGAATGCTAACAATTGGAAATGAATGATTAACTATTAAAAAGGCTGATTTCTTCTCTCTCCTTTAGGCTGAGTGAAAGCAATGCCCAGTCAATATGCAGTCAGATTGAGGAGCTCTACCTCAGTAACAGTCGAAATGGTAAGTCCTTCCTATTTCAGTTTTCTTGGTTTATTTCATAGATGGGGAAATGCATCTACCTTGTAGCTATACAGTGTATGTCACTATTTGTGAGAGGGAAAAATACTGAGAGGGAAGAGATAATGAAAAAAGAAGTAGAGAAAGCATCTTTTAATTAGAAAATATAGATCTCATAATTTCTTTGTCAGAGTTTATGTGAAATCTTCAGAGATTTAATATGTTTTTCTGGAAAGCTGAAAGATTTTCTTGTTTCATTTGGATTTCAGTACCAAATCCTCAGATAGACATTGAGATCTATTGTCACATTGACTGATTCAAAGATTTTGTAGGTTTATTGAAGATTTCATGTAGAAATTTATGTATTTATTCATTTATTTATTTATTTATTCATTCATTCATTTATTTATTTATCTATTCATTTATTTTATTAATTAAAAATTTATTTATTCATTCATTCATTCATTCATTCATTTATTTATTCCTTTATTTTTAGAACAGATATTCATTTCACGCTTTAATCCAAATAATCAATGGCTCTTTCTCTTTCTGCAGACATGAATGAGACACTGTGTGCCTTGGTCCAAGATGCCTGCATCAGCCCTGCACTCACACCTGAACGACTGGCCATGGAACATGTCCTGCTCGTGGCAGTTTTGCATTCCAACGTGGGAAACGAAGTCGGTGAGACAACCAGATGGAGGAAATCTAAGTCACACCATGTCCCATGTTAAATGTCTAACTTCAAAATGTTGATTTTGTTTGTGCACACATTTTTGTTGTTATTGGTGGTGGGTTGTTTTTGACAAAGTCCACACAGAGAGGAACATGACTGTGAAAAACATTGTCATTCTGTACTGAGGCCTGGGAGGAAGGCAGGGAAAGGCCACTTCAAACTAACCCTCTGAAGTCAAAATATGCTCCGTCAACGAAGGGAGTCATTTTTCTAGAAGGGTAGGGTGAAAGTTGAAGTGTGGACTAACTGCCATATTCACTAGAAAGTATTATATTTCCATTATTTTTGAGAAGTGTATATACATGAATAAAGCCTTTCCTGAAAGCCAGCCATCAATTATTGTATGTTTCAGGTGCTCACCTTCTCCAGTCAGTAGCAAAGCGTTTTGATGATCTCCATGGCGATAATGGTGACTATGGCAATGGGAAAGAGATAGACAACATCGTCATGCTCATTGTCCACCTCTCCAATTTCAGGGTGAGTTCTGCATCATGAAATTATTGATGGGTTTGTAATCTAAAATGTGTCAGTGTCTCATCTCTTTTCATTCATCCATTTTTTTGATGATATCACATAGCATGTCTGTAACCCCTCTTTATAAAGTGTATCAAAGGTTATCTGTTTTCACAAGCTAATGTCAGCTTCAAAGTTGCATGCCATAGAGTGTTTCTTTGATGAAATACAAGCAATCTGTCAGGTTTTGTTTGTTTGTTTGTTTTTTTTTTTGTATTACACTGTGAAGGATATAACTTACTAAACATGAGGCAGCTTGACAGAAACACTTGAATCTGTAATGAGAGTCATGTGACATCTTTTTAATATACTTTAATAGTGTAGTTAAACTAAACAGACTAGTGTGCTTTTTCGTATGTCAGCTGGTCCACTGCACCTTAATTTACGACTTGATACGGAGGCTTGCAGAGAGGTTCACCGAGCGAGACATCGAGCTGCTTCTTCAGATCCTGAAATGTGAGTGTGAGAGACATAGGATCCTATTACAACTCAGTGCTTTGATATCCACCTGATTGGACCATTGTAAATCTGCTGGTTGCTCAGCTTGACATATTTCGTAGATTGGTTAAAGGACAAGTTCACCTTCATCGACATGTGGGTTGAGTGAATGCAGCAATATTAGTAGAACACATCAGTGAGAGTTTGAGCAAAATCGGACAATCCGTTAAAAAGTTATGAATATTTGAAGTTTCAGCTCAGTCAAGGCTGGATGAAAAGACTACTATAGCTTGTGATGTCACATGAGTACAACGATATAAAGAAAGAATAAACAAAATTCAACATATTTCCATTTTTCTCACGTTACAAAAGAACACTTGACTTCTCTCTTTCAGAAGGCAGGGGGAATAATATTACCCTTAACATACGTCAGTAGCAAGTCGAAGAAATGTGCACTTTATTCAAAAAGTAAAGTTTTGTGAAATTCTCTTTTTATATTCATTATATAGTTGTACGAATGTGACATCATACACTGTAGTAGTCTTCTCTTCCAGCAGTGACTGCGCAGATACTTAAAATATTCGTAACTTTTGAACGGATTGTCCAATTTTCCTCAAACTTTCACTGATGTGTTCTACTAATATTGCTGCATTTTCTCAATCCTTATGTATATATATGAAGGTGGACTTGTCCTTTAAATTGATTAGAAATGTATGGGTAAATGAGCATGTTCAGTAGTTCCTTGCCATGAATAGTTTGATACATGTAGATTAGGGTCCCATTTCATGAAACTTGTTATCAGTAACAACTGCCACATTTCTATGACAAATTTGCTCTCAGCCAATCAGATGCAAGGATTTCTGTGGCTTATAACAAGTATCATAACTTGTTATTGATAACAATAGGGCCCTGATCTAAAGATTGAGTTCTCTGTGCTCTTTACATCTTTGTGTTTATTATATACAGTCGTAGAAAGCACAAAATGAGTGCCGAGTAGGTCATTGCTAATGCATGAAGCTTTGCTGATGGAAGTCAGAGTTTTTAGCTCACCTGAGCCGAAGGCTCAAGTGAGCTATTGCGATCGCTCTTCGTCCGGCGTCCGTCGTGCGTCGTGCGTCGTCCGTCGTCCGTCGTGCGTAAACTTTTTACATTTTCATCTTCTTCTTGAGAACCGCATGACCGATTTTCACCAAACTTGGCAGGTAGCATTCCTAGGGGGATAGGATCTCAATTTGTTCAAATGGGCACCATGGCCCACCTGGGAGGCCCCAGGGGGGCCCAAACACACTAAAATTAAGGAATCTTTAAAAATCTTCTTCTCTAGAACCAGAAGTGATAGGGCTTAATTGATACTATGAGTAAGGACATTGATGACTGTAGTTTCAAGTTTGTTCATGGGGGAATCAGGGGTGCCCCCCTTGGGACCCAGGGGAGGGGGTGGGGAGGGGTCCTAATGGGGCCTAAATTGTACATTTTCATCTTCACTTTGAGATCGCCATGTCTGATTTTCACCAAACTTGGTAGGTAGCATCCCTAGGGGGAAAGTATCTCAATTTGTTCTAATGGGCACCATGGCCCACCTGGGGGGTCCCCAGGGGGCCCAAACCCCCTAAAATTAAGGAACCTTTAAAAATCTTCTCTAGAACCAGAAGTGATAAGGCTTAGATGATACTATGAGTTAGTACATTGATGACTGTAGTTTCAAGTTTGTTCATAGGTTGGGTGGAATCAGGGGTGCCCCCCCCCCCCCCCCCCCCCCCCTTGGGACCCAGGAGAGGGATGGGGAAAAGTCCTACAGTTGTAATGGAGCCTGAATTGTACATGTTCATCTTCTTCTTGAAAACCTCATGATGAATTTTGACCAAACTGAACAGGTAGCATCCCTATGGGAATAGAATCTCAATTCCTTCACAGGGCTGCCTGCCCCCCCCCCCCCCCCCCCCCCCCGGAGTTGAGGGGGGATCCATATGCAGACCAAGTTTCCAATGTTCTCAGGTAAGAGTGTGCAAGAATGCATGGAAGGTGAAATTGCGATACTCAGGTGAGCGCGTGACCCGCGGGTCTCTTGTTATAAATGATGGACACGTGTTAACAGGGAAATGGGATCATATTTGTCTCTTAAACATGCATAGGCCTATGACAGATATGGCTTTTATTTTGGTTGCATGTGCGTTTTTCTGGAGAGCTAGTGGAAAGAAAGTTTGATGAGTTCGGTCACCTATACATTCCAATGTCTTCTTTTTCAACAAGGTGCTGGTACGACCTTGAGGAAAGACGACCCAGCGTCCCTGAAAGACATCATCCTACTCATACAGGGCAAGGCTAGCCAGTGTTCAGATGAGCTCAAACAGCAGTGAGTACCTCAGACTATCCCAGTATTCCAGTAGTTGAGCCAACAGACACAGAGATTCCAAGTCCTTCACTTTGAGGGCATTTTCACAAAATCTCCCGCTCTCCCTCATAACTTTATCTTTCTCCTGCTCTTGCCGTGTGCCTGCTGCTGCTTCAGATGTAATTTCTCCCACTTGAATTAATTTGTTCTCTTGCCCAACTTAAGTTTTGTCATGTATGTTAAAAGATAACATACATTGCAGTCGAGACAATATTTTGGCGTGTTGTTCATTTTGCAAATATCAGACGGCTCAAGAAATCATACAAACAAAATACACAGTAAATATACCACACCACCTCTACCATCAACAAAGCAGCTGGTATCTTCAGTTTGTCAGAAGCTGTTTAAAAGATGCACATTCAAAAGGAAGGGGAAAGCATGGATTGGTCCTTATTGTGAAGGCAGGTCAATATGGGCTGTTAGCTCTATGCCAACAGTGTGACCTGCCATTACTAAAAAGGCATCTGTTTTTGTTGTATTGTTTACAAAAACAGAAATTCAGTAAGAGTTCTCATAGAGTGTGAGAGACTGCTGTAGAAATTCTGTGCTGTAGCAGAAAGCTGATACTTCGAGAGATTAAATCAAATGAGACAAATCTTTATGTGAGTTTCACTTGTATTCATTACTTTACTGTTTACAAGTCTTTCTGTGGATTTGTGGGAAATGAATGTTTCTGTCTTCTCTTTCTGCATGGACAGGTCAAGGGTCAAATTCATGCTGGAGACCATCAGTGCCCTGCGTAACAACAACCTGAGGAAGATTCCAAACTACGACCCGTCGGACATGGAGCGACTCCGGAAGCTTCACAGACACCTCATCAAAGAGAGAGGTAAATAGACCAGCTAAGATTTACAAGGTTTTATCAGATCCAGTCTTAAAATGTCAGTGTCCAATGAATGAATGCAGAGACTACAACCCCAAGCATCGTGTAATCGGGAGATTCTTGTGGCCTTAACCCTCCAGCAAACTGTAGAGTCTGATTGTACAAAAAAGAGGCACAATACTACAGTATTGTGTGCATATAGTGGTCATCACAAGCGCAAAGCATGACGTCCCTTGCAGCCAGGGACCAGGGACTCATAAGGGCCCTGGAACCTCGAGGGTTGGATTTTTTTCTCTGGCGCTATCTTAGCCTCAGTTTTAAACGTATATGACAATAAAAGTCCAGTTTACCTTTGAGAGCAGTGATTTAAAAAATGTTTAATATATCACATTTGATGCATATATGTAGGTCTGTTGTATCATAAAACATCCTACCATATCAAATTTTCACGATAGAGCCTAAAATATAAGGAGATATCAGAATTTTTTTCAGTAAACCGTAACTGTGGACGGTTTAGTGTGGACGCATTGTTATTATATTTATTACTCGCATTTTGTGTATTTTACTATACTTAACATTGATTATACCGAGTAACGTTTTAACACTGGTTGTTTCTATCCGCAATTTACATGTCAGAACTGTTTTGAAGCACTCAAGCTGAGTTTTCGTTTCATCTGCAAATGGTAAACAGTGCCTTTAATAAGTAGCATATTCTTGAATAGTGTACCTGGTATTCCTTTCCTTATTGATGTGCCACATTGTTATTTTTCTCTATTATCAGTATTCACCAGTGAGTCAAATAGAGTAGAAACCAGTCATCCATTTCCATTAATGTGTTTGGGCAATGGACGATTTTATTGGGCATTCTCCCCCTGCTCTTTGTGAGAAATAGGGAAAATCAGGTGTAGGTATGAGCGATGAATCTATCGCATACAGGACCTCTGCTTATGTCCCATCTAATAGATGGAGTGTGTTGTTATTGACTTGGTGATTTCACATTATCGGAGTACATGTGGTACTTTATTTTTCGAGTTTGAAATGGCACTCATAAGGATCTTATTCATTTTCTCGCCTCCTTCTGTTTGTGTTTATTAGATATTGAATACCATTTGTATGACCCTATTTTGTCAGTCTTCTTCTTCAAATAGCATATTTTGCATGGTTGATACTGTTTGCTGCCTATTGCTATGGGGCGAACCGAAGTAATCGGCATCATTTGCCTGTTTTCTGATGTAGGCATGTGGGAGGATTGACCACTTCACCTGGTTAGCACGCTGCTCTTTGCTATGAATGAATGAAGTGGGATCTTTTACGTGCATGAGTTTAGATTCCCTCACACACAGAACCTCCATGTAATGTCCTATTCAAGGGGCAGAATGTATTTGCCTCTCACTAACTAGGACGTCCAGTATGATTACACACAACATTGCTCAGCTAGACTCTATGTAGACTCAGTTAGTTTTGAGGCAGACGCACTACCAATTGAACCACATTAAGCCTCTTTTTTTTTTGTCATTGAATATCAACACCAAATAAGCAGGACTCAAATGCATCAAAGATAGCTAGGTAGGCTTGTGAAGATCGTGACTAAAGTGATCTTTTCGATGTACATGTATTTTCTTCATAGGTCACAGTGACACTGACTCCACCCTGCGCATCTCGCTGGCGGACTTGCTGAAGGCTGATGAGCGAGGGCGCTGGTGGATTGTGGGCTCGGCGTGGAGCGGGCACGGACCAAAGCAAGAACCCAGGTGTGCATGTCAGTTGCCTAAGTATTGTGGGTGTACCCAAAGTCTCTGGCCATGAGAGATGTGAAATTTTACATGCATATATACACAGTAATGGATAGTAAGACTTTAAAAAGACTGGTAGATTATCTTCTACTGGAACAAACACTTTATATCTCTTCATGTATCGTGTCAGCAATATATTATATAGTGAAGTTTCGTTGGCTTCCTGTCCCTCATAGGTCCATCTGTCAGGAATTAGTGTTTGTTTGTTTCCTTGGTAACTTACAAAGAATCAAGATAAAAAAGTGTCAAATGCTGCGGTCAAAGTCTTCAAATTTCATTGTGTGACTGATAAAAGATGAATATGTGCAGGTAGTTTTATCAGATATGGTGCATATGGATGCCATGTAGTATTACTGGAGTATTTGATGATTAGACTGTTGGGGGAAAAAAAAAAAACCTTGGCTGAGGTCACAGATGTAAACTACTGTATGTTTGCAGTAAGTGCAGAATTTTAGACAAGTTCAAAGCTTGGTAGGTGATTGTGGTTCAATAGGCAATTCACATAAATTTGACAACTTCAGCTTAAGGTTGTGAGGTGTGTTTAAATGCTGGCATTGACATGTTCATGGAATAACTTATTACGGGAGTGTTGATCTGTTTGCAGTCGAATCAGCATTTCAGTATTGTGTGTGTTAATTCCCTGATTAGATTTAAAAAGTAACAAAGGTCATGGATCAAAGGTGTAGGTCAATACATTGATATTTTCGCTTTGTACACATTTAGTCATAATTTATTTATTATGATATCAAAATTAAAACATTAATCAGGCATTGCATGCCAATTGACAGATGAGATTTTTGGAAGAAAAAAGTTGAAAATCTATGAGAGGTCGTAGTTAGGTACTGTATGTTGAGTATGTATTCTGATGGGGTTTCCTGTCACTGTATATGCCATATATTTAGCGAGTCAAAATGTTCGTGAATCGGGATTTCCCAACAATTTCGCAAGTGGTAAAATTTGTGATCGTGGAGTACTGTACTGAACAGAGAAATCTATACACGTGTGTCACATTCATATTGGGATCAGGGTCATTATTTTCGCGTCTTTAATTTTGCGAATACCACCGGACTTGCGAAATTCGTGAAAATAAAAACCTTGCAAAATATTCAGCGTATACAGTAGATGCTGGATTGATCTGCTTGTTTTGCCCATGATTTCTAGTGCTCTGTCTGGAGTGGAGATGCTCCCCACAGTGAGCAGTGTCAATGATGAGACCAGCAAGAAGATTGTCGAGTTGTCACGGCAACAGAGGATGAACACGGACATCAGGAGGACTATTTTCAGCATCATAATGACTGCAGAGGTTTGTGAACACCATGGACATATGTCATACTTTTTACTGACCACAAACATTTCTTGCATCAACACTCGTATATGACGTTTGTTTGAAAAAAAAAAAAAAAATTGATGATTGAAAATGAAAAACAACAATGATTTGGCAAATCATTACAATCAGAATTTATAAAATGAAAAGAAGTTGAATATCTACTTTTTTATTATTTCCTGGGTTGTTCAATTTTTATTATTTATTTATTTATTTATTTATTTATTTCATTTTAGAGGGAGAGAAAGGGAGGTAGAGAAAAGAAAACATGTAGGGAGGCCTACTCAAGCAGGGATGCCAGTTTTCCGGCAATAGCCGGAATTCCGGCTTTTTCATATTTTGGTGTCCAATTTCCGGCTTCGTGATATTATTTCCGTCTGTGTGGGAAAGCCGGAAAACACGAGAAAGAAACAAAGAACGAAAGAAAGAAAAACGAAAAAATATGATCATCTAAACTTATGGGACATTCACTTTCACGATTTCTGTAGTATGTTTCGCATACACTTGGGCATGAGAATATCACAAAACGACTGTCATGCAAAACTAGCGCGATGTTGCTGCTGCTAGCTGGGACATGCAACACGTGCGATGATAGCGATCGAACAGTGTGTGGTGTTTCTATGCGATGTACTATGTGCGGTCGCGGTGCATGAATCATACTGCGCTCTCGCTATAGCTACAGCGCTGAGACGGTGTGGTGAATTGATTGAGTCAGCTGAACGAAGCAAAACTACGGGTTTTACGGCACTAGGACTTCTTTATTTTTGCTACAAATTCCTTTTTTTTCTAGAATACGACCACATTATTGTCTGGAAAGCGTTATACCAGCACGTGCGATCGCGATCGAACAACGTGTGGTGTTTCTAGGCGATGTACTATATGTATATGTGCGGTGCATGGATCATGCTGCGCTCTCGCTATAGCTATAGCGCTGAGAGAGTATGGTGAGTCGATCGAGTCAGCTGAACGAAGCAAAACTACGGAGTTTACGGCACTAGGACTTCCTTATTTTTGCTACAAATTCATTTCTCTGGATTAGATTTGAGGGAAGAAGAGCCCTCAGAAATGCTCAGATTGCACCAGAGAGCATCTAAGAACCCCAGAGCTTCCAGGGCCCTTGAGCGGGCCCTGGACCCCTGCCGAAGGGACTTCGCGCTTTGCGCTCGTGATGTGCGCTTTGTGCACATCAATTTCGTTCACAAAAAAAAAATTCCGGCCCAAGAGCAATTTGCCACTGGCATCCCTGTACTCAAGAGCAAAGCTTGTTATTTTGTATCCCATCATAGTTGGGGAAGTAGTGATCTTTATTTGATATGCATAGTTATTATTATTATTATTTATTCGGCATTTGCAAAACAATACAAGTGATACAAAGAAACAAATAAAACAAGCAAAACACAAAAAAACAAAGTGTCAGGCTTTCCCTGTTGAGCTTCCCTTAGGTGCCGGGTTGGAAAAAAGCAATCAAAATCACTATGACCCTTGGGCCCTTCCAACCATAGGTTTAATTCCAAACTATTTAGATGAAGTCTACCAAAAAGAAACAACTTGTCACAAAAGGTTAATTTTCTTTCATTTCTTTTTTTTTTTCTTGGACATTTCTAGGACTTCAAAGATGCCTTTGAGAAGCTGGTGCGGCTGGGTCAGAAGGGAGGGCGTGACCGGGAGGTGGTGCACATTACCCTTGACTGCTGCCAGCAGGAGAAATCCTACAACCCTTACTACACCTTTCTCGCTTCCAGCCTCTGCCAGTATGACAGGAAATTCAGGGTAAGGCAATGCATCTTGCAGACTGAGCTGTGGTTTTCAGATCTTGTCATGCAAATCCAAAAAGGTGCTACTGTAAAAGGGGAAATTTTTTCGCAGTGTTGAAATTTTTGCACATTTTACTCAACCAGAAACTACATTATTGTAGCGTGAAAATAAAAGCACGCAAATATTTTTGCTTGCTACATGTTGCAGTAGCGCATGTCTTGACTCTGTGGAATTAAACACACGCACAACCAATCTTAACTGGCCGAGTGCAAAATATTAGATGACGAAAATATCCACATTTACAGTAAATGTGCAAGTTTCTGAGAGTGTGTATTTCTTTTGATATACATCTGCCATTTTTTTAGATTTTTCAAAGGATTTTTCATAGAAGTCGTCTATCCCTTTACTGTACATGTAGATGGCATTCCAGTTTGCACTGTGGGACAAAATTCGTCTCCTGGAAGAACTGACCCCGTCAGGCTCCAGGAACCTGGCTCTCCTTCTTTCACATCTCTTGGGATCTAGGGATCTCCCCCTCTCAGTTCTCAAGGTAAGAGGGAAAACCCCCATGACACTCGAGCAATTGATCCCCTCCCCATCCTCCTACCCTCAAAACAAGCAAACAAACAAACAAACACACTATTTAACGAACTAATTAAATAACTAACAAACAACGAAACCAAACAAAAAGCATAAAAATGAAACAGACCCTAAAACGGAACTCCCAAACAAACAAACTAAAGTAACTAAATAAATTAAGAGTTAAAGGACAAGTTCACCTTCATAAACATAAGGATTGAGAGAATGAAGCAATATTAGTAGAACACATCAGTGAAAGTTTGAGGAAAATCAGACAATCCGTTCGAAAGTTATGAATTTTTCAAGTTTTTGTGCAGTAGCCGCTGGATGAGAAGACTACTGCAGTGTATGAATAACTTAGATGTCACATGCGTACAACAATATAAGGAAAATATAAAGAGAATTTCACAAAATTCCATCTTTTGAAAAAAAATACACATTCCCCTGACTCGTTACCGACAAATGTTATGGGTAATATTATTCCCCCTGCCTTTAGAAAGAGGCAAGTCAAGAGCTCCTTTATTATGCGAGAAAAGTGAAAATATGTTGAATTTTCTTTTACATTTTCTTTATACTGTTGTACGCATATGACTCACAAGCTGTAGTAGTCTCCTCATCCAGCGGTTCCAACACAAAAATTTAAAAAATTCATAACTTTTGCATCGATTGTCCAATTTTCGTCAAACTTTCACTAATGTGTTCTACTATTATTGTTGCATTCTCTCAATCCTTATGTTTATGAAGGTGAACTTGTCCTTTAAAGACATTTGTTGGCAGTGATCATAGAGGAAAATCTTAGTTTCACATTACTACAATCAATCTTTTTTATATATGTGTGAAATGGAAGCTTTGAAGAAAAAATGTGGTTGAAATGACTGTGAAATGTTGAAATAAGTAACTATTTTGTGAATGACTGGATCTAGCATTCTCAATTGTGAATGACTGAATTTTTCATTCTCAATTTTTCTCAGAGATGGTCATGTTAGACTGATGGTGAAAAAAAAAAAAATCTCCCCAAAATATTTTCAAGACATTATATGGCTTTTGTGATGACGCATCACAAATGAAGTCCGTCTGTACTCCTTTTTAATGTATGTATGCTCAGCATGTCAATTGGTATTCTAATATTCATCTAGATTTCATCATTGGAATATCTTTTTTTCTTTCCCTCAGGTGATAGAGTTTGCAGACATCAGCAAGCACACCGTCAGGTTTCTCCGCACCCTCCTCCTTGACCTTCTCCTTGAGAAACCCGAAGCCACCCTGGCAGTAGTCTTTGGAGCGGTCGCCGCGGTAACGAAGCTCCGCATCCTGCGGGAGGGGCTCGGTCTCTTCATGCATCACTTCCTCCTGAAGATGGGCCAGAAACAGATCCAACTGCTCCTCCAGAGACGAGGGGACGGAGCGGAGGAGTTGCTGCGGAAGAGGGTTTTACTCGCAGAGTCTGCGATGCAAGGAGAGGATGGTCCCGTGAAGTTGTGATTTCTCTCTGATTGATTTTGCTGACAGAGACAGCCACCTTTCGTAGCCACAGCTCTTGGCCAGAATTTTGTTCAAGAAGAAATCTAGCCTATTTCTGATTTATGTCATCGTCACAAGGACAGTCAAGGGGAAACTCTGTTACGAGGAGGTCTATGGGAGTACTGATAATTTCTTGTTAAAAGCAGCAATATTGGGAAAACCCATTACAGTGAGCTTGCTTACAAGGTATCTTTAACCCTTTCTTTGCCGATTTGTCCAATGTGCACATATTTCATACGCAAACCTATGGACAGGTAATTAGTATACAAATAATGAATGTTTATGAGTGCAATGGACAGAATATTTCATGAGGTGAAAGATGAAATGATCCATTTAACGAGGCGCAGCCAAGTTGAATGGATCAAACATTTCATCTTTCACCGAATGAAATATTCTGTCCATTGCACGAATGAAAAACATTTATTATTTGTTTTATATAATGCCTAAAGTAGATTCTTGTCATTTGATGTTTTATTAATTTAAAAACAAGAGAGAATCTGACATCGAGAGAGTGCTCGCTGAGCGCTTTATGCTAGCGCGCTGTCGCATACACACACTGCAAACGCAAGCGTTTTACACACATAGTGTGTCGGGCTCTCAGCGAGCGTGCAATGGAGCAAATCGTATGGATCCAAAACTGCACGGTAAATGGAGCCACAGTTGCATGGATGATGACATCATAGTGAAATGGGCTGAATGATCAATGTCAAACAACCAATCAAATGACAAGGATCTCTTCAGGCGTCATATAATGTGGCATACAGAGGGTTAACAGGTTGAAATCGGCGGTGCCGATTCTCCATTATTGTACTTGAGTGATTTTTTTTTTTTTAGTTAGTTTATAATGAGGCACCGTTTGTAAACAGTAAAAATCGGGCGGTCCTGGTGACCTTGTGATCAGGGGGTTTCCCTGTAATTCTTCATAGAACACCCAATTTGCTCATTGGACTTTTTCCCAACTTTCCACAAGTTACCACCCAATGAGACTTGATATTCAACTCAGTATTTACCTATTGTCACGTCGAGATAACTTCATAACACACAGACAGACAGATGTGTACTGTTCCATGTGTCTGATATACTGATGATAATGTGTTCAGGTCTATATACACATATGCACAAATTGTGTATCAGTACAAGTGATCCCAGGGCATTCCTCCCAAAGGATTACAGTGTATTTCTATTCTATTACACCAGATGGTATGCGAGATGTCCATGTAATAGCGTCTATACTTTGAAGTATTTTTTATTGTCAAAGTTGAACAAATTAATATCATGGAGGTTGGAATTAAAAATATTCACTACCACCAAGTTACAGATGTGTGTGTCTGTGTATACATGTGACAATACATCTATATCACTTGTAATGCAACAACTTCATTGATGTGCTGGTAGAGAGTGACAGTTCATTCCTATGTATTAGACTAAGAGTATGTATAAATGTATGTTTCTGTTTGTCTAATTTGTTGTGTTCTGTGTGTTTGTGTGTGTGAATGATCGATATTTTGCAAGGATGAGCTCTTACAATCAAAGTCAAGAAATTGCTGATGGTTGCCATTAATTGTAATTGCTACGTAAGTTTTATGCCATGGGCCCATGTTATTTGTGGCAAAGTTAATGGTAAAAATATCCATACATAACGTTGTATTACAGTGTATTCCCGATATAACGAAGTCCTTGAGACTGATGGTTTTCTTACGCTATAATGAAATTTCATTATAACTGAACAGTATGGCATATAATGGTATAATAGAAATGAAAATGAAAGAACCTGAATTTTGATTTCATAATGAGAATTTCATTGAAACCATCTCCATTATAATGGGAGTGCACTGTGGTAATACATCAAACCCAAGTGTACAGGTGCCAAATCATTTTGTTCATACCTCACTCTACTTGCATGTAAGCACACAGTACATTCAGCAAACAAATAAACTAATAGAAATCTAATTTGTTTCAGACATATATTTGCAATTATAAAATGAATAAAAGATATCACACACTAATGTAATAAGGAAAATGATACATATTAGTCATGAGAAAGCAGGGTGTCAAATAAATACAGTCAATTATCAAAATGTCTATATTAAATACATGTTTCTATGTAGAGTGAAATCTATATTGATTGAATCATTTCTTTATTCAAGAAAATGTTTATACATAACCAGGTCAATTATCTCTTTAGATAATTGCAGGTACACATTGAACATACAACACAAATAACATCCATGAGATTAATGTGCCAGTATCAACAATAATATTTAACACTAACAATCATTATAACATTTATATCAATTCTTTCATATATATTTATAAAATGGGTTCAAGAATGTAGCCAATTGGAAGCGCTGAAATGAGTCACATGTGCGTGCATTATTTTCTTCAGGTATGCACTAAGAAGAGTCTCTCTTCCACCTCCCTGGCCTGACGTACGTCACAATGTTCACACTAGCAGTGCGCACTCAATCAGTTGTTACAAGTGCGTCACGCACTACTATACGCGCTGTCAATCCTGTAAACAACTTCTAGTTCGGGCCGCGGGCTGCCACAACAGCCGGCAGCCTTTCTTGTGCATAACAGTACGTGGCGTACGTATACTCTTATACGTACGTACAGTACTTATGTGCGGGATTTCCGAGTGCGACGTGCGTAAATGTTTGGGACGAACATCTTCGGACATCTTGACTTTTGAGCGAGTGCTACATGTAGCTGACTGGTATTGACCCACAAAGGTACGTGAATAATGCTGTTAGTTTTCGACCCATTTTATAAAACAAATGATGCGCAGGATTATTTCGTGGCGTTAGTGAAGGTGCGGCTCACTCTCGAGTATTGACAACGGTTGCAAACATGCACTCGGCTGCGCCTCGTGCATGTCGCACCATTGTCAATACTCTCGAGCGCGCCGCACCTTCACTAACACACTCTATCCTGTGCATCATTAGTATAATATCGGACGTTTATAAAAACTTCACACTCCGGGCGGACCAATAATCAGTCGATGTTCTGCTTTTTTGTTTTCTGATTTCGTTTTGTACAAAATCAAAAACTCCATTTACTTTCCCATTGAAAAAAAAAAAATATCCGTGGTCCTAAAAACTGTAATAAACCTTCTTTCGGTGTATCTAATTCAATATTACATAAATTATTATACAAATACAAAATATTACACATATACTATACTAATCAACAGACTTCAACATTTTGCATACTATAAAGATAAACCCATGAACTGAGAGTGAGAGTTGAATTCTGATAAAATGTGTATCTATATATACTTTTTGTTTACTTTGGTAATGACGTTTATTCATCTGCATAAAGGGTATTAATGATATTTTGTCCGTTGAGGTCATAACCATGTTTACATTTAAAAAAAAAAAAAATTATATATTCCAGGAGAGGGTTAAAACAATAAAGAAATATAACTGGGGATGGATGGTCGCCTTAAAGTTTAAGTTAAAAATCCAGAGTGGTCCCACAGGGGGAAATACTGAAAAATATGATTGCTACATGATACAAAACTACTGCCGTTGTCTCTAGCAGAACTCTTCTTTCACTTCCACCATGATGTGCATGTCTTGATTGACGCTGCAGCTACAACATGTAGGGGTAGGCCTCTATAAAGTACATGTACATTGTCTCGTACAGGATATGTAGGCCTCTACACTACGCTCCGTGTATGACATGTATCCAAAAGAATACTTGCATCTCTAGTATTTTTTATGACATATACACATCCCAAAAACCTAAGCTTGTGCAACTATTTGTCATCCAATGCACGGCTATTCTTATCTTTTGCATGTATTTGATTTGGGTTTACTGGTAATTGTTTCTTCATTTAGACAAATAGGCATACAAATATATGTACAATTGCATCAGATCCATATACAGTGGAAATACATTATAAAAAGGTAAAGCCCCTGTTCCACTATGCCGTTCTCACTACGATTTGACAATTTTCTCAGATCGGGAAGGATCGGGTAAAACCCGAGCCGATCTGGACACAGTACGATGTTAGAACGCTCTAAGTACGCTGCAGTTACGACTACCATGTGCTTGCTACGCTCTTACTACGATGATCGGGAATGAGAAATTACAATTTCTGCCGCTGCAGTTACGCTTTAGAACGATGTAGCTACGCTGTCAGTGCGATGCTGCCGATGTTATCCGATCGATGCCCGCTGTATCTACGCTCTGAATGATCTATACAATCTTATCACGCTGTTACCCCGTTCAGAGAGCTGAAAAATGCCCGATGTACCCCGATGTACCCCGATTCGACTGTCGATCCGCAGTCAGTCAACTTATTAACATGCAGAACCAAAGAAATATACTGTGGACCTCGAAGAGGCTACTCAACTCATGGTTCTTTTGCAGCGATGTACGCGATGTATTGTTATATAATCAAAGACGTGCTGATCTTTCCAAGGCTTTTTCTTGAATTCGTTGCTTTTATAGTCCGTCTTCCTCCAGTTGTAGATGATTTCATATTCTTCAAAATTCTACTATGTCCTCTTCTTCCTCCTCTTTCGGCATCACGTGCAGTCTCTCTTTCTTCGCCTTTTGGGTAGCTGCTTCGCTGCTTTCTTCTCTTCTCTTTCTTCATCTCTTCTTCTTCTTCAAAAATTACAGCTAAAATTACTTCCCGTTCTTGTGCCGATGTTACTACGCTCAGAAAGACCTTGTTACGCTCATCCCGCTGCGTTTACGCTGTCACTACGCTCTCCCCGCTTGCCGTACGATTAAAAATAGGTCAATTTTGATCGGGGAGATCAGGAAGAAATTTTGAACACGTTCAAAATTTCTTCCCGATCTGAAAAAATGCCCGCTCCAACCCCGACCTCCAAACGCTGCTGCTACGATGCTTCCGATCCCTGTACGCTTTTGCCGCTCTCTCCCGATCTGCTAGATTGGGACAGATCGGGGTCCAGATCGTGATAGTGGAACGGGGGCTTAAGATATCGTAAAGTAGGTGATATAAAGACGTAATCTTAGATGTCCCATTCTCTTATACTCTTTTATTTTAATCCCTGATATGAGAAGATACCCAAACTAACAGGAAGCTTCAGTGGTCGAATAATAACGAGGTTACCCTGTTATGCTCTCTTTATGGACGGGTACTCTAAACAGTTTCATCAGCACCGTCAGGCCTCTAGAAATAGGAAATATGACTCTAAAGTGATGGTGTAACACTTTTTGTGGCATGTAATTTTCATTGTGTAATGGGACTGCACATGGGTTACATGAGAGATACGGTTACATGGGAGATACATGTACTCATTCATTAATGACCTCTAACACTAGCAGGAATATGGAATTAGCTTCAATGTTTTCAAGGAAGAAATTAACGTGTGTATGAGAAAAATGCAGCCAGAGTTTAGACTTCTACCAGACTCAATAGTCATGGAAACTGGCTTAACAAATATTCAGCTGTACCTCAAGATATTATTATGCTTGTACGTCAGAATATTTCGAAAGTCCCACTGGGTGGGTATGACACTATTTCTCAACTTGTTTAATCATATCACCATGCTGATCATATGGCAATGATCGTATCCCCGTGATTCTAGCATTATCATACTTTGGCATTTTTTCACATTGAGCAGTCAATAATCCTGGAAGATTTGAGATTAGTCCGATACAATCACAAATCATCCAGACCCTCGACCCAACCAGCCAGAGATAACCTTTCCTTGCTGCTCTTCTAAACAGTGGGTCTATCCATACCAGAATGTTGTCACAGCTAGAGGCATGGTGGCAAAACAAAACAAAAACAAAAACAAAAACAAAAAAAATCAGCCAAATAATTGGTCAACGATGTCCCTCGGATAGGACATAAAATGGAGGTCCCGTGTGTGAGAGAGTCACAACTCATGCACATAAAAGATCCCGCTTCATTCATTCATCGCAAAGAGTAGGGTTTAACCCAGTGAAGTGGTCCCGCCTCACATCCAACTGGACCCCATGGAAGACCAGCTTAGCATAGCTGAATATGGGCTATCCAGCCATCTTCTCAGATGGAAAAATGAACAACAACAACAAAGTCAATAATCTAGGAATGTTATGATCAGATGTCCCTAATGCATTCAATCATCATGAAAGATGGAATGTCTGAATATTTGTTGATTTATCAAACACTCTAATTTTGCTGTTGAAATAATTACCCACGCCGATGAAAATCGGCAGGGGGTTATGTAAAGGGTTCCGTATGTTTGTTTGTTTGTTTGTTTGTTTGTTTGTTTGTTTGTTTGTTTGTTTGTTTGTTTGTGTACAAGATAACAAGAGAACGGGTAAACGGATTTGCACGAAATGTTATGGGGATGTTTGGATAATGGCAGGAAAGAATCGATTAGATTTTGGTGATAATCGGTTGACCCTTGCAAATTCTGTGTGACCTTGAAGTTTTGACCCCATGGTATAGTGACCACTCCGAAAATTTCCCGTTTCTCACTTTGCGATTTTCCGCCACCATACGAAAACATAAACTCCCAAACGGTCCGACTTCGCTGCTCAAATGTTCGTAAGAATTCCGAAATTTACGTTTAGGCCTATTTGAGGGACTATGTCCTTCTAGATTTATGAAAGTTCGTTCTCCGTCATCACAAACTGGCCCGTATTTTGATGATTTTTCAAATTAACATTGATTGTTTTTTTCGTTGGAGGAGCATTTGCTCGGTCGCAGTCACACTGCACGATATGCGTGCTCAATGTCAATGCGTGTGCAAGGCCGCTGAAAATGCATCGCGCTCTACACTGTTGGTGCAAAATTGCATCGGGGACGTTGCGGCGCTCGTTGGTGGCCGAATACTGGTGCAGTAGACATTTGCATTCAACCCTTGCATTGAATAATTCCCGTAGACACTAATCATTGGGGTAATTGCCTAGGGGGTACGTAAATTTTGTTTTTCTTTTGCGCTTTTGTGGATACCATCAAAGATCGTACACTCATACGACCTTTGATATCATCACACTCTCGGCTTGCTATAATCAAAATATCCCGCAAGAAAACGGCGTATTTCTCGATTTTTAGCGCTTTTTCCGCGACCCGTCGCGTAGACAATACTCTTAAAACTGGACTTAATTCGCACGCGCTTGGAAAAGTTCCGATTCTGCACTTTTGACTGTGGAATTTGGGATTTTCGATGGATTTTTGGAGGAGACTTAAGGACTTTCCTGTACGTGAATGAGTGTTAATACCGTATGTGTAATGATGTGATTTGCGTGTGATGTGACTGTAGAACCAAAGATCGTACACTTCAGTGTACGATCTTTGGTAGAACTCACTGGCTGGTGATAAAGCACACTGGCAATTAAGTGGCCGAATTCTGGTAGATGACCGAATGCACATTATGTTTACCCCGACTTTGTACTTAGACGTGGGTCTGCCGCCTTTGACGGCCCCTCTCTAGTTTGTACTGTTTTCATTCCAACACACTCTGACTTACTTGACATATAAAGCCTGGTGTAACACTAGTTACACGCTTGATTATTTTACATGGCTCTGACATGCACAACTTCATGCTTCAGGAAAAAAAGAAGAAATCTTTGGGGACAGTCATGCTACAGGTCAGAATTACTGCCCGATTAATTCATTGATTAGATGAAAAAAAAAAAGTTAATTCATTGACAATTGAGCCCATTTAGTTTCAGCAAACTTCATTGCTTCTCCTTAAATTGACAACAAATTCTGGTTTACTTTCAAATACTCAAACACTATTCATGAGCATATGAATTTGATTGTGAATTAATGGCATAAAAGAAATCCCAAAGTCTGGACACTCTTGAAAACGCCCTAACAAACATGCATACATTTGTAGGTGTGATGCTAACAAAGTCTTAAGAGAATTGTCGACGGACTTCTGATACACGAAAGTGCTAACATACAGGGACACAAAATGTATAAATTTCAAGAGGTCATTGATCTTCAGATCTGGATGAGAGGTTTGATCCCTGAGTTGTTGCCAATGTCATGCTGTCTCACTCTTCTCTTTGTTCATAAAATGTTGATTGCACACCTCGTAGTCTGCCAGGGAGCCCACATCATATCGACCAGAGATGTCGTACACGTATACAGGTAACCTAGAGGGGATAATATCATAACATGTCACAGAAATAGGTGGTCAATGACTTCTGATTTATCATAAACTTTGCTGGTTAAAAAAGCATCATCCCCCCCCCCCCCCCCCAAGTCTGTCTAGCATAGTGGCAAAATAGGAATAGTACAAAGTATTCTGATCCTACAGTGCTTTGGACCCATGGACCACACAAAATATGGAACGTCTTCACTAAAAACATCTTTATAATGGGAATACTGAATGTGTCACCAAATGACACTTTCAGCAGTAAATGTACCTCATTAAAAAAAGTAATCAAATGGAAGGATTCTCATTCATGTATGTTACAGGTGAATTCAAATTGGAATAGAACACTTCACCACTACATTCCTTCACATATAATACGGCATGGCCTATACACAATCAATGCTCTTCGACATTTTATGGGTAAATACTTTGAGGAGTGACTAAACCAATGACTCAAAAGGCCCAATATCTGACAGTTGCAAAAGGTCTGTGGTGCTTTCCGAATCAAATATCACCTATATATTCAAAGTTTACCTTGAATGCAGATATTTGACAAAATTTCCAGTGGCATCTTTCTCTTTCATTGGTCTATCCTGAAATGAGAAGAAAAGTTATAAATCTCTAGTTATGTTCAAGAGATTCAAGGAGTATTCAACAAATGTGCTGCAGTGTTGATAAAGTACAGAAATACATACAGGTACTTTGTACTAAGTAGTACTCATATACGTTCAGTTGACGGTACATTCAGCTCCCTTGCGGAGAAAGTTCATTCACAAATATGCATTTGAATTCTTTATGATATTGCTTGATTTGATCTCAGTTTTTCGGCAGTAAATTATTTATATAATTATGATATTATGAAGTTGTTAAGATTGAGACTGGAATACAAAGGAACCACAAAAAGTAATCACAGAAAATTTCCTTTCAATAGAATACACATGCATTTCTGTTCCAATGTTCTCTTACACCCCCCCCCCCCCCCTTTCCCTATTCATAAGGAATAAGGCACCTTATCATATATGAGAGGTGTTTAACAACGGTCTTTGGACAGGACCAGATAATCAGTTTGGCATGTAAATTGGCTTTACACAGATCTTTCTGTAATGATCATCACAAATATACACAATGCATCAGAAAAAATGTAAACACAGGTAATTTTTGTTTTAAAATCTATCAATTGAATACACAAATTTCAGCTGACTCTACAACATACATAACTTAGGAAGGTTGTTTACCTCCTGCAGAAAGTTGTCCAGATGAGGCAAGCTTCGTTGGGAGAAGAGGTAGAAGCACGGACACTGCAAAGGAATGCAAACAAATAATGAAAAAAATCAAACAAAATTTGTTTTACTATATGCAATGGTTGGTTTTATCACGGAGAAGAAATTTGCAGTTACCACAAAGGACATAGTACCCTATCTTCCTTGTAAATACTCTGCTGTGAGACAACAATGAAACTACATCAAAATTAATTGACAAACACAAAAGTACAGTAATTTTTTGATTGTCTCTAATTCAAAACTTCTGTAGGTTTGAACATTAACCTGAGTCCCGAGTATACTTGAACAGGTGTCTGTGGGAAATGTGTGTTATACCAAAATAAGCTCGGTCTCAAGAGATAAAATATGCATTGTAGTTCAAGATAAACTAGAAATGTCGCTATGGCGACTGGTATGCCTCCGCCATAATGCATGATTCTCCTAATAGGTCTAAATAGTACATGTGGACAATGTGTGCTTACATTTTCACAAAATTGGCAAATGTTAAAATGACAGGTTTGTCACAAATGTGTTGAATGCTCACCTTCCATGACCTAGGTTTAATTGGATGAATAGGAGAGCATGTATTTGGGATTTACGGACTTTAACTTGACTTTGACCAATTCATACGTTTATAAATGCATTGAGTAATATTCAAGGTATGGAGAAAAAGTGCAATTTCTGTATTGAATAGTAAATTGTTACCATTTTCATCTGGCCTTTGACCCTAAAATTCATAAGATAATCACTGTCAGGCAGAAGATGCATAAATATGTAGTACATTTCAAGATAACTTGAGCCACTTCCGAGATATGGAGGAAAAACTTAGTTCAGCACTTTCACTTGATCTTTGACCTTTTGACCTTTGAGGCAAAAACAAAAGAAAACAATAAAACTTTCCAGAGAATCTCTATTAGGTTAAACATGCATACACCTAGTGTTAAAAAAAAAAAAAATCCTGCTGGCATTGCACAAACATGAGGGAAATATTTAATAAAATTTTAAAGTGTTGCCCTTGACCTTTGACCCCTGACCTTTGACCCCATGAACCCTAAATTCTCTAGATAATCACTGCCAGTCAGTACATCACTATGTTCCATGAAGAGACCCGGAACAATTTCCAAGGTACAGAGAAAAAAGGTGAAGTTTTAAGATTTTTACTTGACCTTTTGACCTTTGACCTTTGACCTCAAGACCCAAACTTTCACCAGAGAATCTTAATTGGGTAATACATGTATACACTAAGTTTCAAGAAAATATCTTCAGGCATTGCATAGATATGATGGAAATAGTGAGATTTTACGTATTTGACCTTGACCTTTTGACCTTTGACCTTGAGCATGTGCACCCAAAAGTTGATAGGCACAACTTCACCCCCTAATACACATACATGCCAAGTTTCATTAGGATACCTCAAAAGGTTTTGATAGTTACCTTGTCCACAAAAAATTCATTACGGACGGAAGGACGGACGGACGGACGGACGGACGGACGGACAACCCGAAAACATAATGCCTCCGGCACCACTTCGTGGCGGAGGCATAAAAAACAACTGAATCTATTATCTTGATATTCACTTCCTTCAATTTTGTCAAAAATACCTGCAACCTTTACGCTGCCTTACAACAGAATGTATAGCCCAGACATATCAGAAAGAGAGAAAAGAAACAGAGTAAGGCAGCATAGTAGGCAGTCAGCCGTATCAATACCAAAGAATCTCTGATACTCACAGCTCGTCTAGAGGAGGTTTCTTGAGGTTTTGGTTTCTCTAAAAACGCTGTCACCCTCATGTCTTCATTAACCTCGAGGATGCCACGCTTTATTGTCTCTGCAAGCAATGGGAAGACATACATATGTGACCCGCGACAACGGTTTCAGGCAAAAGTCGCAATAGCAAATTTCCTCCTAGGCGGGGTACAAAGATCTTTACCATTATTTTTGTCGATTTGGGTTTTTTGCAGAAATCGAATCTTTGATATGTTTTCTACATCTACACTAAATTTCGTAGCATAAGACTACGTTTTTCCTATCGAAAATGGAATTTTAAGCACCCTATGTTGGATTGCACTCGTCAGTTTCGAGCTTCTTTCGAACGCCGCGCCAATATCCCCAGCGTTGCTACGGCGCAAGGTCTCGCATGCGATTGGCTGGTGCGTCACGCACATTTACATAATTCGGCTTTCGGAGACACCAGTTGCAGCGTTTGGGGAATGCTTTGTCCACGCGTGCATGTGATTATATGCTCCGTTGTTCTTGCTATAGTGGTTTATACGCTGTAGTGCGTGCTCTTCGTTTGCCTTTCTATTCAAACTATTCTACCGCAATGTTGGACAACGGAAGTGAAACAAATATCATGTACGTAATCGTGTGAAAAGAAAAAAAACCGAGTCTACTTGTACATGTAGTAAAAATTATGGCAGCAGACTGACTCATGGGAAGGTAGATGAGAGGGTCACATGAAACCAGTTATATCCAAATACTATCAAGATCGCACGAAACTAACGAGTCGTGTTTGTTTGTTTGTTTTAATATAATTAACACCACCAAACAATTAAGGCAACATATGCACGGCTTGTAAAAGCAAAACAAACAGGAAGCGTGACCTTTGCCAGCACTGTCATTAATCTGTCTTCAAAAGGGTCGGCAATGATAGAATCAAATCAACAACAATGAAAACGCGATTTGTAAATGTGTGGATGCGCCACCCGCTCCTGTTACATGCGCATGGTCATGGCGTGTGGATGCCATTGCGTAGTGCGTGCACCATACACGTGTACACCATACGTGCAATTATCGTATCCGCCATCTTGAAAGACGTAATGGTAAAACAAACCCGAGCGAACCGCGTTGTTTTTTGGCTCCATACGCTGAGCTGCTAGGAAGGATGCCCGGGAAATTTGACTCTCTCAGTGAGCCAATCAGAAGGCGATGTGGTTGCTAGAGGCGGAGCTTAACATCGATTGGCACCATTGTACGGATGGGTGATTCTCATCTCGCATCGCCGCTCGGAGATTGTCTTTGAGAAAGAGGTGAATCTTCAAAGCCCGTTTTCTCGCAATTTTGTCAGGCTAACAAATTAAAAAGTGCATTTTATTTCGCTTTCCATGCCCACTTATGGTGCCGAAGAATGTAAGTGTCTTATATCAATGCAAAGCTTAGGAAATGGGCAATGTGATTCAGTGAAAAAATGAATTTTCAAAATGCCCGACTTTTGCCTGAAACCGTTGTCGCCGGTCACATATTATAGTAATTTATACACACAGGAACTAAATTCCTCAATGGATAAATGCTAACTCGTGATATGGACGAATGGTAAGACAGTACTTGGGTTTTTAAGAACGGCATGAGTGCTCACACATTACTGACTTTCATGGAAGTCACAAGTGCCCAAACAGCATAATTTCATTCAAACAGTTACTTGTGTTCATCTAACATGTATTGTGAAATTTCAAAAACACACTAAGTACATATAGTATTCATACATTACTCCATTCCATGCTTGATTTTAAAGGGCTACATCATAGCATTTCATAAAAGCTGCAAGTGTTCATACATTACTGATGAGAGGCACAATTATCCCTCCATTATAGATCCCTATTTTGACCATTTTGACAATATGAAACAGCTGACATCAAAAACAGTGAGAGATTTGTTTGACAGAAAACCTGCAGGGAAAACATTCATGTTTTTTGATTTTTTTTTTTTTATGCCTATCCCAAAGTGAGATGAGTCTTGCAAGGCTTTGCTTCAAAACATAATCTAAAAGTTACTGAAATACAATTCAGTTTTTATAACATGCTTCAGAAATGCCCTGTTTTAGGGCTGTTTGCAAGACAGTTTCCCCCAACAAAAAGCAAGAATTATGCAAAAATGTCAGTTTTGCCACATGCTTAGTGATACTCCCTCCCCCTTGAAAAAAGAAGAAGTAATACATAACAAACAGTTAGAACAAATAAAAAAGAAACAACAACAACAACAAAGCAGCAATAGAACACTACCTTCATCTGGGATCTGGTTGGAGACCACCAAACTCGCTGCCGGACTCGCCTCCTTCCTCTTCTCAAACTCTGAGAGGAAAGCCGGTAGTGAAAAGTCATCAAAGAATAATGTGTCACTGTGGCCAACAGCAAGAGAGAAAGAGATACATACAAATCAATGTGTCCATGATTAGTGGTACTGTAACAATGATATCCCAATGAAAATAGTGGTAAGAATGACAATGGTACTGATAATAACAAAACAGGGGCAATCATGATGATAATAAAAGAACTTTGTTATCAAGTCAAACCTGTCTATAGCGGCCACCCGAGAGACAAATAAAGTGGCCATTATAGATGGGTGGTTGCAATAGACAGGTTCTTCCACATGCTTTTTCTCTCAGAGGGAATTTTTTTTAGTGGTGGTATATGGCAGGTAGTCGCTATAGACTGGTGGTCGCTACAAGCTTTACTGTACATGCAAACTCCACAGAGCACAATGTTCTAGGCACCTATAGGGCCTACACAACTTTTGTCTTGTTGCTCCCATCCCCCCACCTCTTACAGTTAACAGTTGAGATTTCATTGACTGCCTGAATTATACACTCCAACAAATAAGCACCTTTTCACCGCAGAGAATTACATGAGATATGGAAAGCTCAATGTATGACAGACAGCTACAAAGAAATAGAAACACTTACCCTCCAATGACAAGAATATCATCAGCAATATTTCCATCTCTCACTGCAAGCTGAATGCATCCAACTGCTCCAATTCTGTCCTGATGAAAACAAGGCGTATAAACATCATAACGTACTTGTGGTGACTGTAATTCACAAAATTTGTAAATACCATGGCAACAGTTCCAATGTCAGAGTGAATCAGCTGTGAGCTCAATCACCTGTGAGCTCTATACAGTAGTTCTGGCTTTGATAGATCCTAAGTGGCTTATACCAAATGTATTAAATTTGTGTTGCAAGTATCTGTTGTTTACATAGTGAAAAAAAGAAGAAGATGAGCCCCACATTGTTATCTCAATGAACACACTGATAAAAATGTACAAATCTTTAGAAACAAAAAAGTAAAACACATAGTCTTATATGGGTGAAACTTTGTTGAGTTTGCTCATAGATATCCTATAGTCCATCAACAATAGGTAGATACTTGAGTATTTCATACACTTCAAAGCTTCACTCAAGACTCACATTTTTCACCAGACATTCAATATCTAATGCTTTTGGAGGATTCTGCACCTTTGAATGTTTCTTAGATAGATATATGGCACCATACAAATGCTGTGAATCCTCATCCTTATCATAATTTTAACAGGAGGGGAAAAAAAAAACCTGATCAGGGAGGCTGTTTTATCTTGTACGGACATGACACGACAGTCTTCAGTGTTCACGAAGTCACCTGTGAATCAGGAAAACTTGGCAGCTCCACAACTGGTTTGGATCGAGGTGACTTGTAATAGCAAACTGTTTCAACTGGACACATTTAGCCACCCAGAGAGGAGAGTTTAGCCCTTCTTGTGCCAGGGATTTTGCACAAAGTGTACAATGCTATGGGGTTTTCTGTGCCATTTGGCACTCACAGCACATAAAGGGTTAAACCAGTCTCACCTCATTGGAGGTTGTCCCATCGCTGACAAGACTCACTTGGGGCCAGTCCTGCCTCCATGACTCAAACTGCTCTCTGTACAGCTCATTCGTCTGCAGGTGAGAATACGGACAAAACACAAGTGATCAAAGTAATTTAATCCACGTTTTACTGTCTGCTGTATGAGGATAACCTCTCACATGCCTAAAATCCCCCCCCCCCTGCCCTCTTCTCTGTCCCTCCTCCTCCTCCTCCTGCTATTCTTCCATTCATCAAATCATATCAGTGGGCTAACACTTATTGAGTGATCTGATGAGTTCTCTTGTTTTCTCCATGTCTCCTATTATGTGCCTGGATGACTTGAAAGAGAAAGACTTGCTGTTGTTAACACTTGCTTCACTCTAATCCAACCCTCCACCTCATCCCTCCATCCTAAAAAAAGAAGAAAAAAAAAGAGCAAACAGAATGTAACTGTTAGCAAGGAGCTTCTAGCTCCTTGCTGTTAGTGATATTCACACACGCCAATTTTGGTATCAATAATCGATACATCATTTTGAGACTTCCCAAAGTGATGTACTGATTACATGATGTATCAACACAAAAATTGGCGTGTATGCCAGTACCGTGCATAACATGCTACCCGAGTACAAAATCTACACTATAAATCATAAAGGAGTATTGATATGAAAAATAGGAAATTACACCAAACCACAATCTGCAAATATCTATCATTCAAATTTTCTTTAAAGTGTAAATTTGCAAACAATAATGCAAGTGGTTGTCAACATCTTTGATATTGGTAACTCCTCCTTAAAGAAATTATGTCTCAGTCTTAACAGAGTAATCCCTATAGCAGCTGCAACACAGCTAGACAGGTCATCACATCTGATTTATGAGAAGTCTGTGAAAAACATTTGGAAGTTCAAACTTTCAGATTCTTTCCCCAGAAAGAATTCCATCTCACTGAACACATAGTGTTAAATGGTAGTGCAGTGGAACCTTATCATAAAGAGGTCTGATAACAAAACCTTCACAAGATCACTTCACAAGTTGCATCTCTTCCGTTCTTTGTGAGAAACTAATATTCAGACCAAATGTAGAAAGAATATTGTCTTCATTTCCAGGTCCTTGGGGGGAAAGAAAAAAGGTTCCCGCTTTGTATGTGTAGTTTTTACAGCTGGCTTGTGAAGTCCCTGATGGAGTTAGTCATGGGTTATTCCTCACACTCACCACAAGATAGACCTTGTCTATTGCTTCATGCTGCACCAGGCACTGCATCCAGCGAGAAATCAAGGGTTTGGTTGCTATGGGAACGAGAGGTTTGGGAAGACCAGCGAGGTGCGAGTATTTGCCCGATGCATCTTGGGATATGTCCCGCTGGAGGCGAGTGCCATAGCCAGCTGCCAAGAGAATCACTTTCATCTGGGTAGCAGTCAACTACATGTGTAAATTTAATAGAAGGATGACAAAATATCAGTAGAAGGTTATTTCAATATCAGATATATGGAATCAAACTTATTTGGACAACTTGCATAAAGAAAGAGAGATATCATCTGGTACCAAATGTGTTTCAACAGTCAGGAGCAGAGGTTCCCTTTCATTCCAAGCTATGTTCTACAGGATAGCAGAACATTGTTGGATACAGCATGTATATGTACACTACAGTGCTCATACTTGTAGCTCATGCATATTTTGACCAGGTTATACCCTGGTAATAGTTACATGGACTCACAAAACATATGATCATATGGTTACGGTATGCTTGATGATCGACATCTCAATAGTCATGGCTTGATTTTTATAGAAATGTATAGAATTCATCCTACAAACTATCATCCGTATGTTTCACATGGAGACTGAGAGGGTGACATTTACCTACTAGCCACCACATCACCACTGTCTTGATATCCATTCCCATATTTTTCAATGTATTCCCTTTTGATAGGTTATGGACAATTTCTTGAACCATAGTCACTAGGAAGGTCTCAGATTAGAAGTTTTGTTTGTTTGTTTGATTGTTTTTTCAAATGCAGAATACAAAAATGTATAACAATCAAACAAATTAAATTAATCAGCATCTACTACTGGTACTACTAGCTTTATTCAATGATATTGACCTACAATATCAATCAAGCCACAGGGAATAAAAATAATTTCAGTAATCTAATTGAGACCCCTCATCCCCCCCCCCCCCTTCCCTGGGGTCAAGATGATGGTATCCTGGGGCGCTCCGTTGTATCATGGACCTACATCGTTGTAGGTCTATGGTTGTACACAGTTATATTCGGGCTGTTCATTCAGTCAGTGTACAGTGCCATCATGGCACTGGGCTCCACCATTGCTCTTGAGGGCTCTACCTAACATTTCCAACTGTGACCGTGCATCACAAAACCAACAAAAAGTCACAACCCTTCATTTTACGTATGGACTTTAAAAAGGGTGAAACAAGTCAACCAAGTCATTTCTTTAGTATTCCATTATTTTCTTGTGGTTAATGGAAATATGCGGTATGTTATTGTTGCGTCAATGCGTTGAGGCGCGTTGTGTCCATGCCAATGGCGCACTGTGCGTGTGGTTGGCATGGGCACAACGCAACTTTTATTTTTCATGTGAATAATGACGCAGATTTGATTCTTGACTTTGACTTTTCACTTGAGAGAGAATGGACATAGTGTATTCTCTACGAGCTCTGCTATGTTGAATAGTTAATAGGCCTGTATTTGTTATTCACTCTGTATGCGACATGTGTAGCTGAGGATAATGCGGATGATACGGAGTTTATCGGCAGACTGAGACTGTTCTGATTTGTTCAATAAAATCCATGCAACGTCAACTGGAGACTGTCAGCGTCATCATTGAGCCGGCTTACAACAAATGGTGTCAGGAGTGGGATGATGACAGCCTGACGGAGTGATCCACTTCATCCAGTTGAAGAACCCTGATCGACGAATAACAGCCTCGAGTATGACGGAATAATGGTCCACGTTTCGCTCCGGGGAGACCTGCTGTTTTGACGACACTTTGGTAGCGGACAGGAGTATGCAGGAGTGATCTTGATGGTGTACGTTGATCAGCCCTGGTAGAGCAACGCTACTCTGTGAGGCAACTTCAAGATGATCAGGCTCGTCGGTAGCAGATTGAAGACTGGAGCAAATGGTGCATCGAGAGTTTGCCGTAGATCGATGTCTATCAGCGCGAGTGTACCACAGGAGCAGCAGGACATCGATCAGGATTTAATGTGACAGTTGGAGTTGATGGCATCTCACGCACTGAATAAGACGGTATTTGATAACTTTCGTTTAAACCGAATGGACTTCAGGCAGATTTTGACCTATGATGCCATTTGGGCATTATGTGTCATGTTTGGCGTGTCTTAATTGGTCAGTTTAACTGCATTGTTAGTCATGTGTGAACAGTTTGTTTATAAGGATGTGCAAAGTGATAATTGCTCTTCGTCATCATATCGACAGGCAATAGATTTGTGTGTAAATCTCGCTCTAGGCCATGCTCAGATTGAAAAGTTTAGTGGGTATTGTGAAGATGGCACTGAAACACCTTTTTCTAACTGGATGGAAGGATTCAATTTTATTATTGAACCTTTCCATTTCAGTGATGAGGAGAAGGCTTGGGTTTTGGTGAGCAACCTTACGGGGCCAGCAAGAGAGGAGATTCTTTATTGTCTGTCTGACGCGAAGCGGAGGAGTTTCACAGAGATTGTAAAAGCTCTCCATCTGTGTTTTAGTCGAGAGAATTCTCACTATTTGCGGTGTTTGTTCTATAAACGTGTTCAACGTGATAATGAAGACTTGGCAGACTTCAGTAGGGCTCTCATGCGTCTTTATGCCAAATTGGTAGATGCTGCAGACGATGAGAAGGAAGCTGCGGCTCTGAGGCAGCTTAGGGATGAAGCTCTGTCAAATCAGTTTGTCAGTGGAACACGGGATGAGAGAGAACGAATTTTGTTAAGGCGTTTGCACATGAAAAATAGGGGAGGCCGATTTGAAGTGCTTAGGAGAGAAGCACTGTTAGTTCTCCGTGAAGACTGTATGCTAGAGGGGGATGGGTTGAAAACTGGGAGTGCTGATGCTGGAACACAAGGAGTGTTCACTGACCCGGTTGCTCAGCAGCTAGATCTTTCCTCAGATACAGCTGGACAGGAGAAGAAGGATATTTTGGATGGGGGATCGCAGATTCTGGGTTGCGTTGATGTAGATGAGGGTGGTGCAGAAATTGATGCTGGGGGACATGGACGTGAGTCATGTGATGAACAGGTTGATGCAAAGGATTTAGATGCTGGGGTGCTTCTAATTGCAAAACCTGTAGGAGAGGGTACCAAGAGGGTTCCCGAATTATCACTTGAAGGTCAGGATGTCCAAAAGCATGCAAACGTGCAGCCACAAAGAACTAACGTAGCGCCAAAGGAGCGGTCAATTCCAAAAGGGGAGAACATTTCTCATGGTGACATTGTTGTCGATAATGTAACAACAAGGGAGGCATGCATATCTAACTGTAACATGTGGAAGCATGGATGTCATGTTCAAGGAACGGTATGGGGGCCCTGGGAGTCCAATTGGAGACCGAATTTTCATGAAAGCTTGGTTGCTGCAGGTTAGAAATTCGTCCGTTCATGGAATTTGTTGTGAGTTGATTCGCTCACAGTGTATACGTTCATGACTGCAGCTGAAACTTGTGTACCATCTCAAGTAGCAATGGACTTAGGAACTATGCGCATTTAAGAGATGCAATATCAATGCGAGAAATGATTATCAATATAATATGGTAGTTTTAATTGATATGTGATCGATAAGAAGTTTTTAATGAGATATTGGAATAGTGATATGAAAGTATTTGAAATCACTATTACGTGGAAAAACGAAGGAACTATAATAGCTATTGTTTTAATTGTTTTGTTGGCAGCTGAACAACATGGCATTCTGACAAAGTGGTTGTTCAGTGAGTCAGAAACTTTTGATAATGAGAATAGTTGGTCAAAAATTCATGCTTTGAATGATCCCTTAATTTGTGTGAAGTTTTGTCAATGAGCAAATTGTCGACTGTGACGATATGACACATAAAGCGGGGAAGTTATCTTTATCATTCGCTTGCTAAAGCGGAGAAGCTTATTTTTGTTAGTTGTGAATTCTAACATTCTGTGACTTCACTTTGTTTCAACTGTGAATTTCGTGATATGTGTTATATTGATTGATTGAGAAGTACATTACTTTTAGAAAATCGATTATTATCATACGGGTCGTATGATATAATCGCGGGGAAGTTGTTGTGTTGTTGTATGCATTTGGCATGTGTGTTAAGAGACTTGTCTATATATTGCGTCTCGATAAATTTGAACTATAACACATTGATGTATGGTTTTATATACAATGTATAGAACATGTTCTGTTACGGCATGTTTGACGGGTTTTCATGCATTGTTTTCTCGGATATTCTGTACATGACTGACAATGTGGGACGGCTGAGTTCTACATCGAAACGGAACTGAAGAAAATTGTAACATATTGATGTGTTATTCTCTTGGCGCGGAACATTTATGCCATGTATCAAATATGAGTTTGTATGATTTACTGTAAATTTGGAAGATTCAAGAGTTTCAGCTCTTGGCAGATTTCATGTGTAAATTTCAATTTTGTAGTATTTCGACGTTTGTATATTTGACTGGAAAAGCGGGGAACACACGCTTTCCTGAAGTATATTTTTGTATAGCATTATGTGCTGTTAATCCGCTCTTATATGAAATTGCTGTAAAGTGTAATGATTTGACATGAAGAGCGGGGAATTTTTTGTTATGTATCATTATGTATAATGTTATGAAAATGATATGATGTAATTGGGATTATATAACCCATGGTTGTGTTATATAATCGCGGGGAAGTTTGTGGTAAATGGAAATATGCGGTATGTTATTGTTGCGTCAATGCGTTGAGGCGCGTTGTGTCCATGCCAATGGCGCACTGTGCGTGTGGTTGGCATGGGCACAACGCAACTTTTATTTTTCATGTGAATAATGACGCAGATTTGATTCTTGACTTTGACTTTTCACTTGAGAGAGAATGGACATAGTGTATTCTCTACGAGCTCTGCTATGTTGAATAGTTAATAGGCCTGTATTTGTTATTCACTCTGTATGCGACATGTGTAGCTGAGGATAATGCGGATGATACGGAGTTTATCGGCAGACTGAGACTGTTCTGATTTGTTCAATAAAATCCATGCAACGTCAACTGGAGACTGTCAGCGTCATCATTGAGCCGGCTTACAACATTCTTAAAGAGCTATTCCTCTTCTACATTATTCTAAAGTTCCAAAGTTTGGGATCATAAATTAAATGGAAAAGAGGGTTTTCAGCTGTTTTTCCACACTTTTTTTTTTTTGGTAGAGTAATGTGATCAGGTATGTCGTACTCTAGAGTCTAAGTCTTAGAGGTTCCTTAATTTCATTTCTTTAAATTCCTTTGCACACTCATCACCTTCAACTACTACCTGGTAATAACTTTTGAAAAGATAATGCTAATGCTAACTAATTGTTTTGAAAGTTGGCATTAATCATGGACTGAATTTGTTCATAGAGCATGTTCAATTTCAGCTTTAATTTGAGAATCCCTTCATATAGTTGAAATGTTGTTTCTAAATTCTATGGTGGTTTGTTTACATTCCGTTTTTTTGTCCCATTCATCACATAGCTAGCACAGCTTGGTAAAGAAAATATCAAGACAAGAGATTGAATAGACCTTGTACTTCTGAGCCTCTTCTAATTTTCTCGGTTCACACTTTTCCAGAGTGTGTGCTCTCTTTCCAATAATTAGATATTACAGGTCAGGACAATCCATTTGAATTGAATCAAAAATAATACATCAATCATAAAGGAAAGCTTGTGTTGATTTTTGAAGTCTGCTCTTTCAGAATCTGCCCTTTAAGCCATGCCTGGCCACTTTCTGTTGGTTTTGTGGATTATACGCTGCAATGGGATCCTTGAACTTTGAAGAGACAAGGAAACAAGGATTAATTTTAATAATCGTTGCTGAAAGAAGAAAAGAAAAACAAATCGCCTGTAAAGTGTAAGCACAGAGGTGCGTGAAACAAAGGACGCAGGGTGGCGTGGGCAACTTGGCCATGAATTGCATTCATCCTCGCCGTCGTTGGCCGTGTGTGATGAAGCAATCAGACCGCGACTGGCCGCGGAGTACTGTACCAGGTATTTGTGATAAACTGCGTTTATGGTAATGCAGTAAATGCACTTACTTTCTTCACAACGATGGTGTACAAGGCAAGGTGTAGGGCAGCCGCTGAAGTCAGGACCTGTTCATCGATCAGGGTTGGGTTATCTTCTGCAGCTTCATGAAAATAAATGACAAGGTTAAAAGCATGTACGTGTCATTTTGAAGCAAAGTCGCTGGCTAACTTGGAGCGATCCCATCCGGCCGTAACCGCCGCGCTTTACTACCGGTGATCGTGATCATGAAATGCTGCTTGGACGTACATGCGAGTAGTCCTGTAGATCATAGACAGCGTGCGAGTGCGAGTGGTAGCCACAGAGCAGAACTGAGTTCTGAGTTCTGTGGTGGTAGCATAGCATAGAGATGTATACTAAGAATACATCTCTATAGCCGCCGTCCTTGCCACTTTCACTGAACCGCGGTTTGTGGGCGGGGCTTTTGTAAACACACTAGTAACTTGTACACAACAAGAGCGGATCATTTTCTTTTGACCATTTCTATACTCAAGTGGAAGTATACTCCACTCGAGTATTGTATGTATTTTGATTTGAACCACCTACTGTAAGTAATCCAAGAACTTGGAACTAGTGTACATGACTATCGGCATTCTCGTGAAATAGGTGACTATCTTTCCATCTATATACTGGCCCTCTCTCTATTTCCCATATCTTTCTATTGTATATAATGAATATACATTCATCTACTTTAAAGCTTTCAGCCTTCAAAACGAAAGATAATTGCATTTATTCATTATGCCCATTGTCCCTTTTGTTGAAAACTGATTTTGCTACAACCACCAACGACATCACAGTCTTCACTCTTAATTATATCCGTTGTAGAATACAATGTGACCCCTCTGATGTTGATCGCATGATGCACGTGTAATTGATTATAGATAAGTTTTCTTATTAGACTGTTGAAGAAATCAATATACCTTCTCACTTCTTTCTTATGTATTTAAAATCTGAGAAATATCCAAGTAATATATATCCATTCAGAGAGAAACCTACAGAAATCATATTTGTTTCTTTATGGCTCTTGATCATTTTGAACAGATAACTTAGACAACATGAAAAACCTTGTGTGCTAAAATGGTAATGATGTGTTGAACTTTGAAGTGTCTATGTACCAGGTAATGTGTGCTTAAGATCTGGAAAAAAAAAATGACGTTGTGTCAGCCCTAATGCTCTTTTTATGTTATCTATATAAGTTAGCCTACCAGGACCGTGCTACATTTCTCAAAGTGAGGTTGCCGACTTTATGGGAGCAGGGATTGACTTTTATTAGTTTTTTACGATGGGGAGGGGGGCGGGACATTTTGCTGCCATTTGCCTTAAAAATATATGCTCACAAGCAAAAAAATTGCTTTAATTTTATCATTGAAAATATGCATGATGATAAAATGAGAAATGAGTATTGCCCTTTTACACCCTGGAGATAATATATGCATTGAATTACTGAGGAGACAATATCTGTACAAGATGTTATGTTAAATTTGTTGATTTGCATATTATTGTAAAACACTGAAATATGATTATTCTGTTGACATTATGTGAAGTATAATATATCAAGTTACATCACAAAGTAAATGTAAATCTACATCGTTCTAAATTTTTTTATTTGTGCCTTAGAGCTCAAATATAATTTTGACTACATTTCTTTTAAATGTAATGGAAACCATTTTACTTCAGTTTGTATCATTGATTTTGTAAATATCTAAACAGCCTTGATCATGTGAACTGCAAACATGGAAGCAATAGTCTATCAACTTTGATGGACACCACATACACTGGAAAATGTAAAACTGAATCAATGCACTGGAGGCACTCATTTCCTTTTGAAATAGAATGATACATGTATTATGGTACTTGTCAGAACTGTAGCCCATATTGTCATTTTCATTTACAAACCTTACTTGTCTATGTACAACATTCTCCTTCCCATAAATGAACATCCAAATTATTTTGCACTTTTATTACCATTACCCTAGACATAATATGTAAAGCTCTAAGTCAGATATTTGTGAGACTTACTGAATAGTAGAGGAGTATGTCACAGACCCTATTGCATTGTGGGCAGTAAATTGTATGAATAAATGAATAAATTAACATGCCTCTCATCCAAACTCAATCCACCCACTTCAGCCATGTTGCACATCTGGAATTTCCTGTTTATTCTCATTCTTGCCAGTACTTTCTAATAAATAAGAACTAGTTACTGTTGCTCGACTCAAGTAAAACTTTCTAATAGATAAGAACTAGTATACTGTTGCTCGACTCAAGTAAAATTAGACAATAATTGATCCTTACATTGTATACACAAATGATTTTATTAGCACAAAAAGGTGTATGTACAGGTAGATACAATGTATTTCATATACAAAGATATGCATTTCATGCAGTAAAATGAAATATGTAAACAATGTACTCTCGTAAAGAATCAGGAAAAAAAGAGATACAATGTTGCATCAGATCATAATAAATATTTATAAAGTGGTCCTGTTGGGAAAAAAAGTGATAAAGTCAAGTACAAAGCTTTACTACAAATTTATCATATATAGAAGGGATGTGAAACATAAATGTACAGAATGCTTTCCTACTTAATCAATGTACAAGTATTAAGAAAATTGCAAGTAAACAAATCAATATCGAACTGGCATATGTTATTGTAATGCATAATGAAATTGCACATGTATATAATTACACATCCATGTAATATAACCCATTTCTGCAGACATCATACATATCTTTCTCAATAGGCCTATCAGTACCAAACACATGTATTAACATGTATGTACCTTTAATTTCAACAGTTAATATTTTTGATGAAAATTTTGATACAAAGGCAGTCTCAAGAAGAAATAAACATGTTTCTTAGATTTTCAGTCTTTATGTGTGTCTAAACTACAGCACGGGACAATGACAAACTGGTAAACATTGGTACTGTACAAAGCGTTCCCTGCAAAAGGCCTTTGTGCATTTTCAGGTTCTTCACACAAAATCTGTGCACAATTTTACCCAACACATGAGAAACATAATGAATGAAAGTTCATATGATATAAACATGAAATTTTCTATAGGAGAGGGGCAAAGGATAATTGATAAGATATTGCATTTTTAAAATTCTTCCCTTAAACTATACTAAAATTGTTGTAAAAAAAGTTATACATTCCATTTCTTTATGGTGTACATTGCATGTAATGAATTTGTTATAAAAATACATGTATATATGTATATATATTTAAATTTCATTTTCTTGTGGTGTGCATTGTATACAGTTTGTCCCATGAACAGGAATCCTCTGAATATAGTGGTGGTGTTGGTGTTGGTGGTGTTGGTGGTGGTGGTGGTGGTGGTGGTGGTGGGGGGGGGGGGGGGGGGTAAATGCTCCTGCCCCCTTCAGCACATGACTTTTTATATATGACCATCGTGTGTTTGTGTACTCATGTGCTTTTTTGTATGTTATATTACAGGCTTAATTCCACAGGAAGAGAAGGAAGAAAATTCCTGAGGCTATTTTCCTTTGGAGAGTACCCACAAATCTGTTTAATCCTCTTTACAATTGAATGATCAGTTTGTGTCTTATCATGCAAGAGCCTGAAGAGGAATAACAAGAGGCATGATTAAAAGGTCGGCAAGGAAGTAAAATGCAGACAAACATGGTGTAATCTGGCTAAATTTGAAGCTTTTACTACTGGAGAAACAGTATGATAAGCAGTTTCTTTACCACTCCACTGTACAATAATTTAAAACATTATTGCACACACAAAGTGAGTGGTATTTTGAGCTAGATGCTGGTCATCCATGGCAGTTATGATAATTTTAGTAAACGTAGCATTTCAGTACCTAGTTCAATCAATTTGTAAAATTTTGCCCTTCCCTTTTTTCTGGTACATATAGGCATAAAAAACTTCAGCGTAAAACATGAAAAAAAAAATTAAGGATATATGAAAAATGTGTATAATTCAACTTGCATATTTCTTAAGTAGCATGGGTCTTCAGAAATGGAAGACTAATAAGCAACATAGGATCACATGGGCAAGAGTGACCGTGTGAATGTACACAGTTAATGTGACAGCGAACCAAATATTTCAAAGAAGCTGTTTTACAAATATTAAGCACAGAACGTACCAAGCTCAGCTCACATGACATATTTCAAACTCTTTATTATTTAGAATGATTCTTTTTATGTCAGTATAGAGAGCAGACTTTGAGATTTCAGGCTCACATTTTACACACACACTTTACATCTTAGCATAAATAGACAAACAAAAAACTGTGGATAAATGCAAATCCTGTTACAGAAGTCCAACACTTATCCTATGAAAGACTTATCATTTTCTTCAAATTTCATCCTCATATCACAAAATAAACTACAGAATATAACATATTCATATTTGAATATAATGCCCATTATCATGCCTAGCTGACTTGATTGAGGTTTGCATAATCAAACAAAAACAAAGACATAGAATCACTTGTATGACAACATCTAATGGAACAAACAATGGAATGACAAGCTGTCATACTCACTGGTAATCAAGGTTAAAAATCAATTAGGGTTCAGTTATGACTCATTTATATCATTAATTCTCAGTAGAAAAAATACAAAACTAAGGATAAAAACTAATCAATAAAGGACACTTGAACAAAAGCAGTCATAGTGGTCCTCTTGTGTGTTTGTACACATCTGATTTTTTATACCATGATTGAGGAAACTTAAGGATAAATGTCTGGAATCAACAATCATTCAACTGATAATGGAAGCACAAAAAGTTTGTGTTATGTCAGTTTGCTCCTCCAACCAAATTGGCAGTTATATATCCCAACACAGTGAAACGTGATTGCCATCAATGTGACAAACTTCTCACTGTCAAATCACCACCGACTAAACTCACTGATGGAAGATTTTCCTTGGACGGGCTAACCAGCCTCGCAAACCAGTCCTTGAGCATACCTGGTATGCCCTTGAGTCCTGCATGTGAGTTGTCTTGGAAAGCAGACACAAGAATCCATCAACCTGCTGCAGTACGCTTTAAGTCAAAGTCTGTTCCCTTTAATATGGAAGTGGAAGTATCGTCTACATCAAAGCGCAGCCCTTCTTCCCCTTCTTGGACTTTCTACGAGTTGTCGATGCCCTATCTAGGTTGCGGGAGTTGTGGTCGATGCTGTTTCGGCTCCAGCTGTCGTTGTCGGCATCGTAGTTGAATGCCACCCTCGTTCGTTGGTCCAAAGTCTCATCCCACCACGATTCAGCAATGTAAACCTCCTCCTGTGCAGACAAAAGAGATGACAATGTTTACAATCATTGTGTGATGGAAATTTCCAGTGCAATGTTAACATCAGTATTACCAACATCTCTCTCCTTTTAACCCTTTGAGGACGAGTCCTGAGAATACTCGGGCAGGTGTCTATGGGAACTGCGCGCTATAGCAAAATAAGTCCATCCTCAACAGGTTAAGGTCCAATGCTCATTAGAATGGCAAATCACTTTTCTTCTTGTTCTGAGCTTTCTTTTCCCAAGATGTGCTCAGTATGAGATGCTTTTTTGTCTCTTTGTTTTTGTTATTTGTTGTCATTTGTTGTCTTTGTTATTTGTCTCTTCAATGGATGTTTTTGGCACAAATACAGTTACCTTAATGATTTATTTTGTGTTATTGCTGATAAGAAAGCAAAGCAATGAATGCTTAATTTGGCAACTACAGGACCAATGGCATAAAGTCCCTGCCAAAGGAACTTTGATGCACTGAATGAAAGATTTGGTTTCCATGAATGTCAATCCTGCGGATTAATCCTGCAGGCGATGGTTTAAAAGTTACTGACATATGATAGTTTGTCATGGATGGGTTAAAGAATATCTATTCAATTTAGAATTTCAATTTCAATTTTATTTGTTCAATTCCACCAAGAAAACAAATTAGAGAAATTGTAATAATGGGTGAAGACAAGAGATCAATGATTACACAAACATGACAGATAGCTAAAAAGAGTTAACATATACAGGAGGTGGAAAAGATAGGAGTCCTGCTGAGAAGCAAAGCTTGTAAATTGCAGAAACTCATATTTACAGATACAAAACAAAACAAAAAAAACCACCAGATACACAAGACTGGAAAATTCAGCCTGAAAACTATGTACAATATATACATACAATATGCGAAAATGACATGATAATTGTGGGGGGGGGGGGGGGGAGAAAGCACACTAACGGATGTTAAAAGAAAAAAAAGTATGTTTGATAATTCTCCATCTTGTCTGATTTCTCACCTGCAGTCTCTGTGGCGATGGCTCTGCTGCTGCTGCACCCGCAGGTTCAGCTGCTGCTCCTTCCTCCTTCTTCTCCTCCTCCTTCTTTTCCTCCTCCTTCTTTTCCTCCTCTTTCTTTTCCTCTTCCTCCTCTGGTTTCTTCTCTAACTGCTGCATCACATCCATCATTTCCTCTGTCATCCTTCCTTCGTTCTTCATCTCATCTACATACGCCTTGAGCTGGTCATCTCCGGACTCTCGGTAGCACACTGTAAATATGAGGAGATATCATCATTTTTAAAGGGTCATGATATATTCCTGGTTACTCTGCTCATCTGATATTACTAAACATACACAAAATTGAAAATAACACTACTGCTTGTGAGAGATATCTTCTGATATTTCACAGTGGTTACAATAATGTTGTAAAAATCGCTATGCGGATGTTTGATTTGTATAAATCGGTCTATTTAGGACCTTTCCTTTGATTAAAGGGGGATACTTGATAACTTTCTTCCTTATAGCAATTCCCCAAATTTCTTTACATATTATGATAACTACTGCTAATTACATTGATGTTGACTTTCTGCTTGCACACCTTTGAACAATAAAAAGCAAAATATTATCAATACTTAGAATGGCAGTAATACCAATAGTTGTATGACATAATATACATATATTTTGCTTAAATCTCTAGATAAGGGCATCATCCAAATTAATGTTCAACGTACACAAGACGTTGACAAGAAGAGAATGGCAGTCCTACCTGCAAGGAACATGTCGGTGATAAGACCAAAGTGCTGGAATTTGATATGAGCACCTCCAGATTTGCGTGCCATGTACCCGTAGAAAGAGTTGGCTGGTTCATAGCTGCGTGCCTGCACTCCATACACCTAAAAAACATCAAAACATAATGTCTTTAATTGCAAGACTGTGATGTGCCATAACAAGACAAAAATAACAAGAGAGAAGCCATTTTTGACTAATGCATTGTGCTTGAACAACAACTTGCACCTGAATTTAAGATACAATTAAATATAAGCAAAAAACAAAAACTCATGGAAAATGCATTCCATGGACATAATTGCAATGGAAGTGGCACATCTTGATTCTATATACATTAAAGCAATGAGTCAGTTGTAGTACAAAGTGTGTAAATATTACAATTAAAAGTATCAGAAAAAAAAATCAATTCATATTCTGTATATAGAGTGTCTGCATGTACCCTATGACTTCTGTTTTATCAACATTTTATGATTACTATAATCATTCATCTTTTTGAGGGGAGGGGACATACCTTGACTTCCTTGGCGATTAAGTCATCAAGTTCTGCCCTCCAGTCCACCTGTTCAGTGGTGTAAGACTTCTCGTGTGGGACGACATCACCAATGATGACCAGAGCTTTGGCTGCGTCCTCTCGCCAGGACAGATTGTTCGCATGTCTCAAGACCCACTCGTAACACTGGAAGAAAAAAAGTGGATAGTGCAAACTTATGTCAAAAACATGAAAAGTACAGTGTGTACCCGCAAGTTGTTGGAAGGAATAACAGTACAATTACAAACATGATCATATACATAGCACATATCAATTTGTTTTGCTTATAGTCAAAGTAAGACCTATGAACCAAATCACATCATGAGATTTCAAGACATCTTGTTTAATGTGACAGAAATACTTGAACATTTGTTCGTTTTTTGTCTGTTCGTTTGTTTTGTTTTTTGTTTTCTGTCACATATGCATCAGCACTCATTGTTTTTAATCAAGGTCTTTGGAAAACAATGTATTTTCTGCTGACCCTACAACACTGAATTTCACTTTCAGAAGTACATGTACAGTTCATATGCCTCTATTCAGTAATGACAGTTACAGTAAATACATCTATAGAACTTATTTCAAAAAGCTATATTGTACAGCAAATACATCTATAAAACTTATTTCGAAAACAGTTTGTGGATTCATTTCCAAGCTAATATGGGAGAAAAAAAATTGACCAAAAAATTATGTATGTCCACCAATGACACTCACAGCAAAGTTTCCTTCCCCTCCACTGCGGTCCGTTTCTGTGACAAAGTTCACAAGGTCAAGAACTTCTGAAGAGAGGTCATGCTTTCTCAGGACATAGATGTGCTGGTCACAGTAGTCTCCATGGGCCATGATACCGATCTGGATGTTGGGAATATCTGCCAGGAGTTTGGTGACTGAGTGTCGGAGTTTTGCCTGGACCTAAGAAACATATAAATATGCAAACATATAAATATATAAACATACGACTGCATAACTTTTATAACAAATAAAGTTGCCAACCAAATTATGAACAAAACAGATAAATGTAATAGAAAAGAAACGCTGGTGCAGTTCGGTTTGGTTATATAGAAAGAAAGACACTGTTACATGCTCTAAAATATACATTTTATGATGATGATAACTTTCTTTTTTATTGACAAAGTTTTTCTGAAGAGGAACTGGGTTTTGATATGTGCCTTGAGGTGATATATTATGCACAATTTTTTAGTTTGTTTGTTTGTCTGGGTTTTTTGTGGGAAATATTATTACAGTGCAGTAACAGCATATATTAACAGTTTGACTTGTGTCAAGTTAGTTGCTGCAATTGTACATCAATTGCACTATAGGTCTTTAATGCAGTGGGTAATGAAGTAGCTAAGCACTTTATGTCAATGATTCTCTGCTGTATCAACACACACCAGGAAGTAGCGAGGTTGGTCGTCCATGATAAAACCTACCGTTGATAACAAAGAGTACATGCTGCCAGTCGTGTCGAAGGAGAATACCACGTCGACTTTACGCTGCGATGTAATGTTGGCAGCAAAGCTGTTCAAGACTTCCTGTATGCAGGGGAACAAAGTAAACATTTGACTTTGTGGGGGTTCAGGCAATCAAGTGGTAAACCTTGGTATCTGGTGTGTACAAAATATGATTTGGGAACTTCATGCATCCCTCATTGTTAATATTTTCCCATTTTTCTTAACAGGAAATAAATACAGAATTTTAATTATTATCATCAACAACAGTAACAGCAACAACTAGAAAAGCACTCAGAGAGCGCAGACCTCCACCAAGCAGCTCATTTCCATCCATACACACATATGCTGAAACTGGCTCTGTTGTCTAATGATAAAGAATCCTTTCTTGTATCTCTTCCTTGTACATGTACTTAAAACAATTCTTGCTGGGCCTTGAGCACATGGTCGGCACTTTAATATGCCCACCTCAAATCCATGCAGCCAGAATGCTCTAGTTTGTTGGGGCTATTTGCCAATGATTTTGATAAAAGAATCCTTCAAAAATTTCTTACAAAGTTCCTGGATTCAGTCAGACAAACAAACAAATGCTAAAAACAACCTTGGCAGAGGTAATAACAAAACCTAGCTTGTCATGATCAATGCACTTGAATACAAGAATTGCAAGACAGGGTTAGACTGGTCAGCACCGTTTCACTAGATTTGTCATCTGATTGCCATTAATTAAAAGGGCTGTTAGCTTGCATGGGAACTGATAATATATCAGAGCTTAAACCACACTGCAAAAGACAAATCAGTCATTCATACACCAGAAGCAGTCGAGGACGAAATTTCACGAATTGGAACCAACAACCTTTTTTTTTTGGCATGCCTCTTTGCAAAGAGTCACTGCCATTCAATACAATGTGTAGACATTCGGCTTTTGCGCACATTTCACTTTGCATGCATGCCAAAATTTCTAGGTTTGTTTTGCCTTTCACTATGTAGATACTGTAAAACAAGAAATATCCGCAGAATAAAACTTTTGCAAATTGAAACCAATTGTCACTAGCATTACAAAATAATGTTGACAAGAACTTTCACATGCAGTTAAATTTTGCAAATCTTGACTCTCACAAAATTTGTGAAATCAGAATGCATGCAAACATTTCTGGTTCTACAGTAACCTCGACCCCTGAACCATCACTCCAGAATAGACTGCCAAATTATGTGCCTAAAACATCTCCCTCCATCATTTTTTTAAAAAAATCATTACAAGGGAAAAACAAATTGTGCAAAGAAAGTCTGGTTTTGCAAAATGCCTATACCTGCTTATCTTCCTCTGCCATCTCTTCCTCCTCTTCCCCATCTGCTCCAGGCGGACGCTTGACGATCACATCAATCTTTTCTCCATCTTCGAGACAGTCCTCGTAGGCGTAGTTTGACATATTCAGCTCCATTTGACCAATCTTGAAGAAATACAATACAGCCAACATATATGTTACAACTTGAGTATGGGTAGGTTCTTTAAATGTAGCTATCATACCCACAGATGCTTGGTGCAATATGAATGCCGTTTTCAAAATTCTCTCATTTTACCAAACCTGTATCTCTTTCAAAAGCTTCCTGACATGCAACTAAAGAATCAAATGGAGTCATTATTATAATAAGTAGTCCGATCAAAAATGTATGAGATCAGTTTTGAGAGGAGAGAACAAAATAATCTCTCTTCATGGTTGCCGCTTTCACTTGTAAAAAATTAAACTAAAATTTCACATGAATTATAAATTCTGACATGCCTATTGTCTATACACAGACGTGCATGCAGTCATTGAGAGCAATAGTCGGTCTTCAGCCACAATATTATTCTTACTATAATAAGGTTGACATCACTGTCTTAAGACAATTTAAAATATCTATTTAGACACAGATACAATATCATTAAGACGGGATGCATAGAAACCACAAAGGAATTGTTGCTTGGCTTTTATTGCATTGACAAGAGATTATTTCAAAGATTTGATTCAAGACTTCATAGCAAGGGAGATTCAATTTTCAGATTTTAAAAGTATGCAGACATCCATACTTGTACAAACGGGTATTCTCAGTGGGTAAGTCTGTCATTGATGTAATATTCAGTATAAGCTGAGATATAAGTAACCTTAAACATAAAAGATATACACATGCCTATTCAATGCAGACCTGTCATGAATTACAAGGGGCGGATCCAGGAATTTCACAAAGAGGGGGTGCCTTTACAAAATAAAAGGGGGTGCATGCACCCCTCCCCCATTTTTTCTTTTTATTTATTTTGTTTTTAGAATAAAGTAAAAGGGGGCGCGCACCCGGTGCACTCCCCCTGAGTCCGCCACTGCTTACTACCCAACCCCATCCCACTCCTGCCAACATCCCCCACATCCGATGAATTGAAGTGATTAGGAGACTTACCTTGAAAACAATCAGATTTTGGTGCATGTCAGGTTTCTCCTGCAGTAATTTGTTCTTGATTTCAGAGAGGAGAGATGTGTTATAGATCGAAAAGGAAACAATCTCATCCTTTGGAAGTTTCAAGTTCATCTGCAATGTCTGCTTGACAATCATCTGCAAGAAAAGAAAATGAACAAAATGATATCATCTTCTTTGAATTTATATGTTAATGATCCAAAAAGATAGTAAATGTACACTGTTCTTAAAAAAAGAAAAGAAATGTAGACATTTTAGAAAAATACAACACCTGTATGTTGACTCAAACAATGGTGCCACTACATCATGAATGTAACACAAAGCTTAATGCTGCATGGCATTACATGAAATTTCTATATTGTGCAGCAACTACGGGTATTCCTAATTTACTACTGAAGAGAATAAACACATGATTGTGATTGGATGCCACTTCTGTAAATATCATTTCATGATCAAACCCTAACACAAAGATAATAATGAACCATGTACATTAATACAGTGCATATCACACCAGATGTAGCCCCTATGCTAACTATACACAGCCCAGTCACTGTGTAAATAGATATCCCTATGCATATGCTTTAGAAAGAGAAAGGATGGAGTAAGGGAAATGAACAGAAGAGGATCAGAGGAAATATGAAAATAAATTCAATTTTGGAGAACACAGAAACAATTAGTTTCCAGATATCAACATTAATAACCACTGATATTAACTCTAATGGAGTAAATAACTGTGCAATGCACGACATGCATGCATGGGCCTTCTATATAGACAGAATTGAGAGAAAGAGAGATATAGTGAGAGATATAGATAGGGAGAGCTAGGAACATTGGAATATCTGCAAGGAAGCAATTATATTTACAGAATCACTATGCCTACACTAAATGACTTATAAGGTGTAAAAACGTGGATTTTTAGGCGATTTTTATGTACATTAATTAGTCCACAGTAGAGCAGCTACTGCCGCTTCCGGTATATAAAATACGCTACTATTCACTTGGGTGCGGTTACCGGCAGGGGTCATGACTTGGTTGGCCTAGAATGAGCGAGCTCATGATTGTAATAGTACAATAGTATACTGGCGGCTGCAAGAGTGACAATGACATGCATATTGAAATATTAACATTTCAAAATAATTCTTGAAGTATCAAATATGACAACAATTACCTTGACTTTCAGTACTGTTTCCACCCGGATCCCATAATCTCGGACAGTTTTGCTTCTCTTCAGCGTCTTGCCATCGAACCTCAACGTTACTTCTTCCGCGGGTGATTTCTCCTCCGCAGCTGCTTTCTGGCACAGCTCAGCGACGGTCGTGCCGTAGGGCACGGGGAACTTAGCGGTACGACCGCTGGTCAGCTTGATGCTTACGTCGACTGTACTAGACGGCATTGTCGGAGCCATGGTTTCACGGCAAGATTTGTTGACTCTTCAAATCTTAGTAAAGAGATAAGGGTTTAGAATCGCGGTTTATATTCCTGCTTGGTAAGATCCTAGATGGTTACGCTGGCCAGAGTTTGGAGCTTGTCACTGTTCACAGCTACGGTGGCTTGCTTTTAACAACACCGTTCACTTCCGCACTGTGGGTGTGTTTTATACTCGTCAGACGAGACTATTTTGGTCGGCCGTTCGAAGTGATGTAATGTTCTAAAATTAGTATCACACGTACTTCCCCGACTCCAGCAGCACGATGCAGCAGAGAGCATGCACATACACGATCCAGGGAATGGTAACACACCCTTGCTCGTTTCAGATTTAGAACAATTTGAGACAAAGTGTAGAGGAAATATTGAAAACGGGAGAGAAGAAGAAGAAAAAGATGAAGATTTAGAAGAAATGAGGAAGAAGAAAAATAGGAGAAGGGGTAGGGAAAGAGAAAGACGATGAAGAGAAGACCTGGGATTGCCAGAGCTGGCATTTTATTGTGCTCCAACAGTATGCAAAGGTATATTGGTACGTCAGCTGCACTAGTCTTTTAGTCCATGGGCCAGGCCAGATATTGGTACCATCTGAGGTGGCAATACCTTTTTGGTGTCATTTTGTTTGTCGGGCATAGATATGCTTATCAAGCTATGATAGCATTTCCAAATGAGTAGCTTAGTCATAGTAAATGAATTTTAAACCAATTTGGTCTCGTTGTTATATCCCTGTACTTCTGAATCGAGACCAACCGCTATACAAAGAAGAGCACTGTCTTCTGTATGTCCACAGGTGTTCTGTTGTAAACGCAGTGCGCTTAGTCTTTATTCAAGGCAGCAAAGGGAATATCCAAGGGTTATGATGTCCACAGCGCTTAGTCTAATATTCAAGACTGCGAAGGGAATATCCAAAGCTTATAATACAGTGTATATCCCTTTATCTAAAAACAACAACAACAACAAAGCAATTTCTAGTGAATTCTAGCGTATTTTTCAATTATTTATCATTTTCCGGTGAAAACGCTACGGTGAAAACGCTAATACCACGCCAATGTCGCTTTTTTTTTCATCCAACAATGAAAGATTATGCAAAAACAATGTACCGGTACACTACAATACATTATAATTAATAATGTTGTAAATGAACAGAGTGATTTTTGTTTAAAACTGATGTATTTGTTGAGAGAGTGGTATAAAAACAGTATAGATAATCCCTTTTATTAGGAACTTTAAATATGATTAACGGTACATTGTTCTAGATAAAGACTAAGCGCACCGCGTGACAGCTGTGGACATCATAACCCTTTGGATATTCCCTTCGCTGCCTTGAATAAAGACTAAGCGCACCGCGTTTACAACAGAACACCTGTGGACATGCAGAAGGCAGTGCTCGTATTTGTATAGCGGTTAGTTTCGATTCAGAAGTATAGGGATATAAAAACGAGACCAAATTGATTAAAAATTCATTTATTATGACTAAGCTACTCATTTGGAAATGCTATCATAGCTTGATAAGCATATCTATGTCCGACAAACAAAATGACACCAAAAAGGTTTTGCCACCTCGGATGGTACCAACAACCCATTTTTCGGCTCTTGGCCCATGGACTATTTGTGCAGTATGTCAGACTGGACCGTTTCATGAAAGCTGTCAGCGCTGACAAGTTGTCAGTCTCTGACAATCGCCATGGTAACAGTCAGTGACCAGAGCATCTCAGCCAATCAAAACCATTAAGGATTCTGCTGAAATTGTCAGAAACTGACAACTTGTCAGCGCTGACTAAATTGATGAAACACCCCCCCCCCTGGTCGCTACATTGAAAGTTGACTCTAAAATCATGCAAATAAAAGAAAAATAGTGATTTCAGGTGTTCTCTTAAAGTTTGCATCATAGGCTAGGCCTATATAGAACGAGCAAGGATCAACTGTATAAAGACATGTTCTTTCGAAAAATTGCTGTTCAAAGCGTTTTGTTTTGGGTTTTTTGTTTTGTTTTGTTTTGTTTTGTTTTGTTTTGTTTTGTTTTGTTTTTTGTTTGCTTGTCAGCGGCACTAGAAATATTTTGGGCGCCCCTCCCCCTAGTTTTCGGAATTCCTGGATCAGCCCCTGAAAAGTGAAGTAGATGCCTTGAAAATGTTGAAAAAGATGTGTGGTCATGCTGTAATGAAACCAACATTGTACTCTTCATCTTTCAAAACATGGCAGCATATAGACCCCGTATTTAGACCACGTACATGGCCACCTCCCTGATTCGACTCACAACCGGGACCCATAATAACTATACAGTAATCAATGCCCGTTATCCCTCGTGTAAAGTAGCCCATGATTAGCCTCATCCACTGATATGCTGTTTGGTTTGTTTTTATAAAGGGAGGTGGTAACCTTCCTGGTTTATAGGAGCTGCAGAAGGAAGGGAGTTGGGAAAGCTGCAGCTTTTACACTTTTTGCTCTAAAAAATGGAAATAAAAATAAAAGATAATAGGGAAAAATCACAACAGTGAAAATAACTTTGGGTTTCTGGAGATTATTCTAGAGATCCAAGCATTGGCTTTATTCATCAATGTTTCCCTTTCCAGTTTGTTTTTCTTTTTGTGGGTGATCAAATCACTCATAAATCATCTGCATTATAAGTGGTACTTTGTGACCATTGTCAGAATGATGTTGGAATATTGACAATCACATGAGTCTTTAATCTGAACCACAAATGGTACGAATTGATTCTATGCACTTGCTCGTCATATAAAGACCCTAAACAAACCCATAAAATAAGTTCAAACGTCTTTTATGTTGAAAGGCATTTTCAAGTAGGCCTACAATCATTCCTAAACAAGATCATGGGCGAAAGAGTTCAAAAATATGTCTCTAACTTTTGTAGGCATATTTTTTTTTTCAGACATAATTATGCAAAATGATGGCATGAATATTTCATTGCCTATTACGCATTGGCGGATCCAGGCAGGGGCGCACCGGGCGCGCCCCATTTAATTTTTGTTAAAACAACAGAAATAACAAGAAAAAGGGGGAGCGTGCGCCCCCTCCCCCGTTAACTTTGTAAAGGCGCCCCCTTTTTTTAACGGAATTCCTGGATCCGCCCCTGGTTATATGCACTCACAGTCATGAAGCAGCTTGCTGCCTGAGAGCTGCTTTTGACGATTCCTAAGCAATGAAGTGTTTATATGCTTGAATTACGTGATTACATGATAAACAATGAGTAGTCTTCCCCACCATTAATTAAGAATTAAGTGCCTACAATCTTCTGCCATCTTGATCATGTGAAATCTCCTTTCTTCTGTTTTTTTTCCTTCTTACGTACTCTTAATAGATAGATAGATAGATAGATAGATAAATGGTATTTTATTGAAGTATTCATGTCTCGCAGTCATACGACTGAATTGCCCATAGAATTACATCGTAAAAGAGACAATAGATATTACAAAAAAGGTATTCATACAAATGAAACACGTAAAATAATGACATCAAGAAACGAGGTCATACGACAGGACATGTAGACCTACAGACTGGGCAAGCCGTAAACATAATCTCATAACAAAAACACAGATGATCATGGTTCGGTATTCATACTCTCTCTTTCGACACCTGCCTCACACACTATCACACGCCCTTTCGCTCTTTGTCACTTTCACTCGCTCTTTCTCTCATGTTTTGCATACGCACCACTACGCTCACACAACATATTGGTACATTATCAGACCTGCTGATTTCCTATTCTCGTTACACCCCAGTGATCACTCTCGTGCACCTGATCATCAAAGCCTATACTGATCAATGAGATTCTTCTCGGGAGATATGCACAATGAATGCCTATTGAAATACACTGTATATTGCACTGACTTAATTACGGGGGATTCTAAAATGTGCAAAGTATATATAATTCCACTCCCAAACAAATAGGGTGAAAAACAGCAAAACATGTTCCAGACAATGAATTGGTGTAGTTGAGTAGAGATAAATAGAAGAATGAGGAAAGAGGGGTATGGGTGGGAAGGAGACATAGGGCGGAAGAAACAGAGAGGATAAAAAAAAGAAGGAAATAAGAAGGTGTACACCAACAGAGCGCCTATACATTGGGTGGGATATACATGCATGCAAGAACCAAGGGAGGTTAAGGGAGAAATAGGAATCGGAGTGTCGGCTGCAGCAAGTATTATACAGTTCTGCGAGGCACGTGACACCTGTACATTGTGTATCATAACAAACAGATTATCTAATAATTGAAATAACACGCAAAATTAACGCTTTCATAAATGTAAGCCACAGACTCTACACGCGTACATTATACCTCTTTACACAAAAGATATCATCTTTGTGGTGTAAATAGGAAGAAATAAGAGGGATCACATCAATGAGCATAAAATTGATCAAAGTGACACGAAACTCATTATCCGAATACGACATGAGACATAATGTTGGGTAAACTTGTTCTTCTTCTCGTAAAATAAATATATACAGTTAAATGTGATTATCATTGCATCAAAAAAAAAAAACATAGAAAAATAAGGACTATAAATCACCGTTCTGACTCAAGAAAAAACAAGACACGACTTTGACCCTGTTATTGTATATCAACTTATGCTTTATTAGGACATAAAGTAATTTCTGCATACAAGTATATTTTTGTTTTGCTTTTTTAGCAAAGCATCGCATAGAGGTACACATTATTTAATGCAAAAAAAAAATGAAATAAATAATAACGACCACATCATACTTTCCCGAAAAATGATGAAACATTACAATATTGCTTTCAGTTGGAACATTATGAAACGGTATACATATAGTCATTTTCTGGGAGAGAAATGAGAACGGCAAAAGATGTGTACCATAGCAATGTAAATCATGATAAATATATGGCTTACTGCTGTACAGAAAGCAGACATTCATCTGAAGAATGCTTTCATATTAAATATACATGTATTAAAAATATTAACCACCTCAATAATAAACGGCATGTTACTGTTAAGTCGATAAAAATGTATATTGTAACTTTAACACAGTCTATGCAAACACATTCATATACAATATATATACAAAAATGAAAGACTAAAGATACGACATAATGCAGGATTTATTAAATGGCAAGACTTATATTCTCACATTGAGAATGTGTACTCTTCAAATGAAAGCAAACTAAACATTCCAAGTATACAATCGATTGACTTATAAGCATCAAGCACATACCACAAAATAATATGCGCTTAGTTTATTATTGGAGGATGATTTGTAATAGGTTGACACGACAGTTGCTCCTGCGACAATGACGAAAGACGTTTCGTGACGAATGTACAGTTACAATCAGTAATGCCGTGTGGTGGGAGAATGAGAATTTGTAGTGTCTGTATGTGTTTATGTGTGTGAGAGTCACTTATTGGATGTGATGAAGAGATGATTGTGTGTATGTGTTTGTGAGTGTACCTGTGTTTGCGCGTGCGTGTATGTCTGTGAGAGAGAGAGGGAGGGGAAAGATGTGAATACAATGTAAGAAAAGGAAGTAACCGCATGGGTCCCTTTTATTCAGTTTATGTTTATTCGTCACGTACAGTGTGTTCAATGTAGTGAATGTAATATATTTTATAATGAATAATGTTGTAAATGATGTCAATTGTTATTTTTTAAATAGTGATGAATGATTTGAAAATTGTAAATACTTTCTTTTTTAATCACGTATGTATTGTGTGAACAATACTAATGTTGCAATTCAGCCTTTTAGCTGCGAGAACATTTCATCTAATAAACCATACCAACCAACCAACAACTGTTTGTGGGTAGAATTTGTGTTTGGCTTAAAGAGATATTTCATATGGGAACATTGTCGCAGGAGTAAATGAGGATTGTCCTGTAACCGATTTCTAAAACAGCATTTGTATATAATACAGTATTCACATTGATGGTAAAGAAAAAAGACGCTTCGTGTCGAAGAATTTTCCGGAATGTTCTATCTAATCTGATCACAAATAGTAACACGACTACACCTGGAAGATGAAATTTGCACTGTTTCTGTATGTCCACAATCATTCAATTCTTTTTATCTGTATATATCCACTATGGTCAACTATTGCCCTAGCTGTGTCACTTTCTTATACCTGCATATAACCTTATCTGGATTCTATATTATGTGACTGGTTAGCCTTCACAAAGGGTAACTCTGAATGAGTTACAGGAAGTGTTGTTAAGGCTAGCAGGAAATTATCAGGGTATTTGATTGCTACATGTCACTGAGCAAAACTTTTGAGACTATGAGAGTACAGTGCACAATGCAAGTGACCGGTATGAATAGATGATAGAGGTAATACAGCGGTACATGGTTGGATGGTACATGTATCAACATACACATGAATGGAAGAGCATAATGAAAAATGTGCGTATACATCCAACAGTAAACTTAGTATATACAGTGCATCTTGAGCATTTTTTTCTCTTTTTCCTCTTTTATTGTTTATCATTTATGATATACATGTACGTCAATAAATAACATTTCTATAGTCCTTATACATACGCAATGAATTTATGTTTCAAGAAATCTAAGAAGATCAATCACCTAACCGAAGAAACTTATTTAAATTAGCATGGCATTTTTGGTTCGTATATTTATAATACATTTATATTTTACATCTTATTTTTCGCATGATTTTGATATAACGTTGTGTTATTTGCTTAGTGGCTATGTTTCGAATATAATGTTGATAATTTTTTGATGTTGTTTTTTTCCGTGATTTATGTCATTCTATATTTCGTTGTGAAATACGAGAAATAGATATACATATTAAAAAAAAAAAACATAAGTCATAATAATTGTCATGTCAAACTCTTCTTGACCAGGGGTATCTAAGTCAAGGTATATATTATATATGCATTTAGGGCCTATAATGTCCCCCTGACCAGAGATATTACAAGGACTATCTACATTAGAATGCATTCCTCCTTCAACTGTCCACATTTATTGCGGATCGTTGCTCCTCTACCCACGTGGATTCGGCGCCAGACGTCTCTCTTAGCGTTGTAGGTGAATCGCGGGCGGGTCTCTTGATCCAGATTCTGGTCCCACCATGGCTTTTTAATGTAAGCCTCCTCCTGGATAAACAAACAAACAAGGTGATGATTTTTATAATCACCATCAGCATTGCAAACATGCCCATCATTTCCCTTCTTTAAAAGAATGGCGAATAAATGTCTTTTCTTGGGCTTGTTGGGGTTTATTGTATAAGATGTGTGTGTGTGTGTGTATCATGGAGTGTGATGGTTAGTGCTTTCCTTTAGATGTATAAATGCGCCAGTTTTCTGTGTATGCATTTTGCCACAAACACTTGTACAGACCGTATACCTTAATACAATGTAATTCATTAAACGAAAGATATGGTTTCCAACAAAATAAAGTAATTTCTAAAGGAAATGGCTTTAATTGATCTGCATATCATTGTCTGGAATGGGTTGGGTATTAAATGAGAGTTTGTTGTGAAAATGCCGGATATTTCCCGCGGGATGTTTGAATTTCTTACCTGTGGTTTCCGTGGCGATGGTTCAGCCGCTGCATCCGCAGGTTCAGCTGTTGCCTCTTCAACTTTCTTCTCCTCCTCCTTCTCCTCCTCCTCCTTCTTTTCCTCCTCCTTCTCTTCCTCTTCTTCCTCTGGTTTCTTCTCTAACTGCTGCATCACATCCATCATTTCCTCGGTCATCCTTCCCTCATTTTTCACCTCATCAACATAAGCTTTGAGTTGCGCATCGCCGGACTCCCTATAGCACACTACAACAATAAACAAAATAAAATTGTCAAAGGTTATAATGTATAATCATTTTATTTTGTGTATTAAAAACAGTCCCTATATAGATGCTCACCCAACGCCACCATCGGTAGAAGTAAAATCATATGATAATTATATCATTGCATTGATGAGTCGACTGACATCAGTGTTGGTCTTTTGTATATAAGTTTGTAGAAATTGCTATAATGGCTGTTCGACTTGCATCAGCCTCACTTGAGGATCTTACGTTTGTTTTTATGGATTATTTTAAGCGTTGTAATGAAATTCACTCAAAAAAACACTCGGCATCAATTCAATATTTATCCATTTTGTTTCCGAACAACTCGTGCCCAAAAACAGTCGATAAGGTTTTATGGATCTAATATTTGGAACTCCGGAATTCCGGAAAATCTTAAAAAGCTGCCTCTGAACAATTCTAAGAAAAAAAAAATCGATATGCTCTCTTGCCTTCTCCTCATTTTAGTCAAAATAGGAAATATGAATTACATTTTTTTTATCATGCATTTTACATGAGCTGCAATCGGTAATGTCTTCTCGTACTATTTACACGTATTTTTGTATTCTCGTTCTATACCTCGTTTTTTTTTTTTTTTTTTACATATTTATTTTTGATCTGCACATTAAAAACAAAACAAAACAAATAGAAACATCCAAAGGAACGACGCATTGTTACAAGTTTATCAGAATAGAATTGCGGTCTTACCTGCAAGGAACATGTCGGTGATAAGCCCAAATTGCTGGAATTTGATATGAGCACCACCAGATTTGCGCGCAATGTACCCGTAGAAAGAATCGGCTGGATCATGGTCTTTTACCTGCACTCCGTACACCTGTAAAACAACAAAACTTGATTTAATTGTAAGAATCAGGTTTGCCTTATACGTGAATAATTACCATCAATGTCTCGCTCATGCATGTTGTATAAGCTTCAAACAATCTCATGACATTAAAGAAAAAGCAGTGAGCCATGCAGTCTAGTAGTTATCTAATTCATGTAAAGTGTTTTGAAAGTATACCATGAAGGAATTGGAAATAAAGTGCACTTATACTCTGTATACTTATACATGTTGTAATGTGCCGACACTGGAACTCTCCATAACACCCATAGTATCCGTATATTGTGGTGCGTGTGTACGCGCGCGTGTGTGTTGGGGGATGGGGGTTACCTTGACTTCCTTGGCGATTAAGTCATCAAGTTCTGCCCTCCAGTCCACCTGTTCAGTGGTGTAAGACTTCTCGTGTGGGACGACATCACCGATGATGACCAGAGCTTTGGCTGCGTCCTCACGCCAGGACAGATTGTTCGCATGTCTCAAGACCCACTCGTAACACTGAAAGATAAAAGTGGATATTGTGCAAACTAATGTCAAAAACATGAAAAGTATTTGCAAGTTGTTGTAAGGAATTTCAGTATAACAAATGTGATCATATACATAACATAGCCACAAAAAAAAAAATGATTTGTTTTACTTATAGTCAAAGTAAGTCCTCTGGACCAAAACACATCATGATATTTCATATACCATGTTGTTTAATGTGACAGAAATCAGGGGCAGATCCAGAAAAAGTGGATTGTGCGATACCATCGAAAAAAGGGGGCATGGGAAGTTATGTAAATCATTGCAGGTTTGCCCAGATGAATTGCCAATAATTAGGTACTCATGCTTGCGCTTTTGATAATGTTTTATATCAAAATCAATATATCTGATAAAAACACGTCATGTGGATTATCACATGAAATATCATTATACTATCACACTACATGCAATTGCACAGGATACAATTCTAATATTTATCAACATGAATATCATAGCTACACACACATACATACACACACGTATAATACACACACACGAGTATATATCATACAAAGAGAGAACGTTTATTTTTCTGTGATTTTTTTCGCTCCCTTTTCTTTTTTTTTAATTCAGATGTTTGTGGTACTAAAGTGTATAAGGGGTAATAAAGTATAATACCACTGTTGCATACACACATACATTATCATACAATATATATATATATATATATATATATATATATATATATATATATTATACAAAGAGAGAGGGAGAGAATTTTTTTCTTTTTTTCTCTCTCTCTCTCTTCTTTTATTTTTATTTCTCTCTTTTTTGGGGGGAGGATTGGGCAAAAGATAATCTCCAAAAGCAGAGACAAATGTGGGGTTTTATTTGACTTGAAAATACTCCTTAGGGCTTTTTACACTTGCAAATTTTTGCTTAGTCCCGTACCAACGGTGGGGCTAAGGGGGGGGGGGGGGGGGCTTAGCCCCACCGTTGGTACCGGACTTTCCTTAGCCCACTTTCTGTTTACACTTGTTTTTGCCAAAGTGGGCTAGCCCACCGATTTGAGTCCCGTACTATCTGGCCCTGTAAAACTGTAGCAGGGTTAGCACCGCAATTGCGGTGCCAAGCAAGTGAGTGTAAACAGAACGAAAAAAATAATCCGGGGCTAAGCGACGGAGACGAAGTCCGACCCCCACTGACCAATCAGAAACGAGATAATCAAGTGCTGCCGGTGCGTGTGTGTACGTGTACAGTGCACAGCGTAATCATGAATATTCATGTGGTTTGGAAAGTACCGGACTAAGAAATACGAGTGTAAAAAGGTCAATTTTCTCCTTAGCCCCGGACAAGAGCTTAGTACGGGACTAATTGGCGAGTGTAAAAAGCTGAAAAAATTGGTACGGGACTAACGATAGTTCTGGGTCAGAGAAAGTAAGGGGTTAAGAAACACAAGTGTAAAAAGGGCTTATTATTTTAATGTTCTGTATTCTCTTTTTTTATTAAATGGGAAGAAAAACTATCCTACCACTGAAACTCACCGCATAACATCCTTCTCCTAGAGTGCGGTCCGTTTCCGTGACAAAATTCACGAGGTCGCTGACATTGGAGGAGAGATCATGCTTCCTCAGGACGTAAAACTTCTGGTCACAGTAGTCTCCATGAGCCATGATTCCAATCTGGATGTTGGGAATATCTGCCAGGAGTTTGGTGACTGACTGACGGATTCGTTCTTTGACCTGAAAACATAAAACATATAATATGGTATAGATGATAGATACAGAAACATATTGACGCATGCTACATGAATATATGCATACATAATAATATGTACAAACGTGTATATGAAACATATATTTTCACATACACATAACATTTAAATAGATATTCATTATTGCTTATTGTAGATTTGAGAGCTGTGATATAAGCACGACTTTCCAAAGATATAGGTGGTCTTGTATAAGACACTGCAAAGGCACAAAGTCACCTCCTTTTCTTTTCTTTTCTTTTCTTTTCTTTTCTTTTTTTCCTTGGGTGGTTTATCGTGACAATATAAATATACAATGTGTATGTATAAATGTATATATTATACGTGATAGGTATATATATATATATATATATATATATATATATATATATATTATGATAAGAAAGGATGACGAAGTAGGGTGGTAATGCATTTTACTCCAACAGTGCTGTTTATTCAGACCAATTTTCGACGAATACATTCGTCTTCCTCAGGGTCGACAATGACAATTCTGGAAGTCATTGTCGACCCTGGGGAAGACGAATGTATTCGTCGAAAATTTGGTCTGAATAAATAGCACTGTTGGACTGAAATGCATTACCACCCTACTTCGTCATCTTTTCTGTACTGGTACCAACACGCGGACTACAAGTATCATAATATATATAATATATATATATATATATATATATATATATATATATATATATATATATGTGTGTGTGTGTGTGTGTGTGTGTGTCTGTGTGTGTGTATACGTATTGTATTGTATTGTATTGATTCTCAGTGATTTAATTCAGATACACACCACGTGTGAATATTTGTCTCGTTGATGTACAATTATATCATCGTTTATTGCTCACGTCATCAACAAAAATACTGCAACAGTTAACATAACATCAAAATCCAAGCCTAATATTATAATGATTCTGACTGCTCTGACAAATATAGTCGCTAGTAAAAATTGATACATTATAAGTCGTTAATGCAATTGGATCCCTGAAGTATGAATATTAAGCACTTGCAGCTATATCATTGTAGAGGATCAATAAACAACAGGAAGTAATAGCAAGCTGGGTCGTCCTGGAGGTCGTCCTCGACCAACCTACCGTCGATAACAAAAGTACATGCTACAGGTCGTGTCGAAGGAAAATACTACGTCGACTTTACGCTGCGATGTCATGTTGGCAGCAAAGCTGTTCAAAACTTCCTGTACGCAGGGAAACAAAATAAACATTTTACTTTGTAACAGTTTAGGTAATTGTATATGATTGTGCAGTGTATATATATGTTTATATATATATATATATATATATATATATGTATATATACATATATATAATTGTGAATTGATTATCAATATATTTCATCTTTTTTAACAGTTCTTCCAATGTGTATGCACAAGTGTATTTGATTTAATTTCAAAATTCTGTTTATCAGATGTCATTCTTGCTTTCTGAATAATGAGAGTGTAGTTTTATATCATATTTGAAGAATCATTGTTTGATTATGTATGTGATTACGAAATGAAAATGTACAAAATTCTGCAATGCAGCCATCTCCACGGCTGCAAATTAATTCTTAATAAAGCATCTTGCGTCCAGTTTTTCCATTGGTTAATAGACTACTTTTGGATTAAGATGTATTTGGAGTTATGAAATGATCCTATCGAACCAGATAATTGTTTTTAACTTCCACCTTCGCAAGAGGAACAGCCCATCCTCGTGAACATCATTTTATTACAGGCTAGCATTGGCTTGATAGAACGTTGTACCGACTCATGTGCACAATTCACAGGAAGTTCCTTTCATATCTCCTTGAAGAAGAAGATATCCTCATCATCCACCCGACCTATATATATGAATAATGACAATAATATGAATTTATATTGCGCTAAATCCACTCTGTAAGGTGCTCAAAGCGCGTACCTATTATTACCCCGGTCTCTATAGATACATTATTCCCGCCCATTACTCATGAATAGACTTCCAAACTACCTGAATGCTACGTAAAAATCTGAACAACAACAACAAGAAAACTAGCACAAGAAACAAACTGTGCAAAGAAAATCTAGTTTCACACATCGCCCACCTGCTTTTTCTCCTCTTCCATTTCTTCTCCCTCCTCTTCCCCATCTTCTCCGGGTGGATCCTTTACGTGGATTACATCAATTTTTTCTCCATCTTCGAGACAATCTTCATAGGCGTAGTTTGATAGATTCAGGTCCATGTCACCCATCTTGAAGATAAATACAGCGGACAAGTTGTAATTTCACAAATTTGCCATCACATTAATGGTGACACAGGGAAATAGAGCTGCCATATTTAATGATACGTTATAGCAAGTATTTCTGTCACATGATGTCAATTCATTAACTTACAATAAATCTGTCTTCTTGAATTCTGCTCATGACTGACTATCTCATCCCAAGTTATACCATGCCAATAGGTAGACTGAATTTCGTTCCATTTATCTTTCATTCCAATAAAAGTATGATATTACAATCATTAAAAAAATATTTTAAATGAATGAAAAATATTTCAAACATTTACAACTATTCATAAGTAAATTGTTGGAATATAAAGATAATATATCTTGCCTTAAATGTTATTAGTTTTTGCTGCATATCAGGCTTTTCTTGCACAAGTTTGTCCTTGATTTCGGATAGAAGGGATGTGTTGTCGATCGCAAAGGACACAACCTCATTGTCTGGCAGTTTCAAGTGGACCTGTAACGTCTGCTTAGCGATCATCTGCAAGGATGTTGGGGGAAAAGGATGAAATCGTTCCCACTTAACACCTCCCATCATGCACATTCATTTAGAAAATTACTAAATATGCTCTGTTCTCTGCAAAACGAAATTGATAAATTAATGACGATTCCAATATTGCATGATAATGGTACCACAACCTGAAGGGGGATAATGATTATGAAAACGTGCATGTTTACTATAATAGGATGGCATGATGACATCAAATTTCTATTTTACAGCAAATATACATCACTTATTTAACCTTGGCAATTAAGGAGGGAAATATTTGATTGTGATTGATTGTTGTGCTGGATTTATTGGCATGTGAACGGTCTTTGCACATCCAAAAAAACAAAAAACGAGCAGCACAAAATCACGAGAGGCAATATAATGTAATCTGGATTTAAAATGTCCGATGCAGATCTAAGATAGGGCCCAGCTACTATAATACACAGAATCCTATACGTCCGCGTGGGCACTGCAGACGCGGAATGCAGTGTATGAATATATATATATATATATATATATATATATATATATATATACATACATACATACATATATAATCCACATTTATGCTGCTCTCTGTCTCTATTCCTATCATTAAGTGGCGTTGCCACACTCTCTCGGGTGAGGGCAAACTTGAGGGCAAATCCACGCGAGACACTCGGAATAAGTTTTGAGCATGCTCAAGGCCTTGTCATACCGTATCTGGGGAAGTTTTGCGGGTTGACTTGCGGATTTGCTAACCCGAGCTCTCTGCATGCAGTTGGTCCGCACCTGACAGTACCTAGCGCGTATCTCGCCCGCAGTTGCCCAGATCCTGAGGTGCGCACGCAAGTTCGATTTACCCCCAGCCAAGTTTTGAGCATGACCAAAACTTTTTCCGGGTGAGTCGCGGGGATTGCCAGCAGAGGTCCACGCAGAACGCCAGTAGGAGGCCCTTATGCAGCAGCACCTCGCAGGCAACTCCTACGCAGGTACTTCGCAGTCCCCGTACAACTTCCGTACGCGGCCAAGATAATGACCTTCTGTGGGAATTCTGGCATTTCTTCAGAGGAATTTCTTCACTGAGTTGTCAGCACCCACGCGCCTGGCACGCAGGTCACACAGAATACCCGCAAGTAGAACTTAAGTAGAACGCGTCCAGCAAGTAAGACACATGCAAAACTCGCCCAAATTCTTGTCCTCTCTCAGAAATTGTCCGATATGCTGGAAAATCCCCACACGCAACAGTCTCGCGTATAGCTTGCATATACCCGGAAAGGTGTGACAGGGCCTAAACATGGTTGCGGGTAAAAAGGATTTGCGTGCGCACCTCCGGGCAACTACGGGTGAGATACGTGCTAGGTACTGTCATCTGCAGGTCGTCATCTGCGGAGACCTCCGGGTAGTAAAATTGTTCTTCGCAAGTCGCACGGAAGGCTTGTCCGGAAAGGTGTGACACGGCCTGTAGGTGCACGTTTGTCGAGGTTCTGGTTGGATAACTATGAATAGCCGAGTTAAAGCGGAACAATGTCAAGGCAGTTCGTGGGAATGGAATCTGTACACAAATACTTAACACAGCACTTTGGAGGTAACTAATGTCGTAATGAGACCGTATAGTGAGTGTACGCAATTGAAAGAAAAAAATGATTGTATGAGTCCGAGTTCGTGCTTAGTACGAACAGTTTTTGTTTATTTGTGTTTTTTTCCTGAAGACACAGTGAGTTGAGTTTAGGCTTCTGACAAGGCCAAACGAGATTGTAGTTAGAAATATAAGGCAGTATGATGGAATTATAAATGGTTAACAGCGTAGAGCTAGAGTGGGGAATTCTAGCTTGTCTCTTTTACCTGAGAAAACTCTGGTTATTTTCAAAAGAGTATTTTTCCTATTTTAAGATCAATGATGGAATCATACTGACCCGGCAGTGTGCGACAGTACCCCTTTTGTCAGGTAAAAATATATAGTTCTGCAACAGGCCAGGTACAAATATATTTCTGCAACAGGCCAATGATGCATGTGCATGTGCATTCCCATAACTATCAGAATTTTCTTTGACATCTATCTCAATATTGATTCCAAGTATACTCCCAGGTATATGTCTGCAGTCAATACACAGAAATTTAAAGTAATGTCAAATCAATTATCTATAATAATTGTAACTTTATGGTCCAAGAAAACGAATAATTTGAACCCCCCCCCCCCCTCCATCCCCCGCAGAAAGAACGCAAAAGACGTGACATACAAACTCATATACGTGCAATCAACCCCTCCGGATAATCTTGTCGGCGCCCTGTAGTGGGCGCCAAAACGAAGAAGTTGGGAGTGTCGTCTTTCTTACTCGGAGTATACCTTCAAGGATTGACGAACTTTAATCTGTGTAGAGCTGTAGCTAAAGAAATCACCCAACAAAACTCCAGCAGGAGATAGTATTGAACTATGCTGTATTAACAAAACTTCAAAAGAAGTCAAGACATTAGTCTTCTTGAAGCATCAATACAGGTCCCATATAGCAATTTTTATACCTTGACTTTAAGTACTGTTTCCTCCCGGATTCCATAATCTCGGACGGTTTTGCTTCTCTTCAGCGTCTTGCCATCGAACCTCAACGTTACTTCTTCCGCGGGTGCTTTCTCCTCCGGCTCCACAGCTGCTTTCTGACACAGCTCAGCGACGGTTGTCTCCTGTGGTACGGGAAAGTGAACGGTGCGACCGCTAGTCAGCTTGATATGAACGTCCACTGTTTGTGTCGACATTGTTGGAGCCATGGTTCCACGGCAAGATTTGTTGACTCCTATGAGTCCGACTCTTATGTAAAGCTAATATTGTTAGCTTGATTACAGATGGTTACGGGTGAATTCACTTCTCACATGCAGTTGCCAGCTACATTATACAGGACTGTCTCCTTTCCGAAACCGTGTATTACCTTCACCGCACCCGATAGGGTGCGTTTTTTCTGTACAGGTGTACTATATACCTCTCTGCTATTAGCTTGCCATCAAGCGACTGACGGTGATTATACACACTGTACCATCTATACTTGATCGGCTACTCGAAGCGATGTAATGTTCTAAATATAGTACAATAACAGTGAATCACTGTGCTTTCCCTATAGGCTTTTTCAAGGCCCTCTCCCTGTATTTACGGACGAGCGAATCGAGCTCAGCCGAGTGCGACAACCAAGTCAGCTGATTCGCTCACCCCCATTTTGATCACCACCATAATACAGCGAGAGGGTCTTGGCAAAAGGCCATACTTTGCCTGCATGACTCGAGCAATGCAAATTGCAAAACATGCACTCACACACACATTCAGTAGTTCCCATCGTCCGTGAAGTACATTATCTTTTTATAAAATTAACAGATAAGTTTCAGATCGAGCATAAAGTTAATAGTACTGTAAATATTTAGCATCATTCTCTCCCTCCCACAAAGTAGACTTTTCACCTGCGTCGTATTTCTTCACAAAGGGGAATGAATCCCAAAAGAATGGTGGATTGACTGATAACAAGGTGAAGCTTGAGGAAAATCGGACAATCCGCTCGAATTGATGAGACTGCGAACTTGATAGGATAACCTATACATTTTTACCACAAGCGCAAGCGCTTCATGATAACTCACACAGCACATTCCCATTCCCTGGGATTCAGTTAGGGGCCCAGGCACCTTTGATCTACAATAAAGGGTGCGCACGCCACCACTGTGTCCATCCAACCTCTTTGGTCCACCCCACCCCACCCATTTCTTTTGTTTAAACAAAAATAAAGAGGGGCGCGCGCCCGGTGCGCCCCTTCTGGATCCGCCACTGCATTGCCGTCTCATTTCTTGCTTTACTATTCACTAATTAAATGTGGCGTCATGATTATCTTATAATTATAATCCATCAGTGAATACATTCATGGGTATGTTCTCAATGTATACAAATAAAACGAGGGTCCGGCGATAACGAGGTAAATTCGCCGCACCCAAGCGGTCCCGTTCTGTGGTTCCCCTGTACGTTATTCATGTAGTGATCTGTGATCTATCACATGGACAGGAATATACAATGCAACTCCATATCAGAAATTAGGATTGGACGTTTGTGACTGACTTATACACAACTGGAATCAATGGAAGTTAAGTCCAATTTAGAATTAGCTGATCTGCTGCAGCAGATCAACCGAGCAATGTATATCTGAGTGCATTATTAAGGTTCGTATACAGGTCAGAGCGTATACTTATGCCTAACCATGCGAAAAAGGCTGAGATAATGATAAATAGTAATGAATAATAATACTGATAATAATAATAATAATAATAATAATAATAATAATAATAATAATAATAATAATAATAATAATAATAATGATAATAATAATAGGTATTTATACTGCCCTTTACCACTCAGTCTGGACTAAAACAGAACTCGTAAAAAGTTTGTCTCGATCTGTGCCAGTGAGATAGCGCGCGCCTTCCGCATCTGCAACGAATGGCTCGGTTCGGTTCGGTTCGATTTGTTGGTTTTTATTTCTGCATTTTCCAAACATACACAAAAATAACGTGACACTCTGTTTTACATGACGCAAAATGGATGCATATGTGATGAAGTGTGATGAAGACAAGGTACAATATTATGATATGACTTAAAAAATACTAAGCCAATATAGTTATGTCTCTTAGATAGGCAGTCTACACATTGATGCACTGATAACATTATCACGCTTGTCGTTAATCTCTTTGAAAGAGTTAAGAAATACAGGAGACCGCTATCATAATGCTAATAGACAGGGCAGAGCCAGGCAAAAACTGCCTTTTTTTCCAGTCAAGGTTTTCTCACTTGATTCTGGTACTTTAGACCATACTTAACAAAATAAGCTTCTGCGCCATCTTGAAATCTGTCCCAAATCCAAGATGGCCGCCAAAAATCCAAAATGGCCGCCAGAGGACCTAAAAAGTGCCTTCTGTGGTTAAGATTTGTCTGGGGATGGGTTTTTTTAAAACTCTATTTGATGATAAATGGTAAGAGAAATAAGATTCAGTGGATTAAAATTAGAATCAGTTTCTTTTTTATTGCGAAAATCCAACATGGCCGCCAGACGCAGCTCCCGAAATTAATAAATGTCATAATAACCGGAGGGCCAAACCCTAAAAACTCGCTTACTTAACGAGTGAGTTCCACTCTCTCTACAAACTAAGTAGACCATGCTTATTTTCAAATTTCTATTGTAACAAACAACATACCACTGGTCTACCTATAAAAAATATTTGCGAAAGCCTCCAAATCCAAAATGGCGTCCAAGATGGCCGCCATATCTACTGAATTTGCTATTTGAAAGATAGAATTTGATAGAAGCATCAGATTTCAACAAATGTGATGTCATATGAAAGAGAATAAAATTTTCTACAAGTTGATACCATTTTTGTGGGAGATTGTGATAACTGGATTGAGATTTTAAGGAAAAATACTCATTTTTTGATATTTTTCTGAAAAAAGGAAAATCATGAAAATGCTTGATTCAGCATAAATCAAAAAAACACCGAAGGATTACCTTGAAACGTTTTTAAGAATTTTGTTTAACATATGATTAATATTTGGAGAAAATTAGGGGTCAGTACCATATGCGGTTCAGGAGTTATAATGTCTCAAACTTGAAAACTCACTATGTAAAAATTTCCACTTTAGCTGTGACAAGACCTTGTTGGTCGTAAAGAGAGTCTGCACGCGCCAAGACTACTACACGCACCACTGGCACTGACGCTTGTAGCAGTGCCAGTGGTGCGTGTAGTAGTCTTGGTGCACGCAGACTTTTTTGACAAACAACAAGAGTTTGTGCCTGCAAACTAACTTTTCATACCAAGTGGTAGCTCAGGTGACGCCGATCGCTATCATTTCAAAGTAGATTGTTCTGGAGCAGATGAGATGAAGCAAAAAATGTCTTTCAAATAGAGGTAGAAGCTTGAAACAACCATGCTATAGAAAGTTTAAAACAAAATTTGGATCAATCACTAAAGAACTTCAAGATTGCAGGCCATCAAAGCTGACATAGTTTATTGCGCCAAATTAAATGTATTATTCTAATTTTGGTACAATTTTGTCTGTTGTGCTATCCATTTATAGTTTTTATATATTTTGAACATTGTAGTGCTATTTCAAACCGTCATGGGTTTTTATGGAGATATTTTAACACCAGTGATATTCTACTCCGAAAAAGAAAAAAAAAATCGAGTGGAAGTTTCATTTTTGAAGGAGTTAATAACGGAAATCAGTAAATTTAAAGTAAAATTGGAGTGAATTTTGAGTGAAAATTTTCATTTTCACTCATTTTAGGGTGACCTTAGGGATCACTCGTCACTCTTTGAGTGATCCCTGAGATCACTCTAAAAGGAATGAAAATGAACATTTCCACTCTCGAGTGATCCTGATATCTAAAATGTGAAAGCATCTACCAATGGCATTAGTTCAATTCAATTTTGACACTATAACCCACATGAAATCAGCCTAAAAAGATGTAAGAAAAATCTATTCACAGTGAATACACTTTCAGCATGCTTATTTGTAAATTCAATTCAATTCAATTCAATTCAATTCAATTCAATGTTTTATTTCATTTTTCGACAAGAACATATAAACATCACTTCTTCTTTTTTGGTGACAGAAAATCAGGTGCTCAAAACTATGTAGGATGAAAAGAATATAATAATTGTAGCACCTTATACAATCATTACAGATTATCATAAAACTCGAGTGATTTGAAGTAAGTAAACATTGTGGATAATTCGAAAAATTGAGGGACCCACTATAAAGACAAGTCTTGTAGAATGTGGGCCCCTCAGAAATGTGAATATACAGCATGAATAATCATTTTGGACAGTGTTATTTGAACAACATACTGAAAAGTAATTTCGCACAACACATTTAAAAGCAACTTTGAGAAATTGCCGCCATGTCGGATTTTTCGGGGGGGGGGGGTGCTCGGATCAGAAGGGATTTCAACGACATGTACGGATCAGATATTATTACACATATGCCATCCTCGTTCACGTTTCTACAACAGCAGAGTAACATACAAGTACAAAAGCATATCTTTGATACAGAAGCATTTCTTTATAAATCAAAGATCGGGCCTTACCCAAACACTAAAATGAGCTCCACCCCCCCCCCCCCCAAAAAAAAAGATAAATAAATAACCCTCAATATGGTTTAAACAAGGACAATATATATGATAGACAGCAATACAAGAAATTCTAAAAATATATCAAATTATTAATCAAGATTTGACTCTGACGCAACACACTAAAGGTATCGTTTACCGTTGGAAGAGATATCACATTCGATTTATATGTGCAGTTTAGTTGTATCACAAAACATTCTACCATGTAAAAAAAAAAAAAATATATATATATATATATATATATATATATATATATATATATATAATGAAGCCTAAAACATACGGAGATATCACCATTTCTTTTCAAGAAACCATAACATTTATAACTGTTGACAGCTTAGTATAAAAAACTAGAAATGTCGCTACGGCGACTGGTATGCCTCCGCCATAATGCATGGTTCTCCTAGTAGGTCTATAGTACAATGTTTTGACAATGTGTGATGACAGTTTCACACAATTGGCAAAATATTAAAATGACAGGTTTGCCACAAATGTGCTGAATGTTCACTTTCCTGGAACTAGGTTCAATTGGATGAATGATTAAAACGTCAGAGTGCAGGTATTTGGGGAACTGATGATTTTTACTTGACTTTTGACCCTTTTAGAAGTTTATACATTGAGTAATTTTCAGGGTATTGAGAAAAAGTATAATTTCAGTATCAAATGGTAAAATAGCATTATCTAAACCTGGCCTTTGACCTTTGACCTCACAGTTCCAAAGAGAATCACTGTCAGGTAGAACATGCATAAATATGTAAGTTTCATGATGATACCTTGAGTTACTTTCGAGATATGGAGGAAAAAGTGCAATTAAGCACTTTCACTTGACCTTTGACCTTTTGACTTTTGACCCTTTGGCGAAAACTTCCCACAGAATATATATTTGGTAATACATGCATACATCAAGTTAAAAATCAAACCTTCAGGCATTGCATAAATATAAGTAGTGACATTTTGAGGAGTTGCCCTTGACCTTTGACCCCCCACCTGACCTTTGACCCATGACCCCCAACTTTCCTAGATAATCACTGCCCATCGGTACAAGCATATATATACTAAGTTCCATGAAGATACCTTTAGCCATTTGCGAGATATGGAGAAACACATGAAATTTCAACCTTTTTTTCACAAAATAACCTGTGACCTTTGACCTTTGACCCCATGACCCTAAAATCCAAATAAAGTATTATCCCCCAGGATATACCCTCATACCAAGTTTGATGTAAAACCACCACACGGTTCTTGAGATATCGACAAAAACAAAACGGGACGGACGTCCGGACGTACGTACGGACGGACGGACGGACGACCCGAAAACATAATGCCTCCGGCCACTTCGTTGGCGGAGGCATAAAAACATATCAGAACAATCTACTTTGAAATAATAACGATCAGCGTCACCTGAGCTACCACTTGCTATGAAAAGTTAGTTTGCAGGCACAAACTCTTGTTTGTCAAAAAAAGTCTGCGCTCACCAAGACTACTACACGCACCACTGGCACTGCTGCAGTGGTGCGTGTAGTAGTCTTGGCGCGTGCAGACTCTTTTTACGACCAACAAGGTCTTGTCACAGCTAAAGTGGAAATTTTTACATAGTAAGTTTTCAAGTTTGAGACATTATAACTCCTGAACCGCAAATGGTACTGACCCCTAATTTCCTCCAAATATTAATTATATGTTAAGCAAAATTCTTAAAAACGTTTCAAGATAATCCTTCAGTCTTTTTCTGATTTATGCTGAATCAAGCATTTTCATGATTTTCCTTTTTTCAGAAAAATATCAAAAAATGAGTGTTTTTCCTTTATATCACCATTCAGTTATCACAATTGCCCACAAAAATGGTATCAACTTGTAGGAAATTTTATTTTCTTTCATATGACATCACATTTGTTGAAATCTGATGTTTCTATCAAATTCTATCTTTCAAATAGCAAATTCAGTAAATATGGCGGCCATCTTGGACGCCATTTTGGATTTGGAGGCTTTCGCAACAAATTTTTTGAGGTAGACCAGTGGAATGTTGTTTGTTACAATAAAAATTTGAAAATATGCATGGTCTACTTAGTTTGTAGAGAGAGTGGAACTCACTTGTTAAGTAAGCAAGTTTTTAGGGTTTGGCCCTCCGGTTATTATGACATTTATCAATTTTGGGAGCTGCGTCTGGCGGCCATGTTGGATTTTCGCAATAAAAAAGAAACTGATTTTAATTTTAATTCACTGAATCTTATTCCTCTTACCATTTATCATCAAATAGAGTAAAAAAAACCCATCCCCAGACAAATCTTAACCACAGAAGGCACTTTTTTGGTCCTCTGGCGGCCATTTTGGATTTTTGGCGGCCATCTTGGATTCGGGACAGATTTCAAGATGGCGCAGAAGCTTATTTTGTTAAGTATGGTCTAAAGTACCAGAATCAAGTGAGAAAACCTTGACAGGAAAAAAAGGCAGTTTTTGCCTGGCTCTGCCCTGTCTATAAATAGGGGGCCTATGTCAGAATCGCGTTCCTTTCATATCGTGTGTGTTGTTTTTTCAGACTATCATAATTCTCTTCGTGACATTGTCTCTTGCGTTAAAAAAAAGAAGAGAATGATGGAAAAAGTGGAGAAATGACGGATGAAACCCTTTCCCCGTTTAAGGGAAAACGAAATCAGCAAATTAAAACACTGGGTGCAAATGAAAAAGGAGTATAGAGTGAAGATGGATAAACACGCAGAAGCATATACATGGAGGAAGAAAGGAATTTGAAATGAAAAGAGAAGTTGCAAACACAAAAGGAAAACGAAACACATAAAAAAATGGGTCAAACAAGAAGTTATGGACTTTGATTGTTGTAGAAATGGTCTGTTCAATTCCTCAGTAATATTATGAACAAAACTGAGGATCGACAAAGGGGTGAGGGTGGGGTTTTCGCTTTCATTCTTTGGCTGAATAATTTGCATAAGTATATTTTGTTTATTTTACACCGCTTAGGGGAATGTTCATATCTGCACCTTCCGCAAATATCATGGTCACTTCTAACCTTGTCGATGTTTATTACGGTGTTTGGTTAGGTAAGCGACAGTTTCTGCCCCAGCTTTCTATCAGCTCATCAGATGAAAATTTGTTTAATGAATCCAAGTGTTTAAAGGCAGGGGATACCTTTTACAGAACTCCCAAAATGCAGCAAAACATTAAATATGAACCTCAGGGGACTTGTTTAGGCCACTGCTTAGAAATTTGGAAGTCAACAGTTATCTACAATTTGAATAATGCACAAAACTCAACTACTCAGTAGTTTTGTGTGTCAGCCACACTTAAGCCTTTTTGTTGCAGTCTTCTGTATTTTTTATCTATAAACACAAATCTAAAAGTATAAGAGCTGATGTAATAATATATAGAGTGTGTGGCAAGAATGTATATAGAAATGTTTGTAAGTTTTGATGAACTTTATTCACAAAATATACATGATGGGCACACATGCAGTGCATGGGTCTGCAAAGATAGCCTAGAAATGTACTGGAATTTACGGTGAGCCCCGAAAAAAATTCAGTTCAAAATCTAACGGTCAATAAAAATGTACTAAATGTTACCTTCCACTTTCAATACTTTATGGGAGTTTCTAAAATGATACTCACTTCAACATACCACTGTGTTTATACAACTCTTCATTTAAGGCATGCAAATGGGACTCCCTACCTTTAAGGTGTTTTAAAATCTTTCGCAATGACGATTGCCAATAAATGAATGCAACAATATAACAATTAACAATTGACATGACGTCAAACTCCTTGAGCTCATTGACATAGTAAAGTGATTGTATTTGAAAACAGAAAACAAAATAAGGTAAGCGCCATTTTTTAAACATTTCAAAGTAAGTCCATCAACAGATAGAGCAAAATATTAAACCTTTTCAATACCTCACTTGTAACATACCAAGGAATATTCTAAAAGTTTTGATTAACAATATCCTGTATTTTCTTATTATTTTTGCTTTTTAAGCAGCTTTAATCACAAATATCTCAACTTAACCAAAATGGAGTAAGCTCGTTTTGCAATATAGCAGAATTACTCTTCAGTTATTACTTCAACTCTCTGGTATAGGCCCTATTGGTTAGCCTTTGCCACATTCCATCCGCGCGTCCGAGACTAATCCTGATACTGATGTCTTGATGTGTTTTATCTCTCTGTAGCACGTATCATATGAAAATGTTTAAATGCAAAAGAAAACAAAAAAAACCCCCCGGATTTTAATGCACCATGGTATCAATTCCAGATATTTGGGATTAAAGCTGTTGAGAAACAAAAAATATAAAAGTATGCGTGATAACTTAATGTCTTCACAATATTCTTTGTGGGATATGTAACGAGTGCTTTAGGCCCTATCATTAAAAAACATTATATTTTCTTTAATGATGATGCCCCATAAAACCAAACTTTGAAAATGGCGTTTATCTGTTTCTGCATTTATATACGAAGGGTTTGTTTGCAAAAACCGATAAGTCCATTTTTGAAGATTTTCAAGTACGATCTCTGTCATAAAGTACAAAATAATACCTTTTAAATTATATATTGGTCACTACATATACAGGTATATTTTTTAAGTTATCGTCAAAAGAAGCAAAAATTGTCTTATTATTCTCTTTATTTTTCTTGACCTTTAATCGCAAATATCTCCATTTGGCAAATATGGACTTATCGGTTTTTGCAAACAGACTCTTCATACTGTTCATATTATGAAAAAGAGCTGGAAGGTTGAACAAAACGTTATTTTCCCAGATTTTCATCCATTTCTCTTTTGTCCATCCATCTATCCATCAATATCATTAGTTTGAATGCAAAAACAGATAAACGCCGCAGTTCAAAGTTTTTAAAATGTGGTCATTGTCAAATGAAGAAAATGATGAAATCTTTTGAATGATACTGAAATGAAACTTTTGAATGATACTGCATGCACTCGTTACATAACAAGAAATATTTGCGAAGATGATATCAAGATTGCCACATTGCATATTGATAATATAGGAGTTTTAATCTCAGATATTATCTCGATAAACATGGATGTATGTCCGGGGTTTTATACATGAAAATTCCTCAGTTTATATCTCGGCAAAGACCATCTGTGTGATATATATGCACAGTCACTGCAAGAACGATCTCACATACACAATAGAAAGCACGGACGATAACAATCCGGCCGTCAGATGGTAAAACGGTCTATCTCGAAAATTGCTGTTCTGAGAAAAATGACTTTAAAGTTTAGGGGTTTGAGCTTTTTTAGGAGATGGGTATAATGCATTTTAGCAATGGGACAAGAAGAAGCATATTAAACAGTGATGGGTTTTAATTATAAAATAAATGAGATTTTTGTGCAGACTGTTTAACCACAGCACATGTATACACTCCCGCTACACATCATAAGATGGTATACATTGGTCTATCTTCTAGATAGACCACAAACACTATGTAAACTGGTCTAACTCGAAGATAGACCATTTTACCATCTGACAGCGATGATTTAAAAAATCTCAGTTAAGAAGGTTATATGGTTTATGTAAAAGATAGCTCGTTTTACCTCCAAACGATATTACCGACAATGGGCTAACTCAAAATCGGAACAATTAATTATTTTCTTTCCTTCCTTCCCTCCTGTCCTTCCCAGACAAGCGGTATCCGTATGGCTGTGGATGAACTGATGCTCCTCCTTTGGTGTAAAAATAACGGGTAAATATGAGAGAAAATAAATTTGACATATTTTGTGACTTCTCATCACACTGTATGTGTTTTGAATAACTCTCACTTCCATAGAGAACGCACATCCACACCCACATCCACTGCAACCGGCCCATAATGACCTAGTGTTGTACTGTATGTCGTGCACATTACCCATTATGAGCGACCGACAGTGTATTGTTAGCACTTGTGGTATTTGCACTCGCTCTTACATCTTTGCCTTTTCACTTCGTTGCTGCACAAAAACCAACAGAAATTGCGCTTCCCATCTGCAACACACACAACGTGCACACACGTACACTGAGTGCACTACCGCATTATTGCATACATTTTATCAAACACGTACGTGTGTGTATAGTACGTACAATTATGTACACGCAAAATTCATTCAACTGAAATCATGGCGAGCTCCACAGGAAATACCCCAGGAGCCCCTGCTGCTCCCGCCTCGGAACCTCCAACTGCCCAGCAATGGCCGAATACTAGGGAAAGCTACGAAATCAAAACAGTTTTAGGTAATGATCTGGATATTTACAGTTCTGTTTATGACTCGATTTTGCCGTTAACAATCAAAACATTGCTGCCTTGTCTCATAGCACACAGTGCGATTATTGAGCGATCACTGCTGCATGCAGCAGCAAGCCGGCTGTAGCTGTGCTACACTGCGCCACCCAGGCACGCGCTGGGTAACGTACGGCGATGACTTTTGTGTTTGGAGTGTTGAGTGCCGTTGTTGGATGTTGGTGTACACTCATGCTGGTCAGGTGGAAAGCATGTGTAGTCAAGAGCACGACTCGATGCGATGCGACGGCTGCTGCATATGCCCATATGCACACTGCACTGGTCGTGGCCGGTCATGGCCAGGGTGGTTCGGTCTGCCGTTATATGCAAAGTCGCTGTTTACTTTTCTTTGCCCCACTAAACATTAGTTTGTCATGTGTGCATCCAGTCTGGTGGTGGTAGATAATGGGGAATTGTTCTATGCGTTAAAGTAATGAAAAGTTAACATATTTCCACAGCATGTGATGAGTGTAGTGCCACGCAGCAGTGCAGTGGTACCAGCATCGCCATCGCCGGCATCGGCATCACATAAACTGCGACCGCAGCTCAAACGCGAATGGAGCACTAGGCCACTAGAAATGCATTCTACTGCTACTTAGTGCAACGCCCAACGGGGTTAGATTTAACGTTAGATCCTGTTTCATAAAGCTGTTCATAAAGTTACGTAGTTCGTAGGTCTATCATACTTATCAGAATTTCCATTTAAGTCAGCATAAGAACCGATCATCAGTAACGTTGCTTGTTCGTCGTTCGTATAACGTTACGAACAGCTTTATGATTATAAACTTCCCCCCCCCCCCCCCCCCCGGTGCCATTGCCCATGATGATACCAATCTGACACTCGCGTATATAGAATCTAGACCCTATTTCAAGTGAAAATAAAAAGAGAAAAGAAATTGTATTGAACCTGTGAGTGCTGTAGGCTTTCTAGATACATTTCTGGTATCAAACAAGAAACTGCAACATGGTCACTTTTTCCTCCGCCAAGGAAGGAGGAGGTTAGTGTATAAGCTGTTATTTTCGCGTGCAGATATTTTCGCGAATTAGAAGGTCACAGACATTTTCGTGAGATGTTGGTTTTCACGAATTGACACCAACGATATCTTACATGCATTGTTACTCTAAACCAGTGTGTGGTGACATTTTCGCGTGTTGTTAAATTCACGATCCAACCATAATTCGCGAAATTTGCGAAAATTAAACCCTCGCGAAAATAACCACTTATAATACAGTGATTGATCATCGGCATTGCTTATTCATGGTGTGTCTTTTTTTTTTTAAAGGACTGTACAGTACTGGTGATGAAGTGAGGATTCAGGTTTATAACATTCCTAAGTGAGATAATGAGAAACCTCTTATGAAATGTGAAAGAGCACGTAATTTTGAGAAGGATTCAACGTTTATTTGATGAAAAATTGGTTTTCAAATGGCTGAGAGTGAGATATCCAAAAAGGTGATAATAATAAAAGGCAACAGGCCACGCCTTTTATTAGGATCTCATTGTTTCATTTTGTTTTTGGATATCTCAGCCATTTCAGAACCGATTTTCATCAAATAAGCTTTTGATTCCCTTTAGAATTGCATGCTCTGTGACATCTCATAGAGTGGTTTCTGAATATCTCGCACAACGTTTAAAAGCTTAATCGTCACCTCAACCAGAACTTTTTGCTTTCAAGCACATTTTAATGAAACTTGCAGGAAAAGTCAATAATGACACAAGAAACAAATGATTAAATTTTAATAGTAGTGATATGGGAATTTTTATGGATTTTGAAGGATTTTTAAAAATCTTTTGGTATTTAAGGTCAATAAACTTGGGAGTTTTTATTTTTAGCTGCATGTACATGTACTGGAGGTTTACACATGCGCACTATTAAGCACATGCTCTGCTTGGTTTAGGCTGGAAGCTGATGGTGTAACAAAAGGCTTCTAAATTCATAAATTGCATTCTTGTACTGGTGGTATTCAAGGAGTTTGCTGGCTTGGCAGAGGTCTGCACTCTCCAAGTTCTTGTCTAGTTTTTATCAGCACCTAGCTTTTCTTAGCTCAAGCTTCTATTACAGAAAGAGAAAATGTTTGCGTTTAGTATTTTATGGCAGTCCAAGGCATTTGACCATAATCAGCAATTTTGATTGTGCTATTGGGACAAGATATAATCTAGAGTGCTCTAGATCATGTAGTACTAGGCACAGGTCTATGGTCTGTTTATTTTGTATTCTGTTGCAGTGTGCCTGATTGACGTGACTCTTTATAGATGGCATTGACTCAAGCACTACACGTTATATATGCTGACTTGAAATCAGTAATAATGCATGTTACACAATTGGTCGCTGTAGATGGATGCTATGTTGTGACAAAATTTTGAGAGCATTGATTACAGAATTTATACTGCAGTCTGAATGATGGTCAGCTATAATTGCATGGATGTGCAGAGATTACAAGTTGCAAAAATTTTTATGCGTGAGATTTTCATGACTCGGCGTCCTCAGCGCGGGCGCATGCGCGCGAGCAAGGGAGCGAAGCGTCCGAGCGGCAGGATCAGGAGCCAGTACGGAGCTTTTTCAATTTTTAGCTCTTAACCCTAACTACAGTGTAGGCCGGGCTATTTAGGTAGTTGATAGAGCCGGGGGGGGGGGGGGGGGGGGGGGGGGGGGAGGCCCCCCCTTCAAATCTCGGCCGTCGACTGCGCGATCGCGATGAAGATTGGCACACACATTGCCTATGATGTAATCTAAAATACCTTGCAGTTAATTTTTCACAAAATTATCATTTATACTAAATTATGCTAATTTATGCATAATGATGCATGAAATCGGACTATTTGGTATAAATCACAAAATAAAGCTCAAAACAGGCACATTTTTTTTGTAAATATTCTTTTTAGTGTCCTTAGCAAATGTAATAAAAAAATTGTGACATCAGAAAAAATTCTTAAGTATTTTATTGTTTTTTTGAATTTCATATGTATTTCCTTGTTTTTTCGACTTTATGTTTTTCATTGTTTTTTCTATGAAATTTGTCCGCAACATCGCTCCGAACAAGAAAATATGTTTTTCATTGATTTCAATCAATAAAACACCAAAATAATCATGCTTTTATGAAATTTGCCTGTGAGCACAGTTTGCATTGAAATTGTACACGAATTCACGTTTTTGAGCAACTTACATTTTTGTATGTATGCTCCTTATGCGTGAGAAAAATGGGTGCCATACGTGAGATCGTGACACGAACCCTAAATGCGTGGGTCTCACGCAGAATGCATGAGACTTGGTAGCTCTGGATGTGCATAAACTGTCATGGGACAAACTTGTATATATAAAAATTGGCAAAAGATTTTTTAAAAAGTTTAACATGTACCCCCACTAAAATTGCACCCCCTCCTTAACAAATACCTTCGATATATTATGTGGAAAACTTCATCCAGGCTTAGGATTGTGAATCCTACTCCTACTCCCAGGCTATGGTGATAAGTTTAGAGTTGGACAATAGGATAATACAGTCAGGGGAGATAGGGAGGAGGGATGTATAGAAATCTTGCCAAGATTAATTGAATCATATGCAATGTCTATTTCATCTTGCTTTGAGCATGCATTGTGTTTCAAAAGTTTGAAATGTGCATTTCTTTTACAACAGGCATTATCACTTATTTTTACATAACTATAGTTGGAGTGAGATTTAACAAGCGGAGTAACTGGTAGCAGCCACTAAAAAAATCACTTTGTTTCTTAATTTGATTTTTTTTTTTACAAAAAAGATTCAATGCCATTGCTTGATTTCCACTAGTGGTAAATTATGCTCTTCATGATCTTTCTTCAAGGTGGTGGAAATAATCAATATTGTCAGATAACTCCTTGATTGATTTCAGGCCTTTCAAGATTAAAGAGATGACATGATTAAAATAAACTGATGATATTCAGATTCATTGCACATCGTTGAATTGATGACAGATGTCATTTGGCTAAAATGTAAGTTGCAATACTTGGCATGTGATAAGAAAATCCTTTAACCTTCCATATTGATCCTTTGTATTGTAAATAATATTCAGTGAAAAGTGTTAAAACTCTACTTTACATTTTTGTCATTTCATTTGAAATCTTTAATAAACAAATTCCTGCATACTGTACATGTACCTGTGTTTTCCTATTGATTAATGCACCTGCTATTAAAAGTGACAATGAAGTTAAATACTACAAGCAAACAAATTTCACATTTTATGATTTTTATCGAAGTCATGGGAGTTGATTGCTACATTTTAGACCAAAGGAAATGCTGATCACTTTACATGCACTTGAAACAACCGTACTTGAGCGCATGCTTTCTTCATGAACCAATATAAAAACGCAGGGCTGTCCAATAGTTTTGAGAATTTTTTTTTTTTTTAATGACATAAAGCAACCTACAAACAGGGGTCAAAGTGCAATAGATCTTCAATGACTACAACATTTGCCTTGTGTTTGTTACTATATTCATCTTCTATCTGATCAAACTTTCCGTGAAATAGTTACTGTTATTTTTAGTATCCTATACTTCAGTAGCATTTAAGTGCAAACAGATTATAATTATTACAAACATTGTTGGTGTTTCTCCACTAGTGTGATCATGAAAAGTAGGATGGAGTGCATGTACATTGTACATTGTACATTGTATGTACAGCCTATACAGTAAGATCTTGGTCTGTAAAATATAGGGGCATTTCCAAGGTAATGGGACCCCCCAACGTAACATTTGGTGTTTCGGACATATCCACAGTGCTTTACATTCTAAATGAAATGCAATGGCTTTAAGTGATTCCTGAATAATATATTTTTCTTTAAATGAGTCACTTTTACATTTTTTATTTCTGCAAATTGAAGATGAAAATTTCATGTGAACGTATGTAACAGGTGGACGGACATTGGTGTACTAATGTATGACAGTCAAATTAAGTACACTGTATCTTCCATGGAAAATGATCCTTTCTTTACTAAATGAACTGATATGGATGATAAGAGATAACATCATCCAAAGAAATCAAATTACCTGTGCATTAAGGTACAAAAGTTTAGGCTGAACGTATGTAACATGGACGGACAAAAATGTAACATCCACGTCTGTCCACATGTTACATACGTTCGATTTTTCTACAAGTGTACTATAGTGCACAGTTAATTTAAATTTTGGGGGTGATATTGTATAGAATTCTTATCCATATCAGTTGTTTTAGTAAAGAAAAGCTCATTTACACAGTTGTACCATAGAAGGTATTTAATTTGACTGTCATGCATTAGTACACAAATGTCTGTCCACCTGTTAAATACGTTTTTGTGTTTTTTTTAATAAATTTTTATAGATAGCCTGCTTGGAGCAAAATCTGAACAAAGTTAGTGTATCTCTCTTAGGTGAGCTTTATACAGTGCTGAAGCGTTCGGTGGGTTATTCACATTGGAAACATAAGATTACCTTGTGTCTTTGAAATGGACCCCATTACTGTGGAAATGCCCATAGAATAAAAGTCTAGCATCTCTTCTACTTAACTGTAGTGTGCATGGGCACACCTGCAGTAGTATGGACTGATCATGGCCTTTTGCACTTGCCTAGTCATTGAGCTACATGTATGTGCTTGAAGTCACTGAGTTTGAATATTAAATACTTGAACTCTGCACAAAATGTTGCTCTAAAGTTACCAATGTACAACGTGTATTGAACAAGTGTGAGTACTGTATATGAAAACATTGTGTAGTTATGACAAGACGCAATGAAATTTGAGATGGCAATATACAATGTAAGCCTGATGTGACTTGAAAATGAGTGATTATGTGTAGTAGTGAGTGTGTTTGTGTGTGTGTGTGTGTGTGTGTGAAGCATGTAAAAGCAGCAAGTGGTGGACTTGTGGTGGGCTTGTGGTGGGTGTAGGTTGTGTGTTGTGGTGAGCTGTGTTGGGAAGGAAAGAGTGCATGCTTGCTATCCTCTGGAATGACTCACTTAGCCGGCGCTTCTCCCTTGCCTCTCTTCCTTCCTAGCTCCTTTTCACACATCCCCAGTCTTCTTCCCAGGCTGAGCTGGCTTATTGACATTCTTAAAGGACTCGTTCACCTTCATTACATGTCAGTTGAGTGAATGCAGCAATATTAATAGTAGAACACATCAGTGAAAGTTTGAGGAAAATCAGACAATTTGTTCAAAAGTCATAAAAAGTACATTATTAAAGTTTCATTGCCGCCATCGCTAGATGAGAAGACTATTTTAAAGCTTGTGGGTCACATGCGTAGAATATAGAAAATATATTTTCACTTTAATATCTTGAATGATAAAGGGCACTTGAGTTGCCTCTTTCAGGAGGCAGGGGAAATAATTTTACCCTTACAATATGCTAGTAACAAGTTGAGGGAATGTGTGTGCTTGTTTTAAAAAAAATAAAAGAATTAAAAAAATAGAAATAATTCTCTTTTAATTTTCTGTACATCATTCTATGCGTGCGACACCACAAACTGTAATACACTATAGCTTTCTCATCCAGCAGTTACTGCACAGAAACTTTAAAATTCATAACTTTTCAACAGATTGTCTGATTTTCCTCACACTTTCACTGATGTATTCTACTGATACTGCTGCATTCACTCAATCAACCTTTATATGAAGGTGAACTTGTGCTTTAATTCATTTTTTCATGTGCAGAAGCCCCATGGTGTGTTTGGTCAGTGATAACAAACCATAAGTATAATCTCTGTCATCACTCTGTTGTCACTCATTGGCTATCCATTTGCATACAAAGTCAATGATAGACTTCTACATGGAGTCCCTGAAAGACTGTTCAGACCAATATATGTATGTCTTGTTTGTTCTTGTGTTGTTTTTTCCATATTTTCTTGTTATACTCATCAAATTCCATGGCTAAAAGAAAATGCGTTGGTTTTCTAAATGAAATTGAAAAAAAAAAATCATGGAGAATGTAAAGTTAGGTAAGACAACCAAATTCCCTCAAAGGAATGACATGTTCACAATAATCAATTTAATGACAATTTCATTCAAATATAATACATGTCATTGTTTATTTATTTTTGTTTCCTTGTCATGATTTAAACTTTAAACCCTGAGTAGTAAAATTATAAGAAAGTGACTACAAAAAAAGTATACATTGGCATGTCTGTAGTTTTAGCGCCTGATGTTGTAGGCTTACCATGTGTGCAATCTGAGTTGCCGATGTGACTGATCGCACTAATCTATTCCTGCCTCTCGAGAGATTTTCATTGCTAATGCCACCTTCTCTCGATATCTGAGAACTGTTTGCTACTTCCCCGCTGAAAGTCGAAAGCAATCAGTGCACAGCAAATGTGCAGGTGTGAGACGGAATTTCAAATGAGGGTGGTGTGTTCAGATTCAGCGTCGTCGTCGAGCATCGTGGGTAAGGGTGAAAAGAGGGCAGTTTTGCACCAAGCAGATGGATATAGTATTTTAGAGAGCTTTCAGTTTTCTGCTTTCTGTTCAGGTATAGCGGAGAGTCCGCTAAATTCATTTAAAAGCTGTTGTGGTATTGCTGTGTTCAAGCATTAATGTGTGGGAAACTTTAATAGGTACTTGTGGTATTTAGTTCACTTTCCCCTCCTTAATTTGATATCGATATGGCTTTTTAGTACAATTTTTGCCCAAAGATTCTTCCATTGGTTTGGAAATTACAACAGCAGGACCAAACAATATGAGTGCTTCTAAGGAGGGTGCAGGAACATTTGATGAATTCAGCAGAGAGAATCATTTTACACTTAGTTGAATCTAGCATTTTGATTTCATGATATCACTTCTTTGCTTCAGTTGTCAGTAGGGATGAAGAGTTTATTTGCAAAAGGGGTTAGATCCACTTTTAGTACTTTAGAGAAAAATAGGTTTATTTGTGAGAATTTGTTCACAAGTGTATGGAAAATCTAAATCTAATTTTGCAATAATTTCTATTCAAATGGTTGTGTGGAGTTGAAATTTTCACTGTAGCTAACTCAACTGGAGTTCTGTGCAGTGATGCTAATAACTCAATTTTCATCAAAAATGGATCTAACCCCTTTTGCAAATGAGCTCTTCATATGTAAAATTATTAATGTATACTGCATTTGATATATTTTATTTTGATGAAGTTGTGTTTTGTGACTGCAACTCAGTGCAAGTCAAACTAATTTTTTTTTTTAAACAGTCCATATTAACATATTAATGGCATTCACAAATATGTTGAAATTTTGCATCTTGTACACTTTGCAAATATCAAGTTTAGTAAATATCAACTGAAGTAACCAGAAACAGAATTTATGGAAACAATTATCATGTTTTCCAAGGAACTACGTGGTACTTTAACCTGTTGAGGACGAGTCCCGAGTATACTCAGGCAGGTGTCTATGGGAAATGTGTGTTGTAGCAAAATCAGCCCTTCCTCAATGGGTTAATTGTGACGTTCATGTATGCCCCCTCCCCACCCCCCTCCCACCCCCATGATGTCCCCCTGAACTGAGGATTCACAGTGTTAGACTGTCATTCTGACATGGTTATGCCTTCTGGGTAGGATTGACACAGAAAGAATGTTGCAACCAAGAAATACTGCACTTCTGATACAGCAGGAGTAGATTCTACATTATTAGGACATGTGCAGTTGTAGGTCTGAATCTTATTCCTCTGCATTTTTTGTTGTTGTTGTTGTAATGTGCAGTGGTTATAGGGTATGTGAGAATGAATGCATATGATTGTGCAATGTATGGTGAGTGTGAACTGCATATCGATAATGTATCCAGTTTGTGGGTGTGTGTGCCTGTGAGAGTATGAATCAATATTTTGCCCAATCGTGCAGACTCTCTGTGTACACAACAAATCTTTGCTTGTATGTGTTGAAACATGCAGCGGCTGTAACCTTCATGCCATTGCCACTATTTTCTCTTCACAAACACAAGACAATAGTAAGATGGGGATTGAAAAAAAAAAGGACTAGATGGGGGGGGGGGATCCCCCCCTCCACCTGATACACCTCTCTCAAACATGGGCAGCCAAGGGCTCATCCTTGACCTTTAGGAGTAGTTGGAGCTGAAGTATTCCAGGGGTATTTTGAGTCAGGGTGACATGAATTGTGTGCCATTTTGCCATTTGGTGGGACATAACTCATCGCCACATTAAGAAGGGGGTGGATATATGAAATGGTTCAGTGATTCCACATTGAGGAGATTGAAATTGACGGCTTCCATTACTGCTCTGTAAAACACTGCACTTTTTGCTGTGACAGATACATGTTGTAGATTGAAGGAGCATGATGTTTATCGGCAGAAGAGGTAGATATGTAAACTGATTGAGTGATACATACTGCAATGAAGTAATTTGAATTAATGACTTTCAAGGCTTTACAGTGTATATTACAGAGGCCCTTTTTCCTTGACAGGTAGGGTTATGTACTGTAACCATGCCTGTGCATTGTTTGTCCTGCTAGGAAAAAAAAAATCTGAAAGTAAAAAGCTCCCTGACTTCCCACAACCTGAAAGTCCTTTTGCATTAGGCATACTCAACGGTTGTATGTACAAGGCTGAGTTCCCCAGTTGCTTTTATGGAGTCCTTGATATATATATTTCAGACTATTATTGGTCATAAAATAAACTGTGCATATTAAACATATTGCAGGTGAATGCTGTTTTGTGAGGGCTGTGAATAAATTGTTGACAAGTGATGTGTAAACACTACAAGGCATCTATGTTGGCAAAAACTAGCTCATATGTTGTATACATGTATAATGGGCATTTCCATAGTTTAAAGGGTACTTTTCAGGGATGTCGCTTTATTTTCTGTTTCCAATGTGCATTACCCCCTCAAAATGCTTCAAACAAGCAATCTATTAGAGTTTATGCCAGAATGAAAATATTTTGGTGAACATACCTAACATTGGACGGAAATCTACAATGTGTTGTACTAACATGTGAAGGTCAAATTATGATTGCTCATTGAACTTTGTTGTTTTTCATTTGTGACCCGCGACAACGGTTTCAGGCAAAAGTCGCAATAGCAAATTTCCTCCTAGGCGGGGTACAAAGATCTTTACCATTATTTTTTTCGATTTGGGTTTTTTGCAGAAATCGAATGTTTGATATGTTTTCTACATCTACACTAAATTTCGTAGCATAAGACTACGTTTTTCCTATCGAAAATGGAATTTTAAGCACCCTATGTTGGATCGCACTCGTCAGTTTCGAGCGTCTTTCGAACGCCGCGCCAATATCCACAGCGTTGCTACGGCGCAAGGTCTCGCATTCGATTGGCTGGTGCGTCGCGCACATTTACATAATTCGGCTTTCGGAGACACCAGTTGCAGTGTTTGGGGAATGCTTTGTCCACGCGTGCATGTGATTACATGCTCCATTGTTCTTGCTATAGTGGTTTATACGCTGTAGTGCGTGCTCTTCGTTTGGCTTTCTATCCAAACTATTCTACCGCAATGTTCGACAACGGAAGTGAAACAAATATCATGTACGTAGCACGACATAATCGTGTGAAAAGAAAAAAAAAAACCAATAGTCTACTTGTACATGTAGTAAAAATTATGACAGCAGACTGACTCAAGGGAAGGTAGATGAGAGGAAAGGAGAGGTCACATGAAACCAGTTATATTCAAATACTACACATCAAGATCGCACGAAACTAACGAGTCGTGTTTGTTTGTTTGTTTTAATAATTTGTAATTAACACCACCAAACAAGGCAACATATGCACGGCTTGTAAAAGCAAAACAAACATGAAGCGTGACCTTTGCCAGCACTGTCATTTATCTGCCTTCAAAAGGGTCGGCAATGATAAAGTCAAATCAACAACAATGAAAACGCGATTTGTAAATGTGTGGATTCGCCACCCGCTCCTGTTACATGCACATGGTCATGGCGTGTGGATGCCATTGCGTAATGCGTGCACCATACAAATGTACACCATACGTGCAATTATCGTATCCGCCATCTTGAAAGACGTAATGGTAAAACAAACCCAAGCGAACCGCATTGTTTTTCGGCTCTATACGCTGACCTGCTAGGAAGGGTGCCCGGGAAATTTGACTCTCTCAGTGAGCCAATCAGAAGGCGATGTGGTTGCTAGAGGCGGAGCTTAACATCGATTGGCACCATCGTACGGATGGGTGATTCTCACCTCGCATCGCCGCTCGGACATTGTCTTTGAGAAAGAGGTGAATCTTCAAAGCCCGTTTTCTCGCAGTTTTGTCAGGCTAACAACTTAAAAAGTGCATTTTATTTCGCTTTCCATGCCCACTTATGGTGCCGAAGAATGCAAGTGTTTTATATCAATGCAAAGCTTAGGAAATGGGCAATGTGATTCAGTGAAAAAATGAATTTTCAAAATGCCCGACTTTTGCCTGAAACCGTTGTCGCCGGTCACATTTGAATGGCCTAATTTTGATGAGAAAAGATAATAACAGAGCTCTCTAAAATTCTGTTGAACATTGTGTCTTATACCATTTGGACAGTCCATAAAATCCAGCCAAGATGGCAAGATCACTTTGAAGTCAAAACCTTGAGTGAAACAGGATGCATATTAACTGCAGCACCTGTATAGGCCTACACACTGTATTCCTTAGGTGACGAAGAAATGCCAGCTCATGGTACTGCCCTGATGAAATAATTTCATGGCACGTCAAACATGTATTTGCTGGTAGTGGTTGTACTTGTAGGGTGCCAAACTTATATTTGCTCTACTCAATGGCAGTGCTTAAAGGGATAGTATTTGAGATTGGGATTCATGTTTTAACCTTTTGTGAGATAATTAGAAACCACTGATATGAGTATATTAAAGAGCGTACAATTCAAAGAGGAATTAAAAGTTTGTTTGATAAATATTAGTTGTGAAATGGCTGAGATATCCAGAAACAAAGTGGTCCAAATGAAAAAATATATTTTACTTTGTTTTTGGATATTGGCCATTTCAAAACCAATTTTGATTTAACAAACCTTTAATTCCTCTCTGAATTGTTTCCCCTTAATATTTCTTATGTACTCTGTAAGTGGTTTCTAATTATCTCACAGAAAGCAGAAACCTGAATCCCCATCTCAGCGAGAACTATACCATCCCTTTAAATGGCTAAGTGGGTGATCTACATTTGTATATTTGCAGGCCATTCTATCTACGGTGTACCAGGTACTTGGTGAAGCCTTTGAGAGCTTATCTGCACTCATGCAAGCAATAGATACTCTGTTGAGTGCTTTGGTGCATTCAATAGTGCTTTTACCAAGGATCGTACAGTGTAATTAGTAATTTAATGGTTAACGTTATTTGTGTTTGACGTTTATTGTATTATATGTACATTGTATATTGATGGGATCACAATCTCACTGGGTGTGAACTCAATGATTATTCTTATTTTCTTATATATATCTCGAAGTCATCATGCAGGTCTTTTGTTTTTTGTATGAATACTGTGAAATTTTGTACTAGGGCTTCTAGTAAAAGCGATCTCAAATAGCTTGCTCATGGAATTGCTGTATTTCAGCTACGTGTTGCCTTTCTTAGGAAGACAAAAGGTAACAACTTCATAATATGCAACTTGTTTAAAAGCAGTGAAATGTATACAACCGCTCAGTCAGAGCATTGCTGCAAAGATCTGAAAAATAAAAAAACAAAAAAGTCCTGATGGTGTATAAAATGCACTAAAATCATGAAATAGTCATGGGGTTTTATGGTAATGACTCAGCTAAATGCTGTTATTGGAACATGCAACCCTATACTGCCTTAACTTACTATAGAGGGCAGGATCAGGACGCAGTATCACGGAGTGGAGATTTAACCCATGACATTTAAACCCATGAAAGACACACTGCAAAGCAAATTATTTCAAAATGTATCCTGACAGGGTGCCACAAATTCACTTACCAACCCCTCCTCCCCCTCCCCCCACCACCGCCTACCTGCAGCAAACATGTAGACCCATCGTGGGTGAGTAAAACCAGAATGAGCACTTGCCTGTTCTACATGTTAGTGTGGGGGATTTGCCCAAGTGGTCATGTGGAAGAATTGTTTTTTGGCAACCTGTCAAATGAGAGATATCAGTACCTAACCTATCAGGGCCTGGGAGAATTTTGCCACTGTAATCACCATCCCATCCTCGTTAACTTGGTAACTCTGGATCTTATATCATATCTTACATTGGAAAAAAGATTACATGAAACTAGTTCAATTTATTTGATCTACACAAAATAGAAATCTGACAAAAGTTTGTTAATTTGACGCAAGAACATTTACTTTGATCTCATAAGATGTTGCAGAATATAGAATAACTTTTGAATTTAGCAATTTAAAGGGTATTTATTTATGAAGAATATTCATACAACATGGTAACAAATGAGCACTTGCTTTCTTTTGAAATGCAATATTACAGACTCTGGAGTCGAAGTGAATATTACATACCCCACAGAATAGCCATTCAGTCACAAAAACAAATAATCTTCAATGAAATTCCTACAAAGTTTTTTATCATTCAATACTGCTGGAATAAAAGCTTTCAATTAAGCCCAATTTGGGTCATAGGCTATTGTCAATTTCAGATGAAGAATTATAAATACAGGGCCTGTCTCATGGTCATGAGTAATGTAAAAGGGAAAAAAAAATTGTCGGCTTGGATCTGTACTGAGTAATCTTTACTGCATCAATTGTGTATGCAGTGCAAGCCTTAGCACAACAGTTTTGAAGGAAATTGGAGAGTTGCATACTGAGGAAATAGATTGTATCTGTGCTTGTATTTTTTTTTCTTCTTTTTCCTGCTTCCTGAAGTATTGACTGAGAATGCACAAGCTATGCTAATGACTATGGGAACATTCATGTCACACACACACACACATCACTCTGATGCAGGATGTGCATTGTAATGGAAGCGACACAGCAGAACCTACGTATGTCCAATAGGACAGGAGTGTGGAGAAAATATGGTTATGCAAACGCAGGGGGAAAAGCAAATAGGTGTGAAGAAAGAGAGGTGCACCTTGAGTCCCCACTCGACAGGCAGTGTCTGGGAGTCCATGTTGAAATTCTTGCCGCTTTGGGATGCTTGACTTATTTGAGTGTGTGTTCCAGATGAGTTGGGACCCCTTGATAATCTCGATTATGCGCCCATGCAGGAGGCAGATGCTCCCAAGCAATCTGGAGTGATTGGGAACAGGGGTGAGGGTTACCGGGAAACGTGATCTTTAAAGAAAGAGGAGAAGAGGGAGGGAGGGAGGGAAGGAGGATGATGGATGGGCTAAGGAGAAAGCAAGGACTGAGGGAGGTGAAGAAAAAGAGAAGGAGAAATAGGAGAGGGACAGAGAGGATGAAAGGAATAAGGTACAGTATGTGCTGTATGTGAGAGAAAGGAAAGAGGAACGAGAAAGGACTGTGCTAGAATCGAGCCAGGCTGTATTTAACTCGGAGAGAGAGAATCAGGTTTCAAAGTGCATTTTGAATGCCATTTACAAACGTGGTTTGAGGGATATGCGATTCTCAGGGTTATTGATTAGAGAATGAAGATGTCTTCTTCAGAAAGATACCACAGTCCCATATTAATACATTAATGTTTAACTGTGAATTTCCCAAGGGGACACGCAGTGTTAACTGTAATTGAAAAGGCAGTGAGATAAATCAAGCTTTCTCCTTACAGTTTAGATCACACTGAAGGAACAAAAAAAATCTTTTGATAACAGTTGCGAGATGGCACTCATTTGAAGTTCTGTTTGAGATTTTTTTTTAAAAATGTCTTGCATGAGGAATAACTTTAAAAATTGCTCTTTTGAAGGGTTACCTGCAAAGATGCCCACTCAAAAAACACATTGGATATGATCCGTGTACTGTAAAATGGAAATTTTCCCAGAGTGGAAATTGTTGTGCATTTCGCACTACCAGAAATCATCTTACAAGTACAGGCACACAAATACATTTTCTTGTTATACAATGTGTTACTGTAACACTATTTAATGGTTTGATTTTGCAGAATTATAGACATGTGAAATTCATCACAATACCTTCCTGTCTCATATGTATTGCAGGGCATGGAGCCACAGCGACAGTTCACAAGGCGGTGTGCATCCCTCGCAATGAAGACTGCGCCATCAAGAGGATCAACCTGGAGAAGTGTAATACCACCATGGAGGAACTCACGGTGAGCGACTTGGGGACTGAACTTTGACCTCTCACCCCTCTGTAGAGGTCAAATGTTTTGGGATTCATGTAGGAGGAGATGCAAGTAGTGAAGAGGAAGAATTAAAGGGTTGAAGAAAAGATGTTAGCTATTTATAGACTAATACCTGTACGTGCAGGTTGAATAGTCTCATTGACCGTCAAATGCCTTATCACAGGCATTTTTTATTTGGCATAAATTTCTTACCATAATGCGACAAGAACACAAATCTCATGCTGGTCTACAGGAAACGTATTTTTTGTCTGTTCTTTAAACGATTTTATGTGTGCTTCTGTGTCTGTGTGTCTCATTAGTTTGTTTGCTAAAGTGATTCTGCTGAATCTGCAGTCAGTTTTTCATTTGCAAGCCATACTTGTAGAGACTGGAGGGCAAATGGCAGTATTTGACAGATTAAATATCGCACATTCTTCATATTTGGATGCAGGCAGCAATTTATCTTATTGGACCTTGACCTTTGCAAAGTTGATATTTTGTGTATGTACACAATGTAGCTATCATCCAGTTAGTAAGGTAAGGCATAGCATCCACCCACCTTACAATGAAATAATACCGTAATGAACAATTAACTGATGCAGGACTGTATGGTAGACAAATGATGCACAGGTCTAAGTGCATCCAAGTAGGAATTGCATGCACAAGGTAACTATGGATTTGTTTAACCCATGTGAAGAGCATCTGAGTGGTTTGAGGCCACACTGTAGTTTCAATAGTTGGGATCCTACAACATGCAGAATATTCCTGCTTGAGGCACAAGAATCATGTGCATCATCCATTTTCTAGAACTATTCGCAAATTTTTGCTGAAAAGTCAATTTTTTCTTTTCATCTATGAATCCGGTAATTGCCAATGCATTGCAAATTTACTGTATTTGCTAGCCCTCTCTTCTTAGTGAAACTGCTTGAACTCTTTCTACCATTGTGTCATATAGCATGTCTACAATGGTTTTCATCAGTAATTGTCATAATTATTTGATATTGAATGTCTGGCCAGTAAAAATCGACACACAATTATCAACAAATGAGATTGCCAAGTTTTCTCAACCAGTTCTATTAATGTGTATTCCTTGTGGCCCTGATGAGCGTTTGATCTACCCTCCCCCCTCCCACTTCCTCCACCACAGAAAGAGATCCAGGCGATGTGTCTTTGTAAGCACACCAACGTGGTGCAGTACTTCACCTCCTTTGTTGTCAAGGATGAGATCTGGCTGGTCATGAGGCTCCTGGAAGCTGGTAAGAGGGTTTATAGCGCTGACATCTTTCTTAAGCCACTTATTCCTGTAGTGACATTTATGCCAGTTTAGAACCAAAGGAAGGGTACATGTAGTACCATTTAGAATAGAATGTGGAGATGATGTCCTCTTGCTCACAAGAGACAATAATGCTGGCTGAAAACTTTAAAGAATATGATAGTCGTGATGAATCTCATATGGCAGTGATGTTCGTTGAGAAACTGGATAGAATTAAAGGCTGCTTGAGTTAAAGCCCTCTGCTTCTTAATTCTAACTAGGCCGGGCTATTTAGGTAGATCATAGAGAGCCGGGGGGGGGGGGGGGGGGGGGGGGGGGGGGGGCGTCGACCGCGCGATTGCGACAAAAATTGGCACACACATTGCCTATGATGTAATCTAGAGTACCACAAAGTTGATTTAAAAAAAAATAATAATTTATGCTAAATTATGCTAATTTATGCATAATGATGCATGAAATCAGACAATTTGGTATAAATCACTAAATCAAGCTCAAAATGGACACATTTTTTGTGTAAATATTCTTTTTAGTGTCCTGAGCAAATATAAGAGAAAGAAATTGTGCCGTCAGAAAAAATTTCTTAAGTATTTTAATGTTTTTTGAATTATGTATTTCTTTGTTTTTTCGACTTTATGTTTTTCATTGTTTTTTCAATGAAACTTGTCCGTGACATTGTTCCGAACGAGAAAATATGTTATTAATTAATTTTAATCAATAGAACCCCAAAATAATCATGCTTTTCTGAAATTTGCCTGTAAACACAGTTTGCATTGAAATTGTACACGAATTCACGTTTTTTAACAATTTTTGGTCTGACATGCACGTACATATTTATGTGCAACTTCAGAACCGGGCGCCCGGACATCGCAAATTTGGTGTCAAAAGATGCGTGAGACTTGAAAGAAAAAAGTCATGAAACATCACGGCGATAGCTTTTCGCGTTAGTGTCCTGAGCAGGCCTAGTTAGGGTTAAGTAATTTAATGTCATAGTGAGAACGAAGAAGATGTGCCCACTGTACTGAGTAGGTAGAATTTACCTAACATCCTTCTGCCTCTCAAGGGACAATGATATAAAAGTGATTACCAACAGGATGGGCACAATGTGTTGACTATACAAAATTAAGGTCCTTTTGCTTGTGAAGTTTTGATGCATGTTGTACTTTTTTGTGAGATAATTTGCCATCCTTATCTTCAACACTGTACCATGGAGGAAGAGATATATATAGTGTTGGAATTTGAAGGGATCAGGTTAGTGCTACTGCTGAAGTTGGCTATTTAGATTAAAAGAAAAAAATATAATTTTGAAAGAGAAATGGACAGAATTCTTTAGTCAACATGTCCAATGTGCCATATATCCAGTATTGTTTTACTGTGGAATATATAAGTGGAAATTTTCATGGCGTTGAAATTTTCATGCAGAAATAAGCATGAAAATAAAAGCACGCAAATATTCTTGCTTGCCTGAAAACAGAGTGTTTCACCAAACCTCATGCATTATGATCTCAGAATGATGTGGCACAAGGGGGGGGGGGGGGAGGGAGGGGGAAGGGAGGGGTTACAGTGTGGCACACAAAGAGTTAATTTGTTGTTTAAAGATTAAAAGATATTAAATATGAAGAGGTTGTGATTTTTTCTTGTGATTTTTTTCCCTTGCATCTCTTCCCAGGGTCCTGCCTTGATCTGATCAAGCACATGCTGAAGAGAGGGAAGGGCAAAGGTGGTCTGTTTGAGGAGGCAATCATAGCAACCATTCTGAAGGAGACACTGCAGGGGCTGGAGTATCTCCACGGACACGGCCAGATCCACAGGTCAGTTAAAGGACAAGTCCACCTTCGTATGTACATGTGGATTGAGTGAATGCAGCAATATTAGTAGATCACATGAGTGAAAGTGTGGGGAAAATCAGACAATCCATTTAAAAGTTATGAATTTTTGAAGTTACTCCAAAGTCACCGCTGGATGAGAAGACTACTACAATGTGTGATGTCACATGTGTGGAACGATATAAGGAAAATATGGAGATAATTTCACAAAATTGTGTCTTTTGAAAAAAGTGCACATTTCATTTCCTTGCCTTGTCACTGACGTATGTTACGGGTAATATTATTCTTCCCCTGCCTTCTGAAAAAGGCAAGTCAAGCATTCTTTTATTATGCTAAAAGACGTAAAAATATGTTGAATTTTCTTTATATTTTCTTATATCATTCTACAAATGTGACATCACAGTCTATGACGGTGAACTTGTCCTTTAAGCAGATGTCTATGAGCAAAGTTTATGCCTGGTCGGACTTACGAAGTAGTAGAGCATCCCTGTCAGCAAAACTCCTCTTTTTTTTTATCACAGTATATAACTGATTTAAAGCAGGAATTGACACTGTATATGCTCTGCCATGCCATGATACATCAAAAGCACAACAAAGAATTAAGAAAAGAATGGATACTAGTATTTTTTTTCCACTTACTTTCCCCACAGACTGTAATGCAAGATATTGAAGCGGCATGAAATTTTGCATGAATTGGAGCTGTCAGCCTTTTTTTTTTTTGTGGCATGAAATTTTCTCATAAACAATATAGCCATCCATCCAAATGAAACTTAGTTCAAGGAAAGTAAACACTCAGCACATTTCTGACAAACATGTCATTTAGATTTTTGCCACTTATGTGAAACTGTCGTCCCACATTATCAAAACATACTGTAAACCTATTTTGAGAATTATGCATTATGGCAGAGGCATACCAGTTGCCATGACAACATTGGTAGTTTTGTTTTTTTTTTAAACAAACTGTACACAATTTGTCATGAAGAGAGAAATGTACACCCATGTATATTGACACCCTGAATGAGATATACACCAAGTCATTGTAATGGTGACATATGAAGCCCATTCATTGTAATAATGACTTTGTCAAACCCTTTGGCCTGAATTCATGAAGGTGGTACAAATAAAACCATGGTTTAAACCATGGACAAAAACCATGGAGCGCCAAGTGTCCCATGGAATATTTTGTAACGAAATCAGTCATTTCGTCGAAGAAATGATTACTTTGTAACGAAATGACAACATTTTGTAACTAAATGAACATTTCGTCCAGGAAATGATAATTTCGTTAACGAAACGGACATCTTGTCGACGAAATGACCAATTTCGTAACGAAATATTCTGTGCGACACTTGGCGCTCCATGGTTTTTGTCCATGGTTTAAACCATGGTTTCATTTGTACCACCTTCGTGAATTCAGGTCAATAGTGTAATGACTTTATCAAATCCATTCAATGTAATGACTTTATCAAACCCATTCAATGTAATGACTTTATCAAACCTATTCAATGTAATGACTTTATCAAACACATTCAACGTAATGACTTTATCAAATCCTTTCAGTGTAGTGCATTCTTTTGAAACCCATCCAGTGTGATGATGATGTAATAAACATTGTAGTAATGACTCATTAGACCTATTCAGTGTTTAGATAATGTATGACACCCATTCAATGTAATGATGACCTGTCACACCCATTCAATGTAATGATGACCTGTCACACCCATTCTATGTATGCCATGCAGGGATGTCAAGGCAGGTAACATTCTCCTTGGCTCTGACGGAACGGTCCAGTTGGCTGACTTTGGGGTAAGCTCGTGGATTGCCACAGGTGGCGACCTCTCGCGAGACAAGGTCAGGACGACATTTGTCGGAACCCCATGCTGGATGGCGCCGGAAGTTATGGAACAGGTGACAGAGCCGAAGGGTTAAAGTTGGTTGAATTTTGATGTGACCTCTTATGGCCTTAAGGTCCTTCATTTCCTGTAAAAGTGTCGATGATTTGATTTTGAATGACAATCATAAGTGGGAAATTTAAATGCATCATTGAAGCCTTGAAAGCGCTGAAAGGTGTGGAGATGTTAGTGCGTAAGTTTTTGCCTGGGGAATTTGATATTTTCTGTCGTAGTTTTTGTTCCTTTGAGAATTACTTCATTGCTCAGGTGTGTGAGGAGCTCTGAATGATGAGAAAAGTCATTATTTTTCTGTTGAGTCTTCTCTTAATTCCAATCAGGCCAGGCTTCTGCCCTGGCCTTATTTAAGGTTAGAGAAAAGTTTTGGTTTATTTTTTTTTTTTATTACTCTTAACAGGTTGCTGGGTATAATGCCAAGGCAGACATCTGGAGCTTTGGGATCCTGGCCATTGAGCTGGCCACAGGTGCAGCACCCTACGCCAAGTTTCCTGCAATGAAGGTTCGTTGCAAGCAAACCTGCAGATTCAGAGAGAATCATGGTCATTTGTTTGTGATGTTGATCCAGGCGGCAGTGCCAAAATTTAATCAGCTTTGTTGCTGTGTCAAACATTAGCAATGCTGTTAAGACTCTCAATTTTGTTGTTTTTGAAAAAAAAGTGTCTTGTCCAACTTGGCTACGACCCATACTTTGAAGTCCTGCCTTACAGTTGTTTTAATGTGAGAATGCAAATAAAAGTGCAACTTTAACAGTACAGATCAGTTGATGTACAGCTCTTTATCCCATAGATTACTCAGATGTAATGTTGTTCAAACAAACTGCTCATTTTTTTTTCTTCTTCAGGGAATATTTCTAGACTCTGGGTAATAGAATAATTATGATTATCATGAAGGTAAAGTGTATCCAAGAGCTATTTAATAACTTGGATAGTAAGGAGTTTTTATGTTTAATGAGTAGCTGAAGATTATAACACATAAAATACTCATTAATTTGTTCACCCTCAGGCCATGATTATGTCATTAACCCGTTGAGGATGAGTCCCAAGTATACTTGGGCAAGCGTCTATGGGAAATGCGTGTTATAGCAAAATCAAATGTCAGGGAATAATTTTCCTGGTAGCGCATCACAATTTGCTATGCATTTTTACACCACTGCTACACAAACTATCTTTTGTGTAGCAGTTTTTTTCCATAGAAGTGTACAGGATATCATTTGAAATATTGTTCATCCGCTGAAATTGCTAATCAAATTTGAGTTGGAAAATTATTCCCTGAACGTCCTTAATGGGTTAAGCGTAAAAAGATGTGCACGCATATACTGTATACGCCATATATTTCACGAGTCTGAATTTTCGCGAATAGGGAATTCCTGACGATTTCGCAAGTGGTTAAATTCGTGATCGTGGAGTCCTGTAGGCACCTACTGAATGGAGAAATGTACCATACGTCACATCCACATCGCGGTCAGAGTCAATATTTTTGCGTGTCTTTAGTTTTGCGAAAAGCACCTGACTCGCGAAAAAATTAAAACCACGTGAAATATTCGGCGTATACAGTAAACTACCTTGATTACTTTATTCCTTTGCCTCTCATGCACAAAGACGTTAGGAAAGCGTTAGTCCATGTATCACAAACTTGCTGCATTTGTGAACCGTGGGCAGGACACCCTTGAAATTTATGATGGTTAAATCCTTGTGTTTCATCAAAGTTTAAACTTCTGCTATCATTTTTTTTTTTGTTAGCATCTCTTCATGTATATGACATTTTCAAACTATTGAATGATTCTTATGTTGTGGCAATGTCACTTCATTGGTCAGCTGTCATTTTTGTTGCAGAAAATTTGATAAGAAAAACCGGCTGTCCCAAACTTTTACACATGATGGTTTAATCACAAAACCCATCTGTAGACATGTGAGCTTGGAGGACTCCCATAGAGCATGAGGGCTTCTACCTTCTGCCAAAATTAATTAACTTGAAGTTTCCAGCCAGTTCATCATTAGGGGCCATGGTATTGAGATGATTTTATCAAGAGATGCCATCAAACCTCTCTCCGAGAATGTAGAGACCCTCCGTGACGGCTGAAATGCCAGCAGCCCTGCTGTGCCGTCGTGCTCGGTGGTGCCTGTCACAGCAGTAATTAGAAACTGTGACCTTCCCCCTGCCAAAGCACGGCAGGCCCATAGTGTGTGGCCGTCTGCCATAATAGCACGCATCATAGCGTTTTGTTTTCGGGTCCTTTGCTACCTTGATGTAAGACGGAACATTCAGTGACTTTTCCCAGATATGCTGCATAAGATATGGTGTAGATGGGCTGACTAGGTATTGGGAAAAATCCCAGAAGGTCAAAGGTCACTTTTCTTTTGCTAAATATCTGTTTGTTTGTTTTTTATATAGCTGTAACTTTTTCTAGAGTTTCACGAAATGAATAAAATCTGGTCAGAAGACTGGATGTAAATGAACAATGTATGAAATGATATTGGTGAGAAATCGTAAAGTTCACATCTGGATATACCATTTTCTGAGAAAAAAAAAACCTTGCCACAAGCATATATGTCTAAATTCCATCATGCCCCTATTTTTCCAATGTGAACGGGTTCAGTGCTGAGAATCAATGGAATTATGCCTTCTCACGTTGCACTTATTGCTTTACCCCACCCCTTTTTCTACCAGGTTCTGATGCTGACGCTGCAGAACGAGCCGCCAAACCTGGATTCCTGTTCAGAGAACAAGGACGAGTACAAGAAGTACAGCAAGGAATTCCGCAAGATGATCTCCAAGTGTCTGCAGAAGGACCCCACCAAAAGGTGGGTTGCCAGGAAAATGCTGCCCCTTGTGGGCGGACTTGAGATGGCAAAACAACGTATGTCGAAAATTCATGAAAAGTGACTTAGTCACATATTTCAGTTTGTTTCAGTGTAATCTACAACAGTGTAACTCTGAAACAAATCTCGAAATCAGAGTGAATCCGTTACTGAGATATGACACCCCCTCCCAGTAGAATTTTTTATAATTTTGTTGGCAAAATGACTTAAACGGCGATACGCTTGCCCCTTCTCAACAGGCGTTGTACATGAGTTTGGCAAAACAGTGTATCTACAGGTGATCTACATGTTTTTCCATACGTGTTGACACAGTAATAGCCTGCGCACAGCGCATGGACTACAGAAACACGCACAGAATGGCATTGTGTTACATGTACGCATGGCACGCACAAGACCTACATTGTTTTACTGTAGCAATAGCTTGGTTAGGTTGATGCATTAAAACAATGTATGTTTTGATTTATGCAAATTATCCTTGAAAGTAAGGGGTCTAGTGAAATCAATTTGCATGCAATGTATTGTTGATACTTTTGTTCCCTTTAGGGTAAGATGTGAAGTATTAAACAAAAACAGAAATAGTTGTACTTTTGAAGAACTGTAAATTTGATTGACTGGAATAGAGGTTGCATGTAGATACATTATTTTTGCCATCTCACGACTATGGGTTTGTTGCCCTCTGTCTCAGCAGTAATGTTGTCTTGGCAGGCCTGTCCAGACATACATGAGGAGGGGGGCACATTAACCTTTGACCCAACTTACTACAAGAACCCACCTCACCCAACACTTCTAAAAGTTTGTAGTCCTTGGAAATAATGTTCATGGAGTCAATGTATATGAAGTATGAGAGAATGCTGACTGGAAGCTAGTGCTACTTCAGTCATGAGAGCTGACTCGACCAACCACCAGAAGTCACTCCACCCTACTCTATTTAAATGGTTAGCCTCTGTAAATGTATTAATCATGTCAATGTATTCAAGTATGGGAGAGTGCTGACTAGAATCCATTGATAGTAACTAGTTCAGTAAAGGGAGCTGAATGGTGCTTCCTCATGTGTTGCTGCCCTGTATTGCTTTCTTGGGGGGAAAAATACACACACAAAAAAACAACAACGACTTGTGATGAATAACACACAAAGTTGACACACTGTGAGTCATTGTGACATCATCGCCACAGTCATGTCACCCTTCATTAGTAGGATGTGTGTTGTATGGGCTGCAACAGAAATGGTCACGCTCATAGTAGTCTATGAAACTAGACCCTCCTCAGATAGTGGGGCAGCAGTGTTTATTGAGGAGTACGGATTGCTGACATCAGACATAATTTGTTTATATTACTGGTGTGGACCCTGTAGCAGAATAAAAATTTCTATGAATGATCTGATAATGGTGAACATGCTGTGGTGAACATAGAACTTGCCTTCTGTAGCCTTTCTTCCTAACCATTTACCTAAGGGGGGTTGAGACTCAATTATGAGACTAGCAGCAGGCTAGGAAGGAAATGAGAAAAGGACCTATGCTTCCTTCCAGGCTGGGACAGAATCCTGGCAAAGTGGTCTGAGGAGCCATGATTAATGCTTTTAATGTCCGCGTTGAATGACAGGTGATAGAAAAGACAGCTCCATATCCTGCCAATCTCTTCAAACCTAGTGAATGAAAGAAACGGTTGCAGGAGTGTAGGTCATTTGTGAAGACTTTTTTTTTACAGCAAAAGACCAGGAATCATCACGTAGAGTAAACTTACTAATGTGTCTACAGTGCAGTCACTTTGTGATAGCAGCACTTGTAGACTTTTATCAAATTCTGTGTGACATTAGCGTGGTATGGTTCGTGGGTTCGAGCCCACGCCAAGCCCAACACGTTTGCCCTTCAGCAAGGCACTTTATCCGCATTGCTGCTCTCCAGCCAGGAGTATAAATGGGTATTTGGTAGGATGAGAAAGTTTATGTTGGTTGATAAGCGTGTGCGCGCCTTTAAAATGGCTGTGACTGGCTGGAATGCTCCCCAGGGAGTGGAGAGTGAGCACTGTCAATGCTGGTTGGAAATAATGTATCCAGTGACTGGGGTAATAATGGTATGTGAAGCGCATTGGGACACTTAAGAAGTATTAAATGCACTGTATAAAAACCAGCTGTTGTTATTATTATTATCATTTTTTTTTTAAGTGCAAGAAAACAATCTCTATGTTCTCTTTTCATCATCAAGGCAAGAGATGACCCAGTCATGAAGTTTTGTTGTAATGCCTTTCTGATGCCAACCACCCTCTACAGATAGAGACGTGTTAAATTGCATACTGTAAAACCAGAAATGTCTGCATACATTTTAATTTTGCGAATTTCACAAGAGTCAAGATTCGCAAAATTAAAATGCAAGTGAAAGTTCTATGCGCGTTGAATGCCAGTGGCAATTTGCATAAATTTCATGCCACGACAAAGGCTGTCGGCTCCAATTCGCAAAAAATTTAATGCCGCCAAAATATCTTGCTTTACAGTAATTTTCAAACAAAGACACTTTACAATTGTGAACTTGTTTCGTTTGATTTTCCTCTACCCCTGACTTCCTCTGCAGGCCAACTGCCGCTGATCTTCTGAAAAGCCCGTTCTTTAAGAAGGCCAAGGACAAGAAGTACCTTGTTGAAGGTCTCATCGAGGAAGGTCTCAAGATCAGGAGTGCCTCACAGCAGACGGTAAACTCTCTTTGTTGTTGGTCAGAACTCACCCAAGAATGTACACCGATATTCCTTTTTTTTAAGGACTTTTACTTGTCATCAAGACAAAACATCTATTAATCCTTCTGCCCACCAAAGTAATCAACCTTGAAACAACACATTTTGCAAGATAGTCATTAAAAAAATAAAATAAATCTGCCAAAAGCTCCTCTTGTTAGACAGATTATGTGCCAGATTCTATCATTCTGTGCAGGGTATGCATTAACACTCCAGGGCCCCGTTGCTAGAAACTTTGCGTTTAAACGCAACTTGCAACTGATTGTCACTGGCCAATCAAAATCATTGTTGCATGCATGTCTTCTTAATAGGGCAGACCCTGAGCCAATCAGAATGGTTGTTTCAAAATTAGCAATTATTTGCAATTGATTGCAACTTTCTTGCAACGGGGCCCAGATCCGCAAAACAGCTTTCAACATATGCAATCCAGCATTACAGGCTGTCGTGACATTCCAGGATTCTGGATTGATACTCCTGTCACAGGAAAACCTTGTTCTAAAGAGATTGCCAACTTAAATTTGAACAGAGTTGACAAAATTTAACTTCGTTATTACTGGTATCAAGTCGTAAACATACTGTAAAAATGGACCAGCTAAATACAGTAATGAAAAATCAGGACGACTGCATTCACCTCATTCAAAGTGGGGTCTCGTTGTAAGCCAGCTCGTTATGAAGAGGTAGGCCTGTACTGTCCCTTTGTACAGGTGAAGCGGGTACCCGGGTCCAGCGGGCGTCTCCACCGCACGGTGGACGGGGGCTGGGAGTGGTCCGACGAGGAGCTGGATGAGAACAGTGAGGAGGGTAAGGCGGCCAGCATCGGCCGCTCCCCCAGGGTTGGGGCCAACTACAAGGAGGCCCTGGATCAGGAGATGGGAAAGAAGAAAGAAGAATCAGAGGTGAGAATTAATCTCCCTGTCTTCAGTCTCCATGCTGCGGGAGTTTGTTTAAAGGGATAATTTACCATTTGCAGATGAAACAAAAACTCAGCATTAGTGCTTCAAAATGGTTCTAAGATGTGAGTTAGGGTCAGAAACAACCAGTGTGAAAATTTGAACCAGTATAATCGATATTAAGTATTGTTAAATATAGACAAATGTGAACAGTAGTTATGATAAAAATGTTTCCAGCCTAAACCATCTACAGTTATAGCTAAATGAGAAAAATAGTGATATCTCCTTTTATTTTAGGCTTTATTGCAAAAATTTTATATGGTAGGATGTTTTGTGATACAACTGACCTACACATATGCATCAAAAGTGATATCTTGAACATTTTTAAATCACTGCTCCCAAAGGTAAACAGGACCTCTAATTGTAACAGAAGGTGTTATCTCCTGTTGAGGATTTGAATTGAAATGCAAGGTGTAGAATTTCAAGTGTGTTCATATTTATGACTACTGAGCTCAAAACCCACATAAAGTGGGCCAAAATGAATGTCAACTTTTCTATATAGTTTAGAAGAGTAGGTCCAAAGCTTTATAATGATATATAACTTGTTGAAATTGGATCATCCTAATGCATTAGAAAAATGATTGAAATAAGAGAGAGTTAGGAGATATGCAGTTTCATAGAAAAGGGAGAAAAGAGGAATAAAAGATGAGGGTCCCTCAGGCGTGTTGTGCAGAAGTATCAATTTCCCATTGAAAGCAGCACCTATCGAAAAAAAAAAAAAAAAATGTGTTGCAGATAAACTACTGATATCTCATTTTCGGTTTTGTTTTTTCACCCTCAAATTTTGACAGAAGGTAGAGAAAAGATTACTCTCCCAGTTAAGAAAAACTTAAAAATGTTGAGTTGGTCAACACAAATGACATACTTTTTGGTCCATTTACAGAATATAAACGGAAGATAAACTGCTGAAAGGTATAGAAGCATACTTCAAGGCTTGATGTTAACATTTTCTCCGATGGCCTGTTCTTGCCACTAAAGTTTTTACATTTGAAATTTTGGTGGCCCAAAAAAAGAATGTAGTGGGCCAAAATAAAAGGAGACATAGAATTTCATTTTGAATTTTAGCTGCCCGATCGACCCACCAAAAGATAACCTTTTTGGAAATTTGGTGGTTCGACATCAATTTTTAGTGGCCCCAAGCCACTGGGCATGCAGGCACCATCACCCTAGCCTTTTGTTTTATTGTCTGTCTTCAGTGTTTTGTCCTTCTTGGGTTTAATTTTATACGACATAGCTGTGCCGGCAGCTTCATGCACCAGCAGTTAGATAGTCACTGCATATTTGTGATGAATGCATTCCAAGTAAATCTCTATATTTGTATATAATGGATGGATCGTGTTGACATAAACTTGTTCCTCTGTCAATCCGGAGCAGAAAATTGAAGAAGCAGCTGTGAAATCTATCGATGCGACCAGCCCAGAGCCAAACAGCAGTGGCGATGGGACTGAGGTCCCGCTTCACCTTGTTCTACGTCTGAGGTGAGATCAGGTTGTTGTAATGATTTTAATTGAAAGCTGCCCTGACCTCTATGGGGTAAAATCTGTAAATCTTAGATTGTATTGTTTTATTTATTTTTTTAGTGATTTTCTTATTTGAATGCTTGTCTGTGACTGTGTTTGCAATGAATGTAACATGTGTTGCAACCTTGAATTCCTTAAATGTGATTACCAATATGAGTTGGAGGTTGTTCTTTTCAGATCTATTTATCATGCCGTGCTATAATTGCATGTACACTACAGTTGAAACTCATTTTAGCAACATTGGGTGTAGCAGGATACCTGATATAATGCAGCATTGTCGCAGATCCCATTCCTTTCACATTCTTTTGTTTTATCCCTGGTGTAATGAGGTACCTGACATAGCGAGGAAATTTGAGTGGTCCCAAGCAGTTCGTTATAAAGAGGTTCCCTTGTAGTGCTCAGCAGTGCATGTGCCTATCCATGTAACTCCAGGAGTAAGTAGGTATTTTGTCTATTTGTCTGTCAAATGACAGGAATGCCACCAAGGAGCTGCACGACATCAGGTTCGACTTCCGCATTGACCAGGACACGCCCAACGGTCTCTCCCAAGAACTGGTCAAGGAGGGGCTGGTGGATGGCAGGGACGTCATCGTAGGTCAGTCTCAAGTCTGTCATGCCTCAGTGAAGACTAGAGCTGCAATCAACCCTGCAATTAAATCTGATTGTAGCCTTTGGTCAAGACTGGTCTCCGTATATTTTCTGTACTTTGCTTCCCCCTTCCTATTTCAAAATGTGTTGACTCATTGATTGTTGTTGTTGAGGTTTTTTTGTAAATTTTGTAAGTATGTATCAAGTAAGTAATGGCGAATATCATTTTTACAGGTAAGTCTTTTGCTTGTTTATTGAAGAGCGTTTAAACTTCAGGCTAGTCTGTGACATCCTGTCCATGAATGGATTTGTTTTTGAGACTTTTTTTTTTTGCAATTATTCACTCTTAATAGATTTGAGAAGATGTCTACATTTTGTCACTGGAATGCTTAGCATGTAACTGTGTTCAGTTATCAGCATTGTCTCCAGGGTTTATTTCATATTTGATTTACCTCATGTTTAAACAATATGTTTGTTGAAACTTGACATTTGCATAAGTTTTTTCTGAAGATAATCACCAATTGAAACTGCAAAACATCTTCCAGCAAACTGTGAATGAATTCAGAAATATTTGGCAGATTTGCCACTTCTTTGAAGTCTTATTCTGTCTTCATATTTCCTTCTTCCATCCAGTGGCAGCAAACTTGGAGAAGGTGATTCAGAACAGGGAATGCAAGTCTCTGACTTTTAGACTGGTGAGTATTCAGCTCTATGGAGGAGTTGGCTTATACAACCCTACTCCCCTCCTTCCCCGCCCCACCCCACAACAAAACAACATGACTTAACAAAAACAAAACAAAGCAAAACACTCATAACACCATACTCAAAATGATGAATGAATGAATGAATGAATGAATGAATGAATGAATGAATGAATGAGTGAGTGAGTGAGAGTGAATGAATGAATGAATGAATGAATGAACAAATGGATGGATTGATAAGTATATAGATAGATAGATACATAAATGAATAAATAAATTCATATATACATACATACATATGCACAGACATACATACGGACATACATACATACATACGTACATACATACATCCATACATACATACATTAATGCCACATTTACCTTAGTGGTTAAACCAACAGATCACTCCTTGTAACTTGTGAAATGGGGACTGAGTCCTTCTGTGGTTACTTGCTTGCAAGCACTCATTACTCCCTTTGGAACCAGGTTGAACAAATCAATTCCATCCAAGACCAGACATTCCAACTGTGAGTGAATATGCAATCTGATGGAAAAGCTCAAAGCATGTCAAGGTCACATGATTTTGATGTCACTTTATACACTTCTCTTCGTGTCCTTTGTGCCCAGACAGAGCAAAGACCCAAAGTCCCAAAGTCCCGAATTCACGAAGGTGGTACAAATGAAACCATGGTTTAAACCATGGACAAACACCGTGGAGCGCCAAGTGTCGCACGGAATATTTCATTACAAAATTGGTCATTTCGTGTACAAAATGACCATTTCGTTATCATTTCATGGACAAAATGTTCATTTTGTTACAAAATATTGTCATTTAGTTACAAAATAATCATTTTATCGACGAAATGACTGATTTCGTAACGAAATATTCCATGCGACACTTGGCGCTCCATGGTTTTTGTCCATGGTTTAAACCATGGTTTCATTTGTACCACCTTCGTGAATTCAGGCCATAATGTTACATATTCTTGAACCATGTTTGGATGGATATATACAAATTCTTTCTTGCTTACAGAATGTAAAAGACGATATATCCCTGATATATTTCCATAAAAGGTATCTCTCATAATTACAATTACCTTCCCTCCATACATCCATTGCACCATTATACACCTTATACCACTTTCTTCTGGATAGATATGATTACCATTTGAGCAAATCATATGTGGTTTGTTTGTTTGTTTGTTAGTTAGTTAGTTTGTTTGTTTGATTGTTTTGTTTGTTTGTTTGTTTGTTTGTTTGTTTGTTTGTCAAGTGAGCCAGAGATATTGTTCATTAGTCAGTTTGTTTGTTAGCTGGTCAATCATTTGGTGTTTTTGTTTGTTTCTTTGCTGTGCCAAAAGTCTTGAAGACATTGGCATCCCAGGCAAACAGTAGAGAACTTGGCTATCACCCCTCCTCTCCTAGATTATCTCTTGTCTCACTTTCTAAAGCAAAGGGGTTTGAAAATACAAGATAATTTCCTTTTTCTTTTAATGTCATTTTTCAAACATTTTTCCCCTCTCTGTCGCACATTTTTGACAGCAGCAACCAAGTTCCCACATACTCTTTATCACTGTGTGCTCTTCACCATTTCTCTGGCTGTCTTCCCCCAGAACTCTGGCTGTGGAGTGAACGAAGTGCCAGACGACAAGGCCCTCATAGGCTTCGCCAACCTTTCTGTCAGCTAGTCTCCCTTCAAGTCACTCCCAAACACCGGCCACCTGAATGTGTTGATGTACAGAGAGCTCTATAGAATCAGGAGGAGGCAGTGTGTAGCTAGTGGTGAGATATTCCTCATCTGCACTGTACCTTCAAGGACTAAAATGGTAATGGAAAGTGAAAAATAAAAAGCATTTAGGATGAAAATTACTCTTCAAAAGATAGGTATGTGTAGAAAGAGAGGATTCATACTGCATCTTTACATGCGAGAGAAGAGCACGACTTTTGACCTGTAATATAGTGGTTTGTTGTTTCTTCTTTTTTCAATACATTGATCATGAATCCGTGAAACCTGTGTGGATTATTTGCTATCCATGCACCATACTATTGTGAAAGTGCCACTATCTTATCATTTGATACCAAAAATGTTGCAGTTTGTTTAGAGGATTTCTCACATAGCTAGTGCCTAGTATTGTGGAAATTAAATGGGAGTGAAAGTCGAGTTTGCATGGCCAAGGACCGAAGCAAGTGAGGTTTATGTCCGTAAATCTAATGTCCAGTAGTATTTTGTCCCCGAGTGTGATGTCTCATACAGTCAGTGGGTGTGCTCATTTGAAACCAAACCCTACCTCACGTCAGATTCAAATCGGCACCGTTATCGAAGGAATTTTGTCACTGCAACTCATGAGGTCCTCTGTGAGGTAGAATATGTTATTACTTTGAGTTTACACACTTGTAGTCACTCTACCAAATGCAGCGAAAATTGACTGTTTGTCATCCAACTGCAGTTTCTGCTGGTTGCATCTGTCATCACTTGGCCATATTTTATCCACGTTACATGGTGATCGTCAAAGTAGATACGCTCTCGTGTAATAAGAAAGACCTGCTTTATGTTTCATACAGGGGGTTTAGGCAAGCTCATTCCCCATAGTACTTACATCAGTTACATGCATGTGTATGACTTCTACTCGATGCTAGCAATTTCAATTTCCTTTGTCATAATCAGTGAAAGAGACTAAACTCAAACGTAGACTGAGCACTTTAGCAATCACCCCAAGCACTCTTCAAATGAAGCTACTACAGCAGCTAAATTCAATATTTTGTCACTATATTATGAAAGGACATTCTGACGTTGTCCTGCAGCATTTTTCCTTACAGCCTTCTTGTAATATCATCCCATGAAGGTTAAGAAAACACAAAAACGAAAAAAAAAAAAAAATAGCCTCTGTTTGATATGATAATCCCACATCGAGCAAGGACTCTCTCGTACTCTCCCGTGGTTCGAGGTAGGCCGTGTCTAGTATCAGATTGAAATCTGATTTTAAAGTTGTAGAACGTTAAGCTACCGATTCTGGTGAGTGTACTGTGATTATGATAAAGAGACACAGCGCTAATGGCAAACATGATGTATGAAATCATATGTGTGGTAGCATAAAGAGATGTTCAAGTTCAGGCAGTCATCGATGTTATCTTGCTGTTGCTATGGAAACTGTCAATCTGCTATGCACTTGTGATTTTTATAGGCTCGTTAAGATAACAGTGGCATTATTCCCCCTTGTATACAGACCATATCTTATTCCATGCATTAAAAGGGTGTATAATCTGAACAAGTACCGGTAGTCTTTCTAATGCTAGAGCTATTGATGTTTTAACAGAGGAATGTGAAATTGGAAAGATTGTTCGTAGGGACAAATAATGGCTTAATTTTCGAGGTTTTATAGGATTGTTATAGAGCATTTTGACATGATTCTTGATCAAATTGACAATGTGATGTCAGAACACAGCAAACAAACTTTATTGAATGTTGATTTGATGAACGAAAGATTATAGTTCAGCATGTACAAATTGTATTCCTTATCAGCTCTTGAGTAAACAGTAATTGTTTAGAGTGTTAACAGGAGCACAGAAGTAAGCCAGGGGCGGATCCAGGGAGGACCGCAACTGGTGCACGCCCCTCTTTATTTTTTTTTTAAACAAAAGAAATAAAAAGAAAAAAATGGGGGGAGGGGTGCGTGCGCCCCCCCCCCCCCCCTTTAATTTTGTAAACGCGCCCCCTCTTTACGGAATTCCTGGATCCGCCCCTGGTAAGCAGTGTGCAATCAAAGAAAGATTTAGTCGTAGGTCTTTGATACAATTCATGGGCTTCAATCTATACTTCATTAGCACTATTCATTATGGCTAGTGAGGCTGTGATAAGAGTTAATTCCTAAAGCCAAAGATTTGTTGCTGGCAGGTTATGTCTGTCATGTGAAAACATGCACACGATATGCAGCAGAATTTACTTGTTTTCATTAAAATGATGATTTCTTTTTTTCAGATAGTCATAAAAAAAACTTGTTTTCATTTCGAAATACGATGATCGAACATCAGTCCTTTGCCATTCTAGCTTGATAATGTATTGCTAAACAGTGGGATGAAGAACTGTATATCATATAATTTGCAATACCATATCTTGTGCATAGACAGTTTAAGAGGACAACAATAATTAAGGTTGGGTCAGTGAATAAATAGAAAAAAATATCCCATCATCTCTATCACAATCTCTAATGTATTCTTAAGTATCCATTTATCTAATTGTGACTTGGATCATGTTGCACAGGGCTTGACATATCTATATGCTACCTGTACCTTACTCATTAATTCCCACTTTCGGATGTGCTAGTCTAAAGAGGAAGGATTTTGGGCAGAAATAAGTGAGACAAAATGTTTGCAAAATGGTAAAATTGTGACATGGATGAAGAGGCTGCTCTGCTTGTTACAATGTGTGACTGTACAGTGATTGCCGTGTCTTTGTTCTGTGCCGTGCTCGATCAATGTTGATGATCGTCTTTTACAATAATCGTCGCGTCGTGTGATTGTGGAGTGGTGTCAGTGACGTTGCCAAATTGATATAGTAACACAAGACTGATTGCTGCATTATAATAGTATGCAAAATGACTCAACAGTTGTTTTGGTGAGATTGACAGTGTACATTAGGTTTTGTTTTTGCACAAGTCGTCTTTACAAGTAGCCAGTGTACGCTGAGGCTATTATCTGATATTCAGTTTGATAAAGATATCTAGCTACTAGGGGGATTTTCATTCCCTTGCCAACTTCTCAACTTGTTAGAGTGTCATCTATTACAGCTTTTAAATATTCTTCTCTTTTTTTTTTCAACTATAAGATCGCAAACTGGCTACTTGCTCATCTGTTATTTCCACCATGTCTTGTATAATGCAGTTATCATTGTAACCTATTAACTCTTTATGTGCCAGGTTTGCACGCTCGACTCAGTCGACGGCGTGCCAAGTTCGCACATTTTGCTTGAACGCACAAACCCGCCCAAACCGATCGACAGATAGCCACATGCCACAGTGCAATGAAAGCGTTTATCGCAATTCCATTCCTGTAACTTCAGCTTGCATTTAATGCGGTGATTGACTATCAAGCCGAGTTTCCTACTGGATTTGCTTGGAAATTCTAAGTTATGGTCACTGTTTTGTATGCAAATGTCATGCCTTTACAATAATGTACATGTAGCTACTGGTCATTGGAAAGAAAAGCAATCAGATTTATCATGCAATTTATGTCGAAGCAAAGTATGGCATTTTCTCTCCATCGTCACTCATTACGTGTTGTGGGTAACAAAAATATATAGATGTTACACAGATTTTATCAACAGAATGTTTTCCAAAAGCATGATTATGCTGAAGTCTCGGAATAATGTGGCACACTGGGGGTTTACACCGTGGCACATGAAGAGTTAAACAGGGGAATAAAAGAAACTCCCTAGGTTCTGTGATATACTGTACATGTATGTATGTTTGTAATTTCTGTTAAACTGTAGTTTCATACTCTCCTTTAAATACTTTACTCAAACACAAACACGCGGGCACACACAAAACAAAAAAACAAACAAACACATACGCATACACACACACACACACACACACACACACACACACATATGCATGTATATGCACCCAAAAGCCATACCATAAGAGATTCCTGTGATCTATATACCCCAAACCTTTGTATATCATCACGTATAGAATTGTGAGATATCAAGATACAGCTGTACAACTTTGCTTTAGCGAGTACATGATGTATGAGGGGTGTCCTATATATGTCTCTATTTCTTTCCCTCTTTGTGATCTGTATGCATTATTTATCCTCTTTTTTTTTCTTTGTTAACTTCGTATATCTCCTTTAGAAAGAGCAAGATTTGTGTTCAACGATGTATTCAAACTCATTTTTGTCGGCTCCTTCTGACCACATAGTTATCCAGTAATTTCCATGTGATGATCCATCAGAAAGGTTTGCATTGTGTTCAACACACATTTGTTTCGTGAAAGGATGTGAGGGAAAGTTGTCTTTTCTTGTGATCCATTGCCATGTACAGTTATTTGTGGATATATTGTATCCATTTTGAGCAGTTCTCTCTATACATATTACATGCAAGACTCTAGGACATGAGCAGAGAGCGCAGATTCCAAACTTACACTGTATGAAGTCTCACGATTTCTAAAACAATTGTGTTTGTATTGCTGTTGGCCATATGAAAGTAATAAAGTGAAAGCAAAGCTGGGAATAAGTTCAGTGTGGTCTTGACGTGTATGGTTCTTTGTGGTGTTAGTTTTAAGGAGGTTTAAAGAGGTGGAGTCGCAACATATTCCCTTGGAGCCAGCCTTGAAGCCGCCACTTAAAAATGTTGGAAGTACAGTATGTGCCAAACTAGATTTGCCCCACAGATAGCAAGACAATTGATTCATGTTTCATTGCATAATGACCAGTCACTCTCTTAAGAAAGATATTTTTGACTCTATGATGGTAAATAGCCTACTTTCACCATCTCTGCTTCTAAAACATTAGCGATAGGCCCATGGCCGGCGGAGCCGTGGGGGCTGTGGGGGCTCGGGCCCCCACACTTTTTGTGTATCATACAAAGGAATACAAAAGGTGTCATCACTGTGGGCTCCCACACTTTTTTTAACCCGGAAGTACGTAATTGGCACTAAATAGAAATAGATGGAAATCTTGAAGTGTGAGTGCGATAAGGTTATGTTTTTCCACTGCAGACTTTTTTTTTTTTTGTCAGCTGAAAAAAGAATGGAAATGGAAAGGGAGAGATGAGCTGAGGACCTTTTTTTTTTTTTTTTTTTTTTTGCTTGTCAGCACACGAAACCCGGAAGTGGGCCCCCACACTTTTGAAAACGCTCCGCCGGCCCTGAGGCCTACATAATGGCACAGACACAGGGATATACAAACCAAAGTTTGCATAAAGGTTGATGAAATAAAGATCAAAATTACTCGACGGACAAGTCCGGACGCTATGACACATTCATTTTTAAAGAACTATGTAAGATTATATCATCAGTTTATTTGTGGAAATTAATCTGAGAAGTGCCCCAATCAGCTTTCCAGGAGGGTCTAGTTTCAAACACTTTCACAACCTACAGCTCTGATGAACACTTTAACACATATTTGTGGACGGGATTTACTTTCATTTATATGTTTTATCGTAAGGTGAATAAACGAGCAAAATATTCCTGACAGCGTGGTAGGAGTTCAAAATGAATCTTCAGATTGCTCAGAAAGATGGCGGCATCAAGCCCCTATCAAAGGCGCAAATGCACCTGTGGTATTTTGTTTAATTTTATTGATATATATATAATATATAATATATATATATATATATACATCCCTAGAAAACTGACGTCTGTTTAAATCATTAGATCCCGCTAGCTCTCGAACCTCCTTGGCTTCACTATATGGACGTAATATATAGGTGGGGTGACAACTGTAGACTTCATAATCCATGCAAACACAGGTTTGGATTCTAAAGCGTTACAATCGGATGTCTAACATTATCTTCACTTTGAAGCCATACTTGGCGCCGCTCTACTTCCAAGGTGAATTTTGGAGATCAAGAAAAAGTTTAACATTTCACTAAATTACAAGCTGTATTTTCACGTAAATTTTGAATATAATTCTAGAATTTATTTACAAAAGTTAGGGGGAGAATTCTAAGTTATTTCTGTACTCCTCGTGATATGCACATTGATATAAAATAGAAAGTAAGTCTTCTTATCATATTTCTTCACGATGCGCACATTTTCAGAAGTTAGTTTTCTATCTCTTTATCTAGCTATTCTCTCTTTCCAATAAATAATTGCACTAAAGCGTGTTCCAGCGTGTTTTTCTCATTTTTTGCTGTTTTTTTAATTGTGCGCTTTGATGTGCTGCTCTAATGCAAAGAACCGACATTGATGGTGCCAGCACATTGAAAGAGAGAGCAAACTGCAACAGGGGGAAGTCTTTCGTCGTGATTACTGAATGCCCTCTTTTGTCAAAGCACCAAAGCACCAGCTGGTGCTGTACCACATGTAAGTAAAAGAAACGAAAGCCCAAATATAGATGTGGATTGAGTGAAAACAACAATTTTAGTAAAACACATCAGTGAAAGTTTGAGGAAAATCGGACATTAGATTCAAAAGTTATGGGTTTTTAAAGTTTCGGTGCCGTTATTGCTGGATAAGGAGACTAGTACGCTTTGTGACGTCATATTAGAGAAAAATATAAAGACAATATAAAAAAATCAACATATTTCACTTTTCTAGCAAAATGAAAGAGCACTTGACTTACCTCTTTCATAAAGTAGGGGTAAAAAGAAATGTCAGTATCAACAAGTCGATGAAATGTGTACTTTTCATGTTAAATCAAATTTTGCGGAATTCTCCTAATATTTTCTTTTTATTGTTATCCTTAATTACGTCATGAAGTGTAGGAGTCCTCTTGTCCAGCAATGACGACACAGAAACTTAAAAAAAAAATCATGACTTTTGAATCGATTGTCTGATTTTCCTAAATCTTTCACTTGTGCTGACATGTGTTCTACTAACTTTGCTGCTTTCAATCAATCCACATTTGTATCTGGGTTTTGGCTTCCATCCTCGACGGTGCCTAGCGTGACTTCTAGGGAAACCAGTAGATTTCTTCATCTGTAACACCTCCACGGTTAGTTCACTCTATCTTGACAGAGATGTTAGTAGAGAAGAGGAAGAGGGGGGGGGGGGGGAAACAACCAGAGGCATACCTACCAAGTCTCACGCATCAAAGGCTGAGACTTTCTCACGCTCAAGCTCTTTCTCACGCCACACAACATAGATAAATAAGCAAAACAAACAAATAAACAAACAAACAAACAGATTTCTAAAGTAACAGCACATTTGGAACAACTTTTTTTTTTTTTAATCAGAAAAACTCAAAGAAATATCCTATTTCACATGAATCAGATCAATGCTAAAGGCTGGGGACACCTTCCCCTCCCGCACCTCGTCTATGAAAGCCACCTGAAGGGACATTGCAAGATACTTTTGCTCGTCTCGAAATTTGAGTCGAAATTCACAATTATTTCACAAGTATTCGTGAAATATTTGTGAATTCGTCGAAAAGTCACAAATAGAATTGTTAACATGCAGATAATAGTCTTGTAATTCAAGAACTACAGGCGAACAACTACAGCGAGGCAATGAAACAATAAAACACGGGGAAGGGACAGAGAAAGGGATATCAAGATCAAGAAATGGGAAAGATGGGGAAATTTTCTAAAGAGGACCTGATCACTTATAGGGGAAGTGTGGGAGAGTTGAGCCACTTTTTACATTTAGTGATATTGTTCAATAACTATACACAATTTATGGATTATTCGTTCGCTGGTATATACTACAACTATTCAGGCATGATATGATAGCCCAATAAGACACCTAGCACAAACAACTTGGGGGTGACACTTCAACAAAAATATTTTGCAAAATGGCTCAAGTCTCCCTTGATGTGGTGAGAGTTGAGCCACGGGGTTGGGAGAGTTGAGCCACTATGCTATCTATAGGCCCTACATATCATATTAAGAAGTTCAGGCTTATAAAAGAAAATGACTATGGAAACCTATCTAAGGAAAGATGGTGTAATGATAACAGAGGGGGCGGGGCATCTGTTTGACTTACGGGTCATCGGATGGATAATGTGGATGTTGTTGGGGTCCACCTACGATCACATGATCAGGATTTCTAGATGCACCCTGATTGGATTTGCGTAATAAGTTAACTGTTGGTGTTAGGAAGAAGAAACCGCCCGTAGGGCGTCACCCCTGGCGAGAACACCACATACCTTTCCAATATTCCTCACCTCATCCAATTGCAGACCCGTTTCTTTGACCAAAAAATGACACTCATTGAGCCACTTGAAGGGAGGGTTGAGCCACTTGAGGGCTGAGCCATTGGAATACAGGGTTTAGCCACGGCACAACTCTCCCTCGACACGTTGGCACAACTCTCCCCACAGTCGCCATTTAAACTAACCCTCAAAACCTATGAAAGTGACCACACCAAACATGTTGAAATTTGCTGAAAGAAACAAATGATATACAGACTATCTGCTACTCCAACTAATTCGCACTTATCCTCTACCATAGGTGTGAGAGAAAACCACATATCTGACAAGTGGACATTCACTTTTGGTGACCAAAAATGGTTTTTCTTTGACTATTTTGTCATGCTTCATCCAACGTCGCTGCCTCATACACTGGAATATAGTTAATCATAGGCATGAACAAGAAATGGCAGCAGCTGACTGCTGTCAGTCACTATGAAGATGTGAGGTGGCCTGGATCAACTCTCCCAGTGGCTCAACTCTCCCACACTTCCCCTACATTTCATTTTCATTTTCATTTATTGTTTCTGCGTGGTACAATTTATAAACGAATCACTTTCGAAAACATACACATTGATTCATCATTAATCATGGCTGACTTTGCACATGAGAGGTAAGGAAATCATTGTGATAGAAAACAGAGATATAAATTGGGGGGGGGGGGGGAGGGGGGGATCAAAGTACCCCATACCGGAAGATCCCCAGTCAGCCGGGCCTCATTAAACACACAAAGAAATCTGAACGTCTAATTCATTTAGGGAAAATGTTGAAAGAAGTCACAAAATCGAAGGAATATTTTTGGCTGTTTTTGATTATCTTTTTATAGCTTTGAAAGTTGAAACGCGAGAATGACAATGAACAGACCGGTGCGCATGTGATCAAAATATCGTACGAATCGTACACAGATCGCACATCTTTGCGTCGGCTGCATGATACGTAATGAGGGCGCCCTGTCGGACTGTCTATCCACAGGGTGGATTTGTGGCGCATTATGAACTGAGGAACTGATGATTCATACAGGTCATCGTAATTGTATACCTTGTATCTACTTTGTGCATACATTGTACATTATTTTCATATCTTCATCTCATTGCTATAGCGCCATCTGTCGGCAAACGCATTAGGCCACCTTTACAAGTCCAGCACAATCCATTCTCTCAAAACATTGCAGCCTGCAGAAAATAGTACACCTAGATCATTCAACACTTGGACTAGCTTATATGACTTTAAACAGATTTGAAATATTGATAGAGCCAGGTAAGAACAATGAAATGATGAGAGTTTCTGCATGACATTTAATCTTTCCTGAGTCTACCCTGAAGTTATAATGGTGGGATACTTCAGAGCGATCACCTGTATAATTCTGGACACTGGTCAGATATTTAAACAACAATAAAAGTTCAGGCATTTTCCTTCTGCAGTGCTACACAGGAACCATTTGTTTTGTGTTTTGTTTGTTTATTTGTTTGTTGTTTTTTTCACTTACACAAAACTCGTTAGAAGGTGGCAAAGTATAGATGCACATACTAAAAGGTTAATAAATAAAATGTTTATTTTCGATCGATTTGATTATAATTGAAAAAGTAACAACGCTGAAAATTCAAGCTCAATAATAATGACTGGGATAACTTCTGTCAAAAATTCGCAAGTTAGATGTTATAGATCAAGGGAATGCTGAAGAAAAACCTTAAAAAAACCAACAACATCACATTCTGAAATAAACACGGTGACAAATCGATCACTCCTGCAATTTCAGAAGTTGAAGACCCAAGTCCGTTGTCCCGGCGTGACGCGTCGGGCAGTCGTCTGGTCCCAGCCTCTGTCGTCCGGTGGCTTTGATGTTAAAGGGGAAATCCAGTTCAAGTTAGTCTGATAAGAAAGAGCAAAATATTACAAGTTCAACTGTAAAATTTTGATTGAAATTGGGTAAAAGATAAGGAAGTTATATGATATTTTGAAGTTTCACTAATTTTTCAGGAATCAGTTCTTGAACGGTCAATATGAACATGCAAATGGCAAAGTGAGCATGTCATCCCATCACAACTTGCCATATAGTTTGTACATAAAATTGTGAAATTTCCCGTTTTTCATTCAAACACAATTATGCCCGAGGCTCAAATCCTGGTATATCTAACTGATCACTATTCTGAAGTTATTCAACCAGGAATAAGATCATGTTTCACACTTCAATGATAGAAACATTGAATTGTTGTCATTTTTTTTATACGATCAGTGGAAAATTGGGAGGGTATACAATGACATTTTAGCTCACTTATTTGCATATTCATATCCACTGTACAAAAACTGTTTTGCAGAAATTAGCAAAACTTCAAAATGTCACAAATTCCTTATTTTTCCACGTATTTTTTCATCCGATTTCAGTCAAATTTTTACCTTCGAACACAAAAGATTTTACTCTTTTTTATCGGACAAACTTAATACATTTGGACCGGATTTCCCTTTTAAAAGGATTGTGGACAGTCAGTTGTGTATGAACGCTTTGCGTTTCCCTGTGCAGTCGGCACTCCAGGCATATAAAGGGTTGACAGCTTATATTTTATTTCCCTCGCTCTACTTTTTACATTCTTCTTCCTCTTCCAACACTCCCTCTATTTCTCTCACTTCTCTACCCCAAAAGGAACTCTCAAAGAAAGAGAGAGGAACAAAACAACAACTACAGAACGCTCCAAAAATGGCAAAATCGGATAAGAAGTAAGGAAAATATGAGATTTTGAAATTTCACATTTCTTTTAAAGACATTTCTTGACCACTTGTTATGAATATTCAAATGAGCGTGTTAATGTCATGCCCTCACAATTTTTAATGTACATTTTTAAAGAAATTCGGAAAAAATGTTATTTTTAGCTAATACAGGTAAAAGCAAATTTCCCATGCCAAAATGTATAAGAGTTAACATTTGTTCTTTTGGATGTTGGGTGGTTTTAAAGCAAGTTTTATATCAATATAGAGTTGGAATGTGAGTCTCATGGCCGGCGCAGCCGTGGGGGCCGTGGGGGCTCGGGCCCCCACACTTTTTTTTTGCACCATACAAAGGAATACATAAGGTGTCATCACTTTGGGCCCCCACACTTTTTTCAACCCGGAAGTACGTTAGTGGCACTAAAATAGAAATAGATAGAGATTCTGAAGTATGGCGGCGGAAAGGTTATGTTTTTTTCTCTGAAGACCCTTTTTTTTTTTAACACCCGGGGAGAGAATGAGCTGAGGACCCCCCCCTTTTTTTTCGCTTGTCAGCTGAAGAAACCCGGAAGTGGACGGGTAGAGATGAGCTGAGGACCCTTTTTTTCTTTGCTTGTCAGCTGAAGAAACCCGGAAGTGGACGGAGAGAGAGCTGAGGACCTTTTTTTCTTTTCTTTTTTTTTTTGCTTGTCAGGGAAGTGGAGAAGAGATGAGCCGACGTGTTTTTTTTTCTTCTTTTTTTTTGCTTGTTAGCTCATGAACCCCGGAAGTGGGCCCCCACACTTTTGAAAACGCTGCCCCGGCCCTGAGTCTTTTGCCATTTCTGTATGTATACAAAATGAATAAGAAGTTGTGAGAACATGACATCATCAACTTGCTGATTTGTTCGTAAAGACTATAGTCAAGAAGTGTTTTCCGAAAAAATGAAATTTAAGAATATCATAGTTCCCTTATTTCTTATCCGATTTTGATCATTTTTGCAGTGTTCTGCAGGATTTTTTCCTCTTTCTTGAGAAATTTAAAACATTTTCGAGTCGATCGCTTCTTTAGCAGCGTGACCTTTCACCCCCTACCACACGTACAGGTATAGTTCTTTTCACAGTTTGATCACCGAAGTTCAGTGGCGTTCGCCCTTGAAGAATTTGTCTTACATTGATCAGAGCAATATAAAATCTGAAAATGAGCTAAAACTCATGTAACATAAGAAGGGTTGGCTGACTAACGTACAAGATGAATCAAGAAAATGCAAACCATTTTCTTAAAAAAAAAAATCCTCACATATTTGGGACGTACACAGGCGGGCGTACGGACAACCGGATATCCGTTTTGTGCTGATGGCATAGGCCTAAACAAATATTTTTGGTCGATGCTATACAGTTGTATCTTCGATTTTACTCAGTTCACTAGAGTCACCATGTCCACATATTGTCACGGCGCATTCAGATGCTAACCCCTCCACTGAGGCCGATTCAAAACATAGTGCCATCTTTTTTTTTATTGTTATTTTTAGGGGGGAATTTTTATTTTTTGTCTATTTTTGTGTTTTATTAAGATGCCACTGGAAAACAAAATCACATCCGAGGAATCAAATAACAAATATTTTTGAGTCAAATATTTTGAGAGTAATCAGCTAACTGATAAATACAAATTGTACTCGTGAAGTATAGATCCTTGCATGTTTCTTCAACCGCATATTTTCTCACCTGCATTTTTATTTTTATTTTTTTTCGTAGAGCTTTGAAAAGTGCGCATAAGCTGGGGCGTATTGGGGAAAAGCACGCAGAGTTGTGCCTCATATTCTGCGGCAAGAGACGATAGAGTCCGTCAATAATATGTAAGCGCACACTTCCTTCAATCTCCAAATCCCGAGATAAAATGGTTTTAGTTTAAGAAATATGTTGAATCAATGAATGCGGTTGCCCTGTAAATATCACAATTCACATAGCAAACTTGAGTAGATTTAGAACAATTCAAGTAGTTCCAGACAATTGCTTCCTCTTATAGAACCAATGAAATTGAGGCTTCATGACGTCATAATAGTTTCTACCAGGAATTTAACGTTGTAGCCCGCTATGCGGATGAATCACAAAGGGGTTAAAAGCAGTGAACAGGCTCGTTGTTGTTTGCTTGCTGTGACGCCGAACGTGTAGTTTGACGTGGTGCTACGTAGACAATAAGGTGTCCATTCCCATCGCTTCTACGCTGTGACGAGAAATACGTAACCGGTAAGTACTTGCCAAAAACCAAAACACAAAAGCATGACATTCGCGACATGTCGAAGGGTGCATATCGTACCCCTTGTTGGGCTGCTCGATAATGTGATATTACGGACGATTGAATGATATTTGGTGTTGCATTTATGGTTGATATGTTATGTGTGAATGTTCTCAACCGTGTTGTGCATGGTGTAGTAGTTGTCGTTGTGCGTACATGTTGGAAGGACAATGGCTTCGTCATTTCTGAGGTGTTCATTTAGCGTGTAACGAGAGGGGACGGTAGTAGACGACGCATACGCGTTCATTTAGTGTGTGGCTTTGAGGCGATGCTGCTGTGAGGCCAGTGCGGCGCTTCCTGTTGTTCCTGCAACCTCTGCCCTGCCCTGGGTCGTGGATAGTGACCCCTGGGCTTACCCCATCCTCAAACCCGTTATAATTGCAGCTATCACAACTTCACTGCCTGTGTTCAGTGATGTTTAGCTCGTAAAATTAGTTATTATGCTTTCAAGCGGTAGTTGTTGTACATGACGTACACAACAACACCTACGAGTGTATGTAGAGAAACAAAAGTAAGCCCTACATAGCATTGTGTGTGTAGTAACATTTGTCATTACATTCATTGAGTGCATTCAATGAGGAACGTACACACGTTGACACAGTGAAGGTCCTACAGGACTTGGGGGGGGGGGGGGTATACCGCCTACACAGGTCATCAGAGCAAAGACGTGGTGCTGGCTCAAAGTGGCTGTCGATCAATTGTGCATCATAGACAAAAGACGGCATAGAAAAAAGTTTAAATAAAGTCTGTAAATAACCTAAAAAAAAAAATTAAAGACATTTCTGTATACTGAAAGGAGGAACTTTTTGGCAAGGGCACAGGGCTGGCTGCATGCGGGCACTTGGTCCGATGGTCCCAGGCTAGTAAAAATCACTGTCGTACCAATAACTTTTTCAGGAATTCAACGGTAAAAAATGGAAAGAATGTGTATCAACACTGGACTGATGGACAGGTTGGACCAGTAGACGAAATGGGTTAGTGTGCAGCCATGTCTTTGGTTAAAATATTTGTACAAGAGCATTTCCAAAATTGTATAATTCTGTACATTTATTGGTGGTAACTATGTGGCAATGAATGCTTGTTAGCTAGCAAGCAGACCAGCAGCTTTAAGTCCTCTCATAACTTGCATAATATATGAAGGACTAGCATTGTGATGCTGGTATTAAAATCCCTTCCCTTCCGGCACAACCAATACCATTTCCTATGGCCAGGGGATTTGGACTAGGGACCTTGTCTTACATTGTATTTGGCTATTAAAGCGGCAACAGTTCACTATAAAGAAGCCTCCTCCCTTTGGCAATCTTTGCTTGTGACCTATGAATTTTGTCAAAACAGTCCAAACACATATCACAGTGGGTAATTTCATACCATGAATTAAAGGGAATATCATGAATTAAAAGGAATGCCAGGAATTATAGGGAAATATCCACGTTGATATGTTGCTTTGTATGAAAACAGAAAATTAAGATCAAATACCTGGTACTGTTGATGGGTTACAATTTGGGGAAAATCAGCAATGCATAAAAAAGTTATTAACTTTACAAGTTTTTACATAAAGAGCAAGCCATATTGACAACTCTGTGTCGTATATGCTCTCCACTGGGTTTGTAGGCCTACACAAATTCACCATTTTTTTTTTTTTTTTCAAGAGAAAATTTTATCAGGCCTGTTCTTGGTTTACAATAAGATTATACTTTATGTGTTTGCATATCCCCTTCAGCTGATGGGTTCTGTCTGTGCTTTTGCATTTAGCGAAAACCATAAAATTGGTGAAATTTTGTGCACAAAGCTAATGGAGAGCTGCTCAGCACCTACTGTACATTTTGTAGATTGTAGAGAGTTGCCAATTTGTCTTACTCTATTAACTTTTACAAGAATTCATACCTTTTTATGTGTCAGATTTTTCTCTCAAATTTTTACTGATTTATAACTCTGATTTTTGTTTTTATACAAAATAACTTTAATATCAGGATAGAATGTCAAAAAGAGGTTCAAAAACAGTGTCATCTATTATGAATGCTGTCCCAGAAGTGTCTGTACAGCTCCAGGGCTCTGTTGCATAAAAGTTTAGATCAAACATATACAGTCAGATTGGCTGATACCTGACTTTATAAACGTTTGATTTTCTGGCTTATGTTTGATTGCATCTGTTATGCAATAGGGCCCAGGTCTGTGTCAAAATATTGCTGTCTTTACCTCCTGATATACACGCATACAATTATAATATCTCACTTTTTCTGTTAGGCCTATATTAGGGGATTAAACCCAATTTTTATAAAGTACTCTACCGGTACCGGTATACATGATTGAATGAATGCAGCATTACTTATAGTAGAACACATCAGCGAAGTTTACGGAAACTCGGACAACAATCCATTCAAAAGTTCTGAATTGGTAAAGTTTCGGTTAAATCCATGAACCATCTGGACAAGAACAGAAGATTACAAGTGTATCTGTGATTGCACATTAGGGAAATGATACAGAGAAAATGATAAAATTCCACTTATTTTGATTTTTCCAGCATATACAACGTATGTACCGATTAATTCCCCATTATAGCAGATGAAAGACATTAAAAATATAGACCCAGTCTTTTAGATTACTGTTGTGTGTGTGTGTGTGTGTGTGTGTGTGTGTGTGTGTGTGTGTGTGTGTGTGTGTGTGTTGGAGCATTTACCTTACAGTATGTTCCAGGTTAAAAGAATAATGTATTATTTTTTTTCAATTTTGTTGTCACAAAAATCCAGTTACAAATTCATCTCACGAATAGCAAGCATACAGACTTGAGCAGGGATGATATCAAAAGACACACTTGAACAGACAGGAGAAAATAGCTCTACTATGCATTGGTGATTTTTACAGAGATGTGATTGGCCAAACATATCTGCACAATTTGTACACCCATTTACTAACCATTAAGTTGAGGCAAAGTGGAACAAGGCAGAAGAATTAAAGTTTGGCCATCCCTTTTGCATTCCTTCCCAAATACGTAGCACAGAACATGATATATTCCACCAGAATGACAAGACTATTGTCAAGCTATAACATTTCTGTGATACTTGAAAGTTGTTAGCCGTTAAAATTCAAATAATGCACCAAACGCTCACCGTAACGTATTCTGAGTACTAAGCACAGCTGTATACATTAATCCTCCTGTGGTTGTAATATGATACTTATACTTAGAACAAAAGATTATTATTTATTATTATTATTTCGTTTTATTTATACAGGGTGGCCCCATCAGTAATCAAGTACTGTTTTCCAGGGGCCCCTGTAAACACATACATGCAAAGTAACAATCACAACAAATGACATTTACATAACTCAATAGGTACTACATGAAAAAAGAAAAAGAAAAAGAAAAGATAGGAAAATATAATAAAATAAATGCAAAACCTGTCACCACGGCAACTCATACCATCCTACAACTACAAAAGATATGCCTGTTAAAGCTGTCAGAAAAGAGGAATTCAGTAGCTTCTCTGACGTTATCGCTGGCAAATAACAACAGGACACTTACATGAACTACAAAAGTGCATCACACAGGTCTGTAAAACTAGCCTAGTAGTTTTTTTCGTTGTGCGAAAAAATTATTCAAATCTTAATGGTCAATTTGACTAAAAAAAATAGAGACCCTCATGAGTTCAAAATTTACAGGAGGTTTCCAAATAGTGTTTTCGTCAATACCTAAGTGTTCTCACCAATTTTTCAAAAAATTGCACGCAAAAGGGATGGCCCATCTTTAAAGGGAGGAAAAAGACAAAAATGAAGAGATTAGATGATGTTTAATTTTCTTTTGTAATTTTATTTTTCAGACTTTTTTTTTCAAATGCTAGCCGCTGCAGTGTGACAAACAACCTCTATATATTAAGACATTTCTAAGACTAAATGCACTAAACTGTACTAATACTTCGTAGCCAAGTATGCAGTTGTCACTGAGAGCACATGGGGTCTATCTGAAAATTGTGTGTATGGACTTAAAAATATGGTCATTGTGGGAAGTATTTCATTGACTGTGACTATTATGAAAAGGGAGAATGGAATTTGGACTTGATCGCGATGTTGAATATACATCAGTGAATTTTTGTTTATTTATTGGGATTGTTTTCCAATAGACCCATAACTTTGCTAATTGATATCACTGATTGCTTGATGAGGCAACCATTAGTGATATCAGAATAGAATGATAGCAGTTTAGAAAAGAGTTTCTATTGGTTTTCAGTTTTGCTTTGTGTTATAAATGTTCCACTGAAGTGCTGCTCTCAAAAGTATTAATACTTTTAACCATACACATGTACTTTACTTGTATGAACATTGTGTGCAATTCCTTCTCTATCCACTATGAATTATCATAAATTGTATGATACTGGTGTCTAAATATGGTGAACATCTGTTATATTGATTTGAGGGTCAAAATTAGAAAAAGAACAATTGAGAAAAATTTTCATTGAGAAGACCAATCACTCTAGAGTTAACTCAATTCACCATCAGAATCGACTTCAATATTTCTGTAGCTCCATTGATTTTGCAAAGATCGAAATGGAAAACCTGTTGTGGTGCATATCATACACTTGCACAACTAAAAGATTAAACTAGCCACAATAAATGTGATATACAGTAGCAGTCTAGTGAGTTTGAAATTGATACAGGGGGAGAGTTTTAGGAGACGAATGAGTAATCCCCGGTTTCTAGAAATAACCGTGGCTCAAAGGAAACCATTCATTACAAGGAAGGGAAGAGGCGCACAGGAAAACACTGGCATGGAAGTCGAACTTACTCACGCTGGTCTGCGCAACCAGTGGTATGTGGTGTGTGTTCAGACAGTATGGGCCATGAAGTTGCAGTGCACCTTAGCGAACAGCAGGCCTCCCTAGCTCAGAAATAGTACTCAATGTTCAACATTTAAAAGGTTTGTTTTAAGATGAGTAATCAAAGAGGAGCACACCTTACGCGTTAAACCAGTCTTCCATGTTAATGTAATATGCCCTTCTCCTCTTTTATGTGAATCTTAGTGTTTTATTTGAAACCCTTCTGCTCCAGCATGCAGCAATTATTTTCTGTATTGTATATCCCCATGAAACAAACTTCAGTGCAGTTCTTCATCTTGCCTGGACTAACAGATGATTTGTTAACTACTGGAGATTCTTTGAGAAGAGCAGTGTGCAGTAATGTCTGCATCACTTGTCAAATGTCAAATCTTGGAATTATCTGAAGAAAACCTACAGGTACCGAGAATTCTTATAGAGAGATGGACAGATACACGTTATGTATTTCCAGGCCAAGCACATATGTTGGCAAAATGTGAAGCATGAAAATGGAGAAGAGAGTTCTCTCCCCTCCCTCTCCCGGGGCTCCCTGCCTCTATCCTCCTGTGAACAGTATCCCAAGCTATACCTAGGACCATTCAGGGCCTGTGTGGTGACAGGAGCACTGAGTGATGTCACCGCTTTTAGAACAGACGGGCTGAGCCCGCCCAGGGTCCCAATTACGCCAGCGAGGGAGTCATTTCCAGAGCTCCATGCTGACTGGTCGGAAAAAGTGGGATTTTTTTCCCTCTCTCTCTCTCTCTCTCTCTTTTTATGTGTTCACGAAGTCAGAGTGAAGTCAAACTCCACAGCTACTTACTTTGTAATTTAGGCACTGGCGTCTTTCCAAGCAATTCCGTTCTTTTACTGCTCAGGGGTGTTGTCTCTCAGTCTGATCACAGCAGTGTTGTTCCCTTAACCCTTTTAATGTCACAGCCAGGAAATGGTTTGCCATCCTTTGTTATTTCTACCAAAAGATCTGTTTGTATTTGAAAAATAGACAAAAAACGGTGAAGAGGTCACTGACATTTATGTGTCTTTTTGTTTCATCTTCAAAAATGAGTGTTGAAACTTGGGATTATTGTGAGATAGATAGCGACTTATCAATTTTATTTCTTAAAATGCACATTCTATTTTATGGGGAAATCAGGCATAAGAAGGGTAACCATGTGTTTTAATCTATCGCATGAAATCTGTTTGAATATCGTGAAGAATTTGGCTTTGCATAAAATAGTTAATACTGTAAAGCTGGGTAAGAACCCAGCATGTTCCACCCACCTGAAGTTTTGATATGGCGTTAGTAATGCAAAGTACATATAAAATATTCACTGCATTCTGAGAAACGGAAAATCAGAGCTCCGCAGTCACTTGGTGACGAGCAATTAAAAAAAAATTGCTGTCATTTATTTTCCACATCATCGATATAGCCCCCAAGCTTTTCTAATTGGATTAAAAAGTTTTTGCTGTCATTGCTACCCTTTCCCCTTCATCGTCCCGCTGGTGTAGCTACAATGTAGTATTCTGACGTCACGAGAAGAGTAAATTGGTGTCAACTATTCCAGTATAGCCTCAGACTAGTCTTAGAATCAGACATGAAGCTAAGTGTACAGAGTATGCTTTCTGCTTTACTGCATCATTCATGCATTGAAACCAAATTCAACATTTTGTGTTGGACAGACTTTTAATGCTGATAGTCTGAGCATAAAGTACTTTAATAATCTTTTGTTTTATCATGGGATGAGATAAATTGCAAGCTTCCTTTTCATAGCACTGTACATCGGGCTTCCGGATAGCCTGACCTACAATGCATCAATGTACTTTAGAGGCTGCGCAATGTAGACTAGCCATTGTAGGTTATTCGGCAGCTGGCGTCCGATGGTGACGTCACTGCTACGTCGATTTGCTGGAGAGCCAGCCGAGGGCCGCTGCCTCATTCATGGAGAGCATCAGAGCCTTGGGGAGGGAGTTAATTTAATGGCATCATGTCTGAGAAAATGATGAAAGTAATTAATAATGCCAACTAGGGATGCTACGTGGATGTGATCATGCATTTTTGGTCGATATTACTTAAATTGATCATACTATTAAGACCAATGTGGAAAAAGATAAAGGAAAAGACATTCTGACTTCAAATGATGCTATCTCACAAAGTCTTTTATTTTTATGTTTTAATGTCTTCAATTTTAGTACTGGTCAGTTCATTTGGAATGGAAAGCACATTTTGTAATCACTCTATAAAAGATAGCCATTAAAGGTGTTATAATCATGAACATTTGTTTTGTTTGTTTGTTTTTCAAACAACACAATAGACTGATCTGTGAAGTGGCTTGAAAGACAGACAATGAGAGGAAAAATTTTGCAGGGAAACGCCAACCTAATTGGAGATAATATACAGTAGTTGTACAAAATATCGATCCTGAGTTGGACATAGTGACGTTTAGGTAGAATTTAATCTTTGCTCTTTTGAGTTATGACCTTCAATTTGTGATACTGTAAAACATGATATATTTGTGGCATGAAATTTTTGCGAATTGGAGCTGATGGCCTTTTCCGCGGCATGAAACCACCGGCATTCTGTGCATTTAGTGTAGACAAGAACTTTCGCGCTCATTTTAATTCTGTGAATCTTGGCTCTCCTGAAATTCACAAAATTAGAATGCACACAAACATTCCTTGTTTTGCAGTTTTTAGTTCTTTAAAAGAAGAGCCTAACCCTTAAATTCTCGCATCAACATAGGTAACTTGCTTACAAGTATACAATGTTTATGACGTTTGTTCAGGTGATGATCCTACATACATGTACATGAGTGAGTTGATGTCAGAGCCTCAATATGAAAGTATCTGAGGGCTTTGACTGCAGTTTTGTGACCTGCAGTTTGCCGAACAATGCTCAAGCATTCTTGTCAGCGAAGAAAATTTCAGGGCATCATGTGCAGTGACATTTACAATGGGCTTTCTCTTGAAATTGTGTGTCACATTGAATTTTCTGCCTGCGAGGGAAGCTCAGGGGGAGGTTGAGGGGAGGGGGATGGGGATGGGGATGTATCTGGGCAAGTAAAAGGAAACACATTGTCTGGTTATGTATTCTTTGTTTTTCCCCTCTACTCCTTGATGCCAAAATATGCCCTGTAACTTTTTAAAGAAGAAATCCACTCGAAAAACTGATAAACTTCAAAAGAAAGAGAAAAATATTCCAAACAGAATGATATAAAAATAACAAAAATCGGATAAGAAATAAGGAAGATTTTCAGACATTTTTTGAAATTTCACATTTTTTTTTTTGAAAACATTTCTTGACCAGTCCTTATGGATATTCAAATTTAAGCAAGTTGATGATGTCATACCCTCACAATTTTTCATGTACAATGTATGTTATAGTAATAAAGTATATAAAATGTATAAGAATTGTTATTTTTAGCTAATACTTTAAGTAAAAGTATGTTCCTTTACCAAGATATATCAGAGTTAACTTTTGCTCATTTTTATTTTGGGTGGTTTTAAGACAAATTTTATATTTATACAGCTGAAATATGAGATTTTTGTCATTCCTGTGCATGAAATAAATGGGACATTGTGAGAGCATGACATCGTCAACTTGCTGATTTGAATATTCATAAGGACTGGTCACGAAATGTTTTCCAAAAAAATGTGAAATTTCAAAATGTCATATCTTCCTTATTACTGATCCGATTTTTGTCTTTTCTGTATCGTTCTATAGGGAATATTTTTCTTTTCCTTTTTAAGTTTTATTTATTTTCGGGTTTGATTTCCTCTTTAAACTTAGATAGTCTTCTCTTTTATCCCCCATCCCATGAAATGCAGTGAGATTATTCTTCTTTGTCTACCACCTCATTCTCTTTCTCTTCTTCTTTCTTCTTCCTTCTTCATCTTGTTCTTTTTCTCATTATTTTCCTGTTTTCAATTTTTTTATAGAATTATTATTATTATTATTATTATTATTATTATTATTATTGTTATTATTATTATTATCATCATTATTATCATTGTTATCAATACTACTACTACTACTACTACTACTACTAATGTCGCTATTGTTATTGATATTATTATTGTAATCACATGCTTGTGGATGGATTGTCTTTTTTTTAATTGATTATATACTTACTGTAAGCTTAGATTGCATTAGCTGTCATCATGCTCTTTAACAATGTACATAATTACCCACTTCATCTCCAAAGTCTATGTTAAAGCGCATAATATAGACTATGACACAGTTGACATGTAGTCAATGTGTCACTACTGTTGTATCAATGATTTTCCTGGAATTGGTTGTCCACTGGAAATTAAACAAGATAAAATTTGATATGACAAAAACTTTGAACTTGATTTTCAAAAAGAAAATAGATTTGGTCCATTCATCATACCTTTGTACAGAAAGCTTGTTCATCTCCTCTGTATCAACAGCTGATATACTTAAAGTAATACAGTTGAATGCTGTAATAAAAATGCCCTCTAGGATACTGATCTATGAATATATGCATATCTCATGGGAATGTCTGTTACTAGCCATTTAAACAGAAACGCAGTGTGAAAGGGTCAGTGTGAAAGGGGTTGTGGAAATGGTGCTTTTCAGTACAACACGTACTCAGCACCAACGCATGCTGACACACGTGACTCAACAACACAGTTTGACTGCAGGGATAAAGCTTGATGTCAAATTCACAATCAAGACGGAATGCTGAGTAGCCTCTCTGCTTTGGAAACTCACAACAGAGAGTAACCCTTGGAAGTTTTGAATCATTTCGAATGAAAGCCGTTAAGATTTGGGGATGGAGACTAATAATAGCTGGCCCACAAATGGCTAAAGAAAGTTGGTCTTTGTCAGTACTGAAGATTAATGCTGTGCAAGTTAGGGAAGTCAAACACAAAATATACAGCAGTTTGAGTCATGTTTCAACTGCTGTGAGGTAAGATGATTATTTATAACAAAAAGGTTTTCTGTGACATGGACATTTTTGACATGTTGTGAAAATTGAGATCACTGTGTTTCGCCAAATTTAGGTCTACAGGCCACATGTTAAATTTCTGCTGAAAAATCTGTCTGAATAAAAAAAAAGATGAATGCATCGTAATCTTGGTTTTCCCCCAATTCTTTGATGACTTGTTACTGTGTAGTGGAACTCTCTATAATGTTAAATTTGCCTCCATTTCATGTGAGGTTTGTAATATGATACACTGAATAAGCAATAACAGCATATAAAATACTGTATTATATATTTCCAACTATAAAGCAAGGCCTTTTAAAAGCTGCATTTCACAACAGGGTGGTGACGAAAAACTGGATGAAAGATACTGCCACTGTTAGTTTAGTGACTTTTTGAAATTTAATGATATGAAGTGTGTGTCTTGCGGTCTATTATTCTTTATCATGTGGAAACCTGCGTCTTTCTGTCCTGTTGCATCAGTTTGTGGCATTTTGAGGAAATAAATTTCTTGAGATGTCTCAGCAGATATGAAGTATATTTTTCGCTTTTCTAGAAGCTCTCAATTACAACTTCCATCACATTTTTCCACCATTGTAATCTTGTTCTCAAAGATTTTTAGTGTTTAGCAAAAAGGCAAGAATTGCCTTTACACTGATACATTTTATTCACTTTTTTTTTTTTTTTTAAAGCTGACGAAGTCTAATTGAGTGGAATAGAGATGTAGGGCATCATGAAGGGAAAGAAAAACACCCTCTAAAATCGATTTGAGTATTTAAGATAAATTGTGTGTCATACCACTGTAAAGGCAAAGAGTTGTTTTTTTTTTTTTTTTGGTGACACATATTCAAAGGAAACATGTCAACTTTCAAGGTGTAGGCGTACATCATCTCATTTTCTGTTTTTGACTCATTGCTGACTAAGATATTTTAATGTCCTTTTTTCAAATACCAGGTTGAAATTGATATATGCAATTGATACCCATTTTCTTTTCTTGTAGATAGGTATAAAACAACAATCAGTACTCCTGCAATATCTTTTTTTCCCCTTCTTTTTAAAGTCTGCACAAGGAGGCACACTGTAAATATAACAGAAATACCCCTAATGACATTGAAGTGGACCACTGAAAACTATAATTGTACCTTGACATACAGCGTAAGTACCAGAGGTAATTGACAGGTATCTTACTAATCTGTACTTTGCTGTAAAAGGTAATTTATAGACTACAAGAGGGGCTGATAATTGAGATTTCATCCTTCAATGGAGGAGATAATGCATGGGTCAGAGCTCAAATGTGAGATTACTGTGGCCTAATCAGTGTGACAGTTGATATCCGCGCAGTGTACATTGTACTTTATGCCTGTGTCTCCCCTGGCCGAGCAGTCCTTGGAGGTCGGGCCACCTAACTAGCCTGACGTCACGGGACGGCGATGGTGGCCGACAGACCCCTGGCTACCGTTGCTCCCGTCACGGCTCCATTTAACGGCAGTGATGTCATCACTGACGTAGACTGTTGAATTTGATGAAGTGGATTGTCCAGTCAGCCAGAAGGGGTTAATTCATCCTCTTTTTGAGTTAATCTTCTTGCGATATTGTGACCCTCCATGGATGTTTGTCTTGGAGATAGTTGCATCTCCTGTGGCAATTCCTGGAACAAAAATTGTTTTTACCGGAGATAATCCTATCTTGTTTGATTTTAAAAAAAATTCTTTTCTAAAGACACTTGTTGCATGTATACATAATGAAGTGAAAAAAACCAACCAAACTTCCAGATACACTTTTCATAACTCTGACTGTCCATGAAAGAATATTCATAATGCTTTGATAGTTAATTAGTTTCGCCTTCTAACCATCATTACAGTATTTACCATTTTTGCAGACCTGTGTGTTATATGACCACTGCTCTGAATATCTTTTTGTCATTCATCATCACTTCTTTTTCCTCCTTAAAAACTATTGTATTAAAATCACATTTGTTGTTGTTGACATAAATCAGAATTTATTTTGTGTTCATATAATACACAGCAAATGCAATGTAGACAATATGGTTTGCAGAGTGCTGTGATGGTTTGGTGATTTATGTTCAATTTTATTTATTTTTTTTTGAAGGAGGGGGGGGGGATAACTTTTTTGAATTGCTATAGGTGAAGGAACACTGTAGGTTGTTAACATGCCTGGAATAAATACCTAGGCCCTACTGGATATTCCATCTAGATTGTGATCTCTAGAATTTCATAGGCTCTCTCGAGTGTGATAATATTTTCATTCAAATGTTGTAGCCTACAGTCTCATCCTTTTGTGCGATGAAAAAAATCTCCCCAGAATGGACGGGCAGCGAAAAAGGCAGAAACGAAGGAAGAAGAGCGCGGTGGAGAAGCTCTTGTGTGTGGCAAGGCACGATCAACATCTTGTTCGTCTTTGCGCAAATGTCATAAGGCGAAGTTAAAGGTCATTCCTGCTGGTTGATGCATTCCTCATATTGCCCCCTTCTCACTCTCTGGCAGATTTCCCCCCTCCTTTATTATTATTCTGACAAAGGAATTGGCACAGTTTTCTGATATTTAATGCTCCAGCAATTGTGAGAAATGTCGACAAAGTGTTAATCTGTTTAATGGCTTTGTTATATCTGTCTTTCTAATTTGATCACCTCCCCCAGTCTTCACATGAACCCCAAATACATTGTAGCTTCATACATTGTACGTATATAACAGTCTATGTCTCGCTGCATTTCAACATACATTGTGTTTATGTGGGCCAATGAAAGTTATAAGCAAAATATCAATTTGATGTAGGTTGAACTTTCTATGAAGTGAAATTGCCTATGAAAGGTCATGCAGACACAAAGTCATGGTTACTGCCCACTCGTGTTATAGCTTTAGCATCATCAGCAATTTGGGTATATTTGGTACTACTTTGTACATGTAGATTTAAACACAGGAAGTGTACATAAGGTCTCCATCAACCTCATTTGCAGTAAATGGTACTTTATCTCTCAGTATTTCACTTAATGCCTCTCCCGTTTTTGTTTTTTGTTTTTGTTTCACTTTAATTTCATTGCATTTGTCACCATTCAGTTGCACTGCTGTTCAGGGTCATGTGCCACCATATGCAGCTAGATGAATGGAACTGAAGATAGGAATAACAGTGGTTGAGCCCTGTAAAAGTTACGAGCACATTAGATTGTATGCACACTACGTGTACAATTCATGTCCCTTCATATCTGCTCTCTGCACTTAAAAAAAGGTACCCTGAAATACTAATTTATGCATGTTGGTTTGTGTTTATTTATGATACCCATAACATCACTTTTGCGGTGAAACAAATATCTAGAAACATTCCATATATTTTTAACTATTTTTCTTCAGATTACTTGGATATGCCCACAAAAAATCCTTCCAAACCAGTACTCCTGTTGTGACCTCATCTGTCAATCATTGCGAAAGTACTGATCTGTTTCACAAAAGACAATGGAATGCACCTTCCCCTCAACTCAGCATAACTTGCATGTTCCCTCGCCATATCTTTTGTTAGTCACATTAATATCACAGAAATCAGTACTTTTTTAGCAATGATTGACAGATGAGGTCGCAACAGGAATATTGGTTTGGAAGAATTTTTGTGGGCATATCCAAGTAATCTGAAGAAAATAGAAGAAAAATTAGTTAAAAATATATGGTATGTTTCTAGATATTCGTTTCACCGCACAAGTGATGTTGAGGGTATCATAAATCAAAACAAATCAACATGCATTAACTGTATTTCAGAGAACCTTTAACTACAGTACAATGCATTGTAGTCTTGCCATAGTGAGGTGAAACATAAGGAGAATGTGCTTTTAAAGGGGCATAGTCCCGGTAGTGTAGAGGGCGCTGTTGATGATACTGCTGATCACCGTTAGCATTGATATGAAGATAACCGAAGTTGAGCTGTCATCAAGAGCAAAGTGCATAGCTGTTGCTAAATAACGTTGCCTTCGTTGTCTTCTCTGCACATCGCGCAGTCTGTAGTAATACCAGGATGCGTGCATATATGTGCTTGTTATTATGACATCACAAAAGAAGTTTGCTAAAGCTGTCATCCCCCTCAGCCGAATGATGAGCCAAACTGTGGTCCGACCACTGACTACAGTGAATCGGACTTCTTCGGACTCAGGGAAGTGGGCCAAAGCGTAAGCGCTTAGGAGGAGTCGATAGCGTAGGTCTCTATAGGAAACTTGCGCCGTGCGCCCGTGTATGCATTTGACTAAAACACGGGGACCATGCACCTTTAATGTGGTAAAGTGTTCAGTCCTGATTTTATTCTATGTCTTAACCTTGATGGAAATTCAGAATTTCTTTCATTGTAAGAAAATTTTGAGCACAAAAAAAAGAGGAAAAAAATGATTTGTGTGGATATAAAGGGCAAAATTTACCATCACAAACCAAACAGTGGGCAAAGTTGTGTGCTGTGTCAAAACCTGCAAATTACCACTGTCTTTGTAAAAGTCTATGTGCTTGCAGTAATAAAGTGATTAAAAAAAAGTTTAACATTGTGTTTTGTGGAAAGTTCTACCATTCAGATTTCAGTAAATTTGTTAAGGTCAAGTTGATCACGATGTTGCGTTATGCTTTGATGAAGACTATAAAATGGTCGAATAGAACCGCATCAAATGAAGGTATTATGGGTTGATCATTCTTTTTTTTGGGGGGGGGGGTGGGAATGGAGGAAATGAACTTTATTGAGCATTTCTTCTTTCTTCTGTCAAACTCGTGGGAAGGATTCTTGGCAGTCGCCAACTCCATAATTTCCTGAATCGGTGTCTCAGCATCCTAAATTTAGTCGTTTCCCCGCGCTCTGCTTGTGCAGGACTCTGGGAATTTTTCTTCTTGCTTATCTCAGTCTCCTTTTGTCTGCCGCAGTTTATTTCGGTACAGCATGGGCTGGAGGTGGACTTGCACTTGTAGGTGGCAAATTGAAAAAAAGGGGATGGGATGGGGTGTGTATGAACATGGGGCTGTTTGGATTAAAAAACAAAAACAAAAACGGTTTCTCCACTCATGCCTCATTGCAGTTAATATACTTGGAAGGAAGTACAATGTATCATGGTGGCCAGATCTGAAGTAATTGCAAAATTAATAGTCAGGAGTTACAGTGCTCTGTGGCACTAATGCAGTCTGGTTGATGATTATTTGACATTTTCTCTCTTTTTTTTTTTGAGGCTGGTAGAGTTGAATTTTTCTGATTTTGTTTTTCTTTCTTCAGGTTGCTGTATAAACAGAAAATACAATGTACACACACATTGTACATCATAGACACACTCACACACGTACATTGTACACACAGACCAACATAAGCAAGCCTGTTGAGAATGGATAGAAATAATTCAATTTGTAGTTTCATGTTTGGAGCTTTCAAACAGGCAAAAATGTTCAGGATGTGTGGCATTGCTGCTAATATTGTAATGCTATTAGGTTCAATTCAGGCAAGCTGAACTGTAGATTGTTACATACCGACTGTTAAATACAGATCAAACTTCCAATAACTGCATCAGTGCAGTGTTAACATAGTACTGTACTGAGACATTTTTCTTTTTTTTTCCCCCTGTGTGTCAGGTAAATGTCCTTTCTTGAAGAAAAATGAAGATTTGATCACTACCCGTACTCAAATTTATGAAGTTTTCCGTCGAGATGTTTTCATTGCAACTGATTGACAAATTGCCCTACATCGACGTAAATAAGCGCTTAATTGATCAGTGTTTTAGTAGTAGCCATGATAAAGAAAATCATGGGCGTACATACTTGAGCAGGATTCGAACCCACGACCTCCTGATCACCGGACAGGCGTCATCTCCACTAGACCACCGAGCTTTCGCCCGACAGCAAGTGTTGGTTCTAATCCTTATAGCATGCAGCGGGTAGAGAGTATGTACGCCCATGATTTTTTATCATGGCTACTACTAAAACACTGATCAATTCAGTGCTTATTTACGTCGATGTAGGGCAATTTGTCAATCAGTTGCAATGAAAACATCTCGACGGAAAACTTTATAAATTTGAATAACAAAGCAGTACCCGCTGCATGCTATAAGGATTAGAACCAACACTTGCTGTCGGGCGAAAGCTCGGTGGTCTAGTGGAGATGACGCCTGTCCGGTGATCAGGAGGTCGTGGGTTCGAATCCTGCTCGAGTATGTACGCCCATGATTTTTTTTTTTTTATCATTGCTACTACTAAAACACTGATCAATTCAGTGCTTATTTACGTCGATGTAGGGCAATTTGTCAATCAGTTACCCTTACTCCATGAAAATAATGACTTGCAAGTGCTTGTCAAGCACCAATTCTACCTCGAGTATGATGCTATATAGAAGAGCAGCTTGAAATCATTAGCTTGTAAACAGCTCAAAAACAAATGAAAACGACTCAGGAAGAGGAGATAAATGTGTAAAAATGAGATTGATTGAATGAGCTTTCCTGAAATAAAATCTTTTAAGATTCAACAGATATGTATTTGATAAGTGTGACTTTCTAATATAGGCCCTACACACTGTACAAATTTGTTACATGCCTAATATGATAGCCATAATCTGAGAAAGAATTATTTTGATCATTTTGATTGATATGACCAACGTGTAGAGAGTGAATGTATACTGTAATGAGACAGGTTTTTTTTTCTTTTTATTCCTTTTTTTAGCAGAGACCATGACAAGAGACCATTCTTGTTTATGATCATAATTTTCCATACTTTTTGTTACATTTTGTGTTTTTATGGATTCTATTGAAGTTATTTCTTTCCTATCTTACATGTCACAAATTGTGAGTGATCGCCATTGAGACAGGAGGATTCGTTTGTCTCTCTCAAGTTCGAGAAAACTTGAACTTCTCGTTGCCTAGCATTGCCTTCCACTGGAATTGTCAGAAATCTAATATCAGGATAGCGGGTCTTGAAATTCAGTGGTACCTTCACGTTCTAGAAAGAGAACACACTGAAATTGTAGGTATACAGTTTAAAGAAAAAAAAAAGGATGAGGGAAAGAGAGAAAGAAATAGAAGACACAGCCACAAATAATTTTCCTGCTGGCATACGATTCCAGAGTAGAATCCCTGAAGTCAAACAGGGAAGATTAGAAGTGGCGATGGGATGCATTGTAATTGTGATGTTTATCACGTCACATGGACCGTGAACTAGAAACACCAACACCCTATGAACCCGGGAAAGTGGTATTCCACCGCACGTGGACTGACACCACGGCCGATCGGCACTGTTTTGACTCAGACGACGTGTCGTGCACGTGATATCTCTCTCCGGCGCACTCCACTCCCATCCCCGATCCCCCTTCATCCCGCTATAACCTGTTGTCATATTGACATCATCAGTGAGGGAGATGGAGTGTCGGGGAATTGGCATTTATGAGTGAAAGAGAGAGTGGGCTGGGAAAGGGAGAGGGAGATTGTGGATGGAGAAAGAGGGGGAGGGGGAGAGATGGATTGATAGATGGATGAAGACAGTGATGCAGTGATGACACGAGCCAGAGACTTTGATTACATTGCAGCACGTCAGCATCCAATGAGGTAGGCAGACTTTGGCTTTTTTGTGATTTGCAGTTCTGCATGTGGTATAGGGACTCGCTCTTGGGGGCTAGCTAGGTGAGCCGGTGGTCGTTCACTGCGTCCATCTCTTGCTCGGCTACATGTATCTTGACAGTGCAGTTAGGGGGTCATTTGCTGCACATCACTAAAAAATCTCATATTTTTGTCAGTTCTCATCATTTGTTACTATTTCAACGTCGTAAGCCATTTTGATTGAGTTGTAAATGCCGGATCATTGGTTCTAATCATCTACAATGATTGGTAGGCGTGTATTTAATTTCTGTTTTCTTTTCTCTGGAGTTCTGGCTTTACAGTGCTTTTTCTTTGTGTGTCTTTGTTGTGTGCACATATGTACAGATGTTTGTACATGCATTGTATGTGTGTGTGTGTGTGGTGTGTGTGTGTGTGATGTGTTGGCGTATAACACAAACTCCCACACACTAAAACTTGCTTGTACTGTATAGACCTATTTACTTGAGCAAATAATCCGTTGACTGAATTGCATTAATTAGTCATTGAATGCTCAAGAAAAATCCTTCTTCACTGTATTGGGTGAGTATAGATCATATATGTTTTGATGCTCCCTGAATATTTTTGAATTTACAGAATTGTGCTATGGAGTTTTGATGTAGTAATGTAAAAGAACATTTTAAAGAAAAAAAGTTGCTGTCTTTTTCAACACAAAATACTTGTATGTAAAAGTGAATTTGTCCATTTTTCAAACAACAGTTTACAAGATTCTTATGTGAATGAAATGTGTGCTGAGCTATGTCAAAATGATATTGTGATGTCCATTTTAAGAGGTCTGGGCATAACATTGTACATGTTGTACTAATTTGTGAAGGGATTTAATTAAGAGTACAGGTAAGTATAGAAGCTATGGCGATGGTCTTTTACACATGTGTGTATGCTGATTGTCACTTTAGGATTTTACATGTAAGGATGTGAAACAGAAGGGCATTTCCACAGTAAAAGGGCACATTCCCCCCCCCCCCCCCCCCCCGCATATAATACCAAATTAGAACACTTTATGAGTGATCATTTTGCCCCCAAATTGCTTCATAGAAGCAATCTACTGAAATGAAAAAAAAAAATGGGAGTAATTACACTGGACAGACATCTGATGCATTAACATATGGAGGTCAAATAATGAATGCTCATTGAAACTTTGTTTTTCAATTGAATGGCCTAATATTGATTAGAAAAGATAATAACAGTTCTAAAATTCTATTGGACATTGTGTTTTCTACCATGTCGTAGTGTGTAACGTACAGCTGTACGTAACGTGGACAGTCAAAACTGATTGCATTTCTGTCTGTCCATGTTACAGTACAAATACGTACTGTACCTTATACACTAATTACACAATTTTAGGCAAAGTTACCTCTCAAAACGTGTTATAAAAGATTGTATTGTATTGTATGGGGGGGGGGGGGGGTAATTGCTTATTGGAAACAGAAGATAAAGCAACATCCCTGAAATGTACCCTTTTACTGTGGAAATGCCCAGATCTTATTATGCATTATTCAAAACCACGTTGTATGGAGGATGGGGAGCTCACAAAATACAAAAGTTAATCGATTGAAAATAAGGATATGAGTTCATATTTGCTTGTTTGGAATCTGTGAAGTTTCTTGAAGGGTACGGTTAGATTTTGGTGAAAAATATAAAAGTGTGTATGAGTTGGCGCTGGCTTTTGGCAAATTTTTTGGCTGAGCTGCTTAGCACAATATTGAGGTCTCATGATTTATTCTGAACTGGAAATTTAGGAGTTTCAGACAACCCTTTATCAGTGATTCTTAGGACAGGTGTTACATAATTTTGTAATTTCACATTGATCAGAATTTCCTGTGGTCTAGGGGGCATTTACACACTGTACAAGGGTGTAGTAATCAATTTGATCATCAACCCACCTTTGTGCCCCAGCCATGCCCATATGTTGTTTAATTTTGTTGCTCCAGTATACATGTATCATGAAATATGATTGAATAATTAATTGATTCAATCTATCTGAAAAAGTAAGATATTTGTTTAAACTTAAAGGGATCGTATAGTTTTGGTTGAGACCTAATTTCAGGTTTCTAACATTTTTTGGTGAGATAATGGGAAACCTATTATGAAATATGAAAGAGCATGTAATTCTATGAGGAATTCAACGTTTATTTGATGAAAATTGGTTTTGAAATGGCTGAGATATCCAAAAATGAGCGATTCTAATAAAGTGTGGGACCCACACTTTATTACGATCACTTTGTTTTACTTTGTTTTTGGATGATTCAGTCATTCCAAACCCAATTTTCATCAAATAAACTTTGAATTCCTCTTAAAATGGTATGCTCTGTACTATATCATAAGTGTTTTCTTTGTATCTCGCAAAAAGTTAAAAGCCCAATTCTCATCTCCACCAATACTGTACCATCCCTTTAACATCAAGGTCTGAAATACATGTTATTGAAACTTGTCAAAATTGTTCAGATCAAGACTTCCAAGAAGTAAAATAAGGCATCAGTCCTCTGACTTTAAAAAGGTTTTTGAGATAGTAATACAAAGTACATAATTTGTATGCACAGTTTGATAATAACATTTAGAGCTGTTGGCACACATTTGTGCTCTTGCAAATTTATGAATTTGCTTACAAAGTTGTACCGACCTTTTAAAACCTACATCTTCAGGGAGAGCTAGTCAGTTCTTCATCATATATATATAGAATTTTAAGGTTGGAAAGTTTCATTAAAGAATGAACTTGACGTTTCCTGCGTGAAACAGGGTGTGTTTGATAGAGTGTGGGCTTCAGCATCAAAATGAGCTTTATGTGAATTGCTCTTTGATGTATTCATTGTGTAGAAACCAGAAATTAAGTTCACTGTGCTTGTACTACATGGAGCAAAATGTTGACAAAGATTTTTTTTTGTTTTCATTGTGATGTGTAATATGTCATGAAAAATCTACTCATTCCACAAGCCACCAGTTACACATTAATTAATAAACAGTGGTTACAGAAATGCATTTAGCCTGTATCTTGCCTTTTTTTTTTTGCCACAAAAGGGAAGAAAAAATAAATTGAAGGATAATCCGTTTTAACAAGCTATCCATAATTTTGAGCATTAATAATAGACAAAGAAATTTGGTATGGATTTATCAACATTTTGCAAATTTTGTGTAATCTTAGCAGTGAGCAGTCAGCTCTGTAAAAGAGTTGAAAACTTTCCCAGACCCCTTCTATTGTCTTTAACAAGGTTGGATATCTGTGAGTATAGGAAACTCCTTCCTTTGGCGAGAGATGTAGCACTGATCTATTTGTAGAAGGCACTTTTACATCAACCTGAAAACCAAAACAACATCACGAGCACCAGCCAAATAAGTTGTTGTGGAGCGCGGGTAAGGTGGCAGTGATTTGAAGAAAAAGAAAATCATTGTTACTATTTCCTTCTTTTTTTTCTCTCTCTCTCTGAGGGGGTAATTCTTTGGGCGTGACCGTCATTCACAAGCGAGTATTTCACATTGAAATTTCATTCTTTGTGTATGTGTCTTGTCTGCCTACCCCCTTCCAGGTATATCCCCCGACAGCAGCTTGGCGTCTAACATGGACGGAGTGGAGGAAGGCAAGGTAGCCGCACAGGAAGAGAATGGTGCTCAGGTAAGAGGGAGAGATCCGCTCCAGCGGGGACGGGAAGTGGGGAATGAGGAGGAATGGAGAGGGAAACCAGATTTGGATTGGGTTGAGGAGAGATAATAAAAGGTTTAGGATGAATCCACTGACACCCCCCTCTCCCACTCCACCCCTACCCCCAAACAAAACAATTTCAGGAGGTTCAAAGTGTCATTTTGTGGAGTTAACAGGAGATGCTAGATTAATGTGTCTTGAAGCACCTAGAATTACGACAACTAGAGTCAAAATTCGTTCCCATTGGGGGCTGTGTGGAGGATATCATCTGTATTTGCATGCTGTCTGGTCTTGTCCTGTCTGGAGAAAATATTCATGGTTGTCTGCCTATATTGGGCAGTTGATAACTTATTTTTAGTCTATGCCTAACCCCTTGAATAACTTAAAATGTATACATACACTCTTTCAGATATGGGATTTAAACTTTGCTATTTCTCATTTCTTTCATGTGTGTGTGGGATAAAACCAGTCACAGGTGGCACATCTCTACCAAATTAAAAAGAAGACATATGCACACAATGTCACTTTGTGAACATATGGATGCACTTCAATGCAATATCTTAAGCAGTATTAGAAATTAAACAATAACTAGTCAAGTGTTAACAGAGCAGTACTTAGTGCTATTTGGAATTTATGAACATACTATAAAAGCTGTTGATTTGGGGCTCTGTGACGGCAGAGAGTAGTATTCAACACTTACTGTTAATGTACTGAAATAATAAAACATTTGAATGGCTCATATGAAATTTCATGGAAAAATAAACTTCACAAAAAAACTTTGTAAAAGTAGGTTGTAGGTGGACTTACATCGCAAACCCAAATATTTGTCAAAATTTCTGTGTAGTACTGTGTCTGCGTTTCTCCCCATTCAAAGTAAGATACTGCTGTGTATCTGTGTTTTCACTCTTCAACTCCCCTTTTCTGGCTGTGTTTACATACGTGTGCCCACGATGCGGTTTACACTTAAAGTTGTTTTCTACCCGTGCACTTGTCTGTCTGTGTGTACCACCTACATTGATATAGCCTCGCTGTATTCAACAATGAGTTGAATCTGATCAATGACTCCATTCAAATATTTTATCTGCTTTCATCGAGGAGTTGTTTTCTCTGTACAATCCCATTTCAGTATCATATTTCATCTATGTATCTGTTATGTCCGCAGTCCATGTTCTGTTTTGATTACCTCTTCCCTAGTACTGTGCCTACAAACCAGTTGTTTTCAGTGGAAGAGTGAACCTGTTTATGTTTTTGAAGTGGTACATTCTAGATTTGCATGGACTAATAGAAGAGATTATTTCAAAACAGCTCTCTGATATTATTTTACTGTTAACAACATCGACAATCGATAACTGACCAGTAATCAACAAAGAAGCATGTTGCTTGGGACCTTAATGAATCTTAATGTTGTATTCGACCAACATGATATCATCTCCCTTTTTGCTTACGTTGACAACTACATTGGATAACATGTTTGTTTGCGGAAAGATGTTATTCAACATACAATACACAGTGAAGGGTTCATACAAATGCACACTCTGCAAAGATGAGCACACAGTGTGGTTCTAGGAAAGACACTTGTCCCAACGTTCATGCTGTATTGAAATGGCTGCCGTCTAATGTTTCCTTCTTGTTGCCATTTAGATCTAAGCATACAAACGTGTATATTCACAATGACCAACCAACAAAAACAAGTGTGATGCTCAATATTCAGATAAACAGGGCATAGCATAAATGCAATTGTGCACATGTTGTCAGTTTTCAGGCAGCCACATACACGTATGCAGTGGTCGAAATGAAGAGAAGAAAACAGTCACAATAAATTTTAAATACACTTCAAGCAGAGAAGGGTGAACTAAACCAGAATGGACTTGCCAGTGAAAGGGGATTTGCATAGCACACTGCTCTATCTCTTTAAAAGGTAGTCACATGATATGACATTGATAATGGAGTCAAAAGGACAATTTCATAGTTAAAAGTAAAATTGAAATTTAAGAATGTCACTGCATTCTGTGCAATGTCATTGAAGTTCAGCTTGAATATTATATACTTTGTGTTGATATAAATCAAATACATTCTTTAATGATTAGCACTTTTTAGACTAAAACCTTAGAGGGTTTGTATGAAAACTATAATCTGTGCATCTTCCCAAAAGGTTCTTAAATTCTTTAATCATTTGAATAATAATGGAAAATGTTTGGAAACTCTGAATGCGCGCTGTACAAATTACCGTACGTTAGAAAATGGGAATATGAGTGACAGTAAGAAAAATATTACGGAATAACAAGGCAGACTGTTTGCAAGATTATCTAAATCTGGAAGTGAAGAAATGGAGAGAAAAATCTTGCTTATTTACCATGTACTGATTGACTTTGCATCTTTAGTAAAAATGTGTGTCCTGTTGTGTGGAAATTTGATGATATATAAAATGAAAAATGTCATGCTGAAATACTGTACTTTCAGTTGCATACATTACTGTGCTTCTTGTGTTTGTAATGAATTGTTGAACATGATGGTATACATTATTATGTGCATGGTACGGTTGATGTGTGGTATCATTCCTTTTCTAACCTCCTAACAACTTTATTTACATTTATGTATGCTTCTTGTGTATACTTCTTTGATATCATATGCATCTACTAATTATTGCTAACATCCATCTCATTATGCTACACTAATACTCTGTACCCGTTCTCACCTTTTGTTTCCTTATAATCACAAATCTACTCTATGATTATGGTTGTGTGCAGTGCGGTGCATGTTCCTAACCCTACATTTTGGTGATTGACAAAACCAAACGTGCCATGCTTAGGTGGGACCCCTTAACTTATAGCTGTTATGCCAGCATCAACTTCATCAACACCTGGCAACCTCAAGCTATTGTACCACAACTGAGGCAACTTCAGCAACAGATCTAATCAAGAAACACGCCCTGCACAGCTGTAAATTTGGCATCAGAGCATAGTAAGGGAAGCGGGGATGCATCGAGACTATGATAGTGGATACAGGATAGCGTATCATGCAGATAAGTGCTTTAGCAGTCAGTCCCTTCTTGGGTGTGCAGAAATAGCTCATTCACTTCAAATTCTTGCTCGAGTGTGGAAGATGATTTTAAATGAAATGCATCAAACAGATGATATTGCACTGCCATTGTCAGTAATAGAAAGGGGGGGGGGGTGATGGTGGTGTCAAACCATTACACTGATATCTAGTAAATCATCTTACAAAACGGTGGGAAAAACTTTGGAGGAAACCTGCGAAGTGGGAGGAGGAAACGTTTGACATGACCCCATCTAGGAAGGTCGATGCTCTCCCTCAGCCAGACGCTGCAGAGTTTTGAGATCCATCCAAAATTCTGTTTGGTTTCACTCTTTGTTCCCCCTTCCCAACAGGTGAACGCCTCGTCACCTGTGCCGGTTACCGTGGTGATGGCGGCGTCGACGCCTCTCAGTCAGGCGGTGCCTGTCCAGTCTGTCATTCAAACAAACCACCAGCAGTCTGTCATTCAACCCACACCCATAGTCCAAGTTCAGGTTGGGACTGATTAAAGATAGAAAATGCCATGCAAACTATCATGCCTTTGAGCTCATTGTCATTGCGTGGGATAATTTGCCAATAGTAGATGTCACTGCAAAAGTCAGAAAAGAAAAAACCAAAACAAAAAGCAACTGCAACAAAACATGGCTAACAAAAGCTTCAGATAGAAAGGGATTTTTGTCTTTTTTGTGGAAAATTATTGTCGCTGTTCCAGTTTTAGGGAAGCCTGTACTGTGAAGTGTGATGTACATTGCACATGTAGGTGCTTCAGTTAGTCTCGTCCCCAGCCTTGAACGATGCTTCATATTGCTAAAAAGAGCTACACGTGCTGATTGCCCATACGTACCACCTTCATAGCAAGTGCTTACATCTTTATTTTTTTTTTCACACCTTGCAAGCGAGAATGGGTATGATTAGTGGATGTAGAATGTAGACTATAGCTGCTTAGTTTGCAATGATACCCGCCAACCAACCCCCCCTTTCCCATCTTTCCCCAGCCCCCCCCCCCCCATCAAATGTGTGTGATGTACTGTAGCTGCTGTGAATTGGACAGTAGACTTGTGTAGACCCGTGCACTCCCACGATATGGCAGTCCTGCTTGCATGCTGTTGCTTTGAGCAAGGAATATTACCGTGGGTAGGCGCTTTGAATCACCTAATAATGTGGTTCCATAGGTTGTAGTTTGAACCACGCACAAAGCATAATATCACCAGATAGTCGTACTGAAAGATGTGCTCTATTGTAGAACTGTCAGTGTTCATTTTCTTTACAAGCAAGAGTATGCGTATTAGTATTTTTTAAACAAGCAGAACGACCTCCCCAAAGAAAAACAGGAGAAAAACTAAAACAAAACAGAAAGATAAAATAATTGAAATGGATTTAGACCAAATATTTGATTATCTAGTAGCTAACACATATCTTTTCTGTCAAAACTGCAAATATTTCATGTTTGGAATTTATGATTATGTATTTTGTATATATGATAATAATACAAAATACTACTACTACTACTAATAATAATAATAATAATAATAACAACAGCAAGAATATTATAATAATGATAATAATAATAATTTTGTAATTCCCAGTGTTTGTATGCAGTCAGAAAATAATGAAGTGGGCATTCATTTCTAACATAAAACTAGCCATTCTTACTTGTACGTGATCTTTAGTTTTTGTACAATTGGGCTTTTGCTTTTAAATTTGTCCTTAGCCCAAACTTACCTGTATACACTGCAAGAACCACAGTAGTTTTCCGGTCATTGTAAACTCCTGCAGTGGATCTAGTGACTATTCTGTTGGTCTTGGCATTGTATAATAGAAAAAAAGACACATTTTTTTTTTTTTTTTGGGGGGGGGGGTGATAACCATGTTTATTACATCAGTGCTTTTGAACAATCCAAACCTGCTTCACATGATATGAAAATAGCTACATGAAGGGATCAGTGCACACACATTTAATGTGAAGACACTATGCTACAGACGCTTTTATCTGCTCCAGTACTTTTGCTTAAAATTCAAGTACTAAAGGGAGTAATTGTTGGACTCTTTGCTTTTTGAAAACATAATCTCATTTATATTATTCCCTCTTTTATAATTTGTATTAGAAGAAACTTAACAGTGTGTAATTGCAGTTATTGAGTGACTGAGTTTGAGAGGGTCGTTAACCTGCTCTACCTTGTATCTGGAGAACCTGGGTTGTGAATTGAAGGCACTTAAATAGGAACATTGCAAGTCTTACGCATGCATTTGTGTGCAATAGGCTGGGAGAGTTGGATTTTCCTCTTACACTTAATAGGATTATGAAATACTGTTACTGAACTGAGTCTAATGCAGTAAAAGGGTCGGTGGCCTGCAACCCACACATCTTGGATGTCACTGTGCGACACTGATGTAACATTTCTGGGAGGGTAATGCCACTCTTTAACATGGTGCATATGTACATTGTATGTAGAGTACAATGTAGGTGGCTGGTAAACTGTGCTGGTGTAATACTGTATATGCCTAATATTTCGGGAGGTTTTCATTTTCACGAATTTTGCGAGTCAGGTGCTTTTCGCGAAATTAAAGACACGCGAAAATAATGACTCTGATTCCGATATGAATGTGACGCATGTGTATCACACATTTCTCAGTTCAGTGCAGTACTCCAAGATGGCGAATTCAACCACTTGCGAAATCATCGGGAAGTCCCTGTTCACGAAAATTTAGACTCGCTAAATATAATATACAGTAGCTGTACCTGCCACAAGTTTGCATCAGTTTTCAATTTTCCCTCCTGGATAATATATCCTGTAAATAGTCATCTCAGCATATTCATGGCTGATAGCTCAAACCACAAAGGATGAAGGTGATAGTATAGTTGTACTTCTGATTAATCACCCAAATGAGTAGGGGGTATAAGTCACTTTTGATGAGGCGTCTCTTCCCCCCACTTGCTTTTTCGCCTCCCCAACTGTGAATCAGAGTTTTGGCTGGTGTTACGGTCAGTGTTTCGGATTACATATCATGTCTGGGACACTCAAGATGTGGAAAAAATGTGCAATTTTACACACACACATACAAATGTGCTACTGTATGTGTGTACTTATACAACATTCATGTCGACAGCTGAGAAGCAGAAGGGTGCTATCACATTTTTAGATTTGAGCGTAAACTTAAACGAAACAATAAATTTTTGTGAAGTAAAAAGTTTGCATATAAAAATCAAAAGTAGATTTATAGGCATTGTTTCGAATATCGGGTAAAATAGTGCCCTAGAAAATAACGTAAATTGACATAATAATGTGTTGTAGAGGAGAGCAAGCTCTACAACATGATATCAATAACTCAGTACTCCCCCAACTTGCGATAATGCCCTTATTGTTCTCAACTGACGATATATTCACACACATACATACAGTGCACTTCCCTTTAATTTATATACATTATTGTAGTGAACATGGTTTGATGAAATTGCATTGCTACATGTAGTACAAGTCCCAAAATGAAAATCAATAATATTTTGTGTACTGTATTTTCTAAAGAAATTTTGATAGAGCAAAAGAAAACTGCTGGTCCCAAGAACTACATTATAATGGTAGTTTCCTGTACATACACACATGCACACACATACACACTCACATACAGCCAGGACTGGTGTGTACACGTATGTGGTGTCAGCATGCTTGGTTCATATCTCCAGTAGATAAGACAGCACTGAGTAGAAATGTATAGCTGCAATGTGTAATGCACAGTGATGTCTAGAATGGATAAAACTCTTGGTTTTAGTCAAAGACATAATCACTGTACAAATGCCCACATGTGTTTATGCCTTAGTGATCAAGGCTTACATAATACATGTCAAAGCATATTGGGTATCCAGGAAAAAAACAACCAACAACCCTGAATAATAGTGCCACGTTGTTAAGAGGGACCTACAATAAGTTGATATCTTCACCTGTTATATTTGTCTACTTTCAATGTATTTGCAGAAGGGTAATTGTTGTTGTTTTTTTTGGCACTTTATTTACATGTATATACTGGGATAGGAAAGGTAGATAACTGTGTAAAATGGACTCTTCAAAGAACAGTACCATTTTACAAGTATGAAATGAAGACATTACGCAAATTAAGTATTACAGTTGAAACGTCTTTTATAGCTAATAGACAAATGTTTCAGTCCCGCTTGTAAGCTTGAAATCCATGCTGTGTAAAATTATGTAATTTCAGAGAGCAAATGTTTGTGCTGCATAGCCTTTTATTTGCTACTTGTTGAAGCTATGTAACCTGCACTTGCCCAGACAGATGTCGCACGCTGCATTCCTGGCACTTCTCTCAACAGAAGTGTGTGATAGAGTGGTGTGTGAAACTTATCACTCTACATTGTATTATCTGTACTGCGTATCAAGCTACTATTTAATAGGTGAGTCTTGTTTGGATAGTGGATATTCTGTAAGCGTTATGCTTTAATACAAGTACTTCATGTTCAGTACCGGTACCATAGAGTTTCTGTCATGTTTGTTCTGCATGGTAGGAAAATGCAGCCTTCTTCGGACATTTAGTAAGCCTGAAATGTTTTATGTGATGCCTAACTTTGCGAATTGTGATAAAAATGCTTACCTACAGGTGTGCAACATGTGTCTTTTGAGAGCTTAGGGGTTCATTCTGTGTTGAAGCCATGCAAGTAGTTTGGCAGTTTAGCTTGGTAGTATTTTTATCAGCTACATGTACCATGTATGTAAAGTATCCAAGGAAGTTGACAAGCTTTGAGAATAACAGGCACAGTACTCACATGTTTTCCACAAAACAAATGCTTCGAAAACAGCAGCCATATTGAGCAGAGAGGTCCATTGTAGCCATAGTTTAGTAGGTCTTTATCAAAAGTCTTAGTACTCTCAAAACAACCCTTTTATACTGTGAGCATACGCTTCTTGTACACATGTAGGTAGTTGGTATTCTAGGACATTCAGTCTGTTGAAATATGATGATTAACATCTTTAATGAGTCCTGTTCATCTTTATATACGAAGAAGGTGCAGTTGTATAAGCAACATTAAAGAATACAGGGGCATTCAGCCAAGTTTTATTTGTAATTGATACACACTTTTCATATTTTCTTTTTTTTTAAGCTGAAGTTTAGTACAATTCAACATGATATTAAGTAAGAATGTAGAGTGAATTATTAGAAGGAGATAGACCCTGTGACTTTGAAATTGAAGATTTATTAGGGAAAAAATCCACATTTTCCAGAATGTGAATACATGTGCTTTGACTGAAAAAGTTATTTCTGTCTTCAGATTTGTTTCGACAGTTATTAGCTTTGAACTCACAGTATGGGCTACATGTACATGACACTTTCCATCTATCGGTGTACTTGTCAGATTATATGAAGTAAGCATGCATGATTACAATTCTAGGAAAAGATGGATTAGATGAATAAATTCCTATTTTAAGTACAATTTGTTAGTACACATACCAAATTGAAAATTCAGATTAAGGAAGTATATTTTTCTAATTTTACTTGTAACAGTTGTCTGTTAAGATTGACTGTAGCAATGATTAAATTCAAATATTAAACTTTTTTTCAAGCATGGTTAGCAAAAAGAAAAAATCCTGAAAGGAAGGTCATTAAATTAAAGGACATTTGCAAAGACAAGCCTTGTACCCTGATCCATTTTATTGTCCTCTTAGTCTAGTCTTTGTGAAGGACACACATACACTACCCTACAGAGTTCTGGTTCAAGAAGGACAGCTCTGGGTGACTGTCTGATGTGCAATGCGGATGACTGCTCACGCATCTTTGACTTGATATTTGGACATTACTTTGTCAATGTGATAAGGCTTGTGTGTTTTATAGAACATGCCTGTGATGTTCCACTAAACTTTTTGTTTTCTAGATGTGCTGCATGAAGTCATACTGTATCCCATACTCTGCAGGAATGCCATGGACTGTGACTTGCATAAAAGCTGTTTTCTTTAATTATCTAAAGATTTGTGCTCCATTTTGCTTCATACTTATGTATACATTTGTGTGTGTGTTTTTTTTTTTCATGTTCATGTTCATGTGTTTCTTGTGTCTTGGTGGACATAGCTAACCTAGAAATTTACAGGGGCGGATCCAGGAATTCCGTAAAGGGGAGGCACCTTTGCAAAATAAGAGGAAAGGTGCGCGCACCCCACCCCTTTTTTTTTTTGGTTATTTCTTTTGTTTTTACCAAAAATAAAGAGGGGGCGCACGCCAAGTGAGCCCCCCTCTGGATCCGCCACTGATATAGAATGAATGTGCAGTATTTGATATAAATATGTGTTTGCTCTACAGAGAGCTTTTACAGTGTCTGCATGAGGAATTACATGTACACTTCTTTGATACTAGTAGCACTGATTACCAATGCAGACTTTTACTCATGGTTCCTACATGTTTTGACTGACCAAATAAAAACGATTAGGAATGCTGAAAGACTTACAGTATGTCACAGTATCTGTCAGTTGCATTGACTAAACCTTCTGTATATGATGTCAATGGCGTTCTAAGATGGCAGTCCTGAATAGGTTAAACTGTATTTTATCGTCTTCTCTACATTGATCCCTGCTTTTCTCCATCTGTTTCTATACCTACCCTGTCTCTTTCTCTCACCCTCTTTGTGTCATCCTTTCTCGCTTTCTTTCTCTCTCTCTCACTCACCTCTCACCCTGTCTCTCCTTTCTTCTCCCTCTCTCTCTCTTCCTTCTCCTCCCCCTCCCCTTCTCTTACTCTCGTCCTCTCCACCCCCTCCCCTTCTCGTGCTCTCTCTCCCCCTCTTCCCCCTCCCCTTCTCTTTCTCTCCCACCCTGTCACTGTCTCCCTCTCCCTCTCCATCTCGCTGTGCAGGTTGGTAGTAACGTGGATGAGGAGGGCATCTCCATTGATGGGGAGATCGAGCGGAGGAAGAGGCAGGAGATTCTCTCGCGGAGACCCTCCTACAGGTAAGGCATGTTGTCACATTCCTGTTGCACTGTCTCCCACTGGCAACACACTTCTTCCTTTCCTCTATTCTATAGATCTCTTTCTTTTCATGTTTTGCTCTCTTAAATCTCATTACAGTGTTCTTGCTTTTCACTTTTCTTCTTGTCACGATGACGGAACATGAAATTTGTTTATGATTTGAAAGAAATTAAGAGTCTAACAACTTCTTGCACAATAAAAGCCAGCTGAGTGCTTTTATTGATACGGATATTGACAGTGTATGCATACTAAAGGTATCAGTTCTCTACATGTGTTTCATACACGGACTTCCATGCAATCTGTCAAACTACAATGTACAACTATGTAGATTGTTTGTGTTTGCTTTTATTTATTTTAAATCATGACATCATTACAAGATAATAATAATTAAAAAATCTAAAACCACCTGTTAACCCAACTGTTTCAATTCCAGTGTAATGAATGGATGGTGTGAGTTTGGCTGTAAATCTTTGCTCTGTGTAAATGTACATTTTGCATGTCAAAGCCCACCTATACATGTGGATTGGATAAAACATACTTCTATGTGACTACAAAGTACAAGTACTTGTACATAGATAGGACCTGTGTCACCTGCAAATTTAAATGTTGAGTACACCGCAGTAGTTGATCTCAGGTTGCCCTGTATTTGGACTTTAGAGGGCGCTTGTGGCAATGCCCACCGAATTGGATGAGCCAGTTTCACAACAGAGTGGAATGTATTTAATCTCTTTAAACATATTCAAGATTGTGAATATTTTTTCAGGGAAGTTGCAAGTCTGGTCATATGCATGAGATGCACAAATTATTCAATAGTACACAGACCAATAAAATGTCTACTAGTATTTGGCCACTGTTTACTGCATGTCATTGAATAGGATGATTTTGAAATGGGTAATGATATGCACAGACTGCATGATGTACCGTTCTTGTGGTAATTGTTATCCTACTGCAGCAAAAAACAAAAAAGAAATAAGAAATTGTCCCTCAGAATGAACCAAGTTTGAAATGACAAAATGTGTCACGTGCAGTTGAAATGTTGCATAGCTCTGACTTACGGTGGAAATATATAGTCTGTAGAACATGTCATTCACTTTTAAAAATCCTTTTCATCTCCACATCTTTCCTTCAACTATTTTAAGGTCACATTCAAGTTTTTAAGCAGTCTTGGAAAAAGAAAAGTTCCATCACCAGCGATACTTTCTATGAAGTGAAACAAAATATGGTCATGATCAAGACTTAAACAGCCATAGATTCTTTGTGAATGCCCTCTCTTTTTACAAATATTAGTTTTTTAAGGAAGCCCATACATAAACTTCTAAATATTACATTACAGAGACAATCAGTCTTACCAACTTTTAAAGGGACTGTACAGTACTGGTTGAGGTGAGGTTTCAGCTTGTAACATTTTGCAGGATATTTAAAAACCACTCTATGAAATGTTAAAGAGCATACAATTCTAAGGGGATTCAAAAGTTTATTTGATGAAAATTGGTTTTGAAATGACTGAGATACATCTAAAAACAAGGTAAGACAAAGAGATCCTTATGAAAGTCATGGCCTGTCAATTTTATTAGGATCGCTTTTTTGGATATTTCAGCCATTTCAAGGCCAATTTTCATCAAACAAACATTTGATCCTTCTTGAAATTACATGCTCTTTCATATTTCATGAGAGGTTTCTCATTATCTCACCAATAAATATTATAAACTTGAATCCTCACCTCAACCAGTACTGTACAGTCCCTTTAAATGTTACACTTGATTGATAGAATGGTTCGATATAGTGACATAGTGCAATGTATAATTACCAGGAGGACAAGCTTTTAGTAAGCCTTGAATTAGCAAGCTATGAGTGTATGCTCTGTGCTTAGGGAATGTTTTACTTGTTCTTTATTTGATATGTGCATAAATTTGAATACTCTTTTTTAAAAATACACACATGATACACACACACACTTTCCTTATTGCTTAGTCTATCACAGATTCAGTAGCTCTCAATCTGCATCTGTAGGCTGTCGAGGGAAGAAGAAAAAGAAGATGAAAAAAATGGAACACTGCCATGGGAGAAAATCTTTATCTGTGTTTTTTTTTTCTTTATTTGTTTGATAGCTGCCTTTTCTCCATTGTGGGTATCTAATGGCTAGGAGTATGGTACCCTTGTGATAGGATGAATAAAAGCACGGAAAGCTCACATTCTATTCAGGGGCTGGTGTACTGTATGCTCGTTGTGTACACTGTAGGTTCTCAGGGTGCATGATTGTTCATAAATGTCAGTGATTTCAGGAGAACATGAAAAGAGAGCAGAGAGAAGTGGTCTCTTCTCCAGATGGCATAGGATTGTGATCCAATATTAAGAAATTTTATAATTTCAGTTGCTGTATGGAAAAATTATAGATTACCGTACACACTCTGCTGTATTCTAGCTTAGCTGGTGGTCTGTACGTGTTGAAACACACACAATCTGAATCGTATGAATGTTCCCTTGTGATAGCAGCCTGTATTTGACTCCAAATCTGGATGGTTTGAGAGCAGACTACCGTATGTTGGTAAGACATGGCATCTCAAGTTCTTTCCTCTGTGTGCCATACAGTTTGAAGCCTTTCTACATCTATACGTGTAGGCCTACTTAATATATTTTATAAATATATTGCATTTGAAAAATTATCTAGGTTTTTTCTCACAGGCTACACTGTACTACAACAGTGTTCTGCTTCCGTAGGAATGTGTTTGCTTTCCAAAAGTGTGAAAAAAAAAATCAGAAGTGTTTTAGAGCTTCGAGAGCTTGCCACATGATGCATGATAACGGAGTAATCCACAGCAGAGTGTGTAAGCATGTCTGTTGCCATCACCTTTATTGAAATAGTGCATCTCAGTCTTTAATGATGGAGATCTGTCTTTATGATAATTTAATAGTGTTTTAGCAATTGTTCTTGTTGCTGTACTTCTGCCTCTCTTTTTCCTTTTTTTCCAGTCATGGAAAAGTCAGGGAATTTGATTAAAAATGCCTCAAATCAGGGAAAGGTCAGGGAACTTTGATTGGCCCAAAAATTGAAAGTACGTGTACATGTAGTCAGTCTGACTGTTACATTTTGTTGCATATTTTTATATATCAAAACAACATAGATGGGAAGGGAGGCCATTACATGCCTGCACAGGGTTGTGTACTGCAAATAGTCTACTGCAACTACATAGAAAACATGTGGAACTGGAAATGAGTTGAAATAATTATCATAAAATTTTGAGGCTTCAGGGAAAAATCAAGGAAAAATCAGGGAATTTTGTTTTCTTGAAATGCTGGGAACCCCCAATAAATCTTCTTGTTTGTTTCATTTGTCTTTGTCTTATTGTTTTTTATTATTATTAGTACTTAGTAATAGTCATTGTAGAAGCATTAGTTATTTTTAAAAGATGAGGTAAGATATTGATTCATGCCAGAATTGCTTTCAAGTGGTCCTTAAAGGAATAGTTGAGTGTGTGGATAAATGCATTATGCTTGTTCAGATATATTTGAAAATTCAGAGTAATCACATGACTTTTCATATACACGTGTACAGTTAGTGTACAGTGTACTGTATACGTAGATGTGATTTAAACAGACTGTATACCACACTACTAGTTTTGATGGAATTTGTTGGGGCATACTCTTGTGATTTTTTAGTTTTGATTTGATGTTTGCCAGCTTTCACAACACAACTTGACATTAAATTGATTTGAATGGAAGGATCATTGATAAGCATAAATAGTACAAATTTGTTTTAGTTGAAGTAAAACTTTCATTTAAAAAAAAGGAAGAAAGGTGGATATTAGCTGGGATTTCTGGAGAATGAGGGTTTTGTGCTTATTCTCGAGCTATTATGTTTGTGTAATTAAATGGTGTGCATTATAAGCATAGATGTCAAGTTCCAAAATTTTTTATGAGTGAGATTTTCATGACTCAGCATCTCGGTGCGCGCTCATGTGCATGAACGAGAGAGCGAAGCGACTGAACGAGGGGAGGGTGTGGGAGGGGGGTGTCCGCCCTCCCACTGTAGGGAGCTTTTTCAATTTTTAGCTCTTAATGGTGCAAGCTGGGGCGTACTTTAATGACTATTTTTTACTTATTTCGAAAGACAAAAGGGAAATATGCCTTCGATTGCAACTCTCACTTTAATCCTTTAAGCTATGCTCCCAATGCGTGAGAAAAATGGGTGTCATGCGTGAGATCGTGAGACAGACCCTAAATGCTTGAGTCTCACTCACAATGCGTGAGACTTGGTAGCTCTGCATAAGTTACAGATCATATGTGACCGTGCACCACAAAACAAAGAAGAAGTCGCACCCCTTGATTTTAAATGAGGACTCAAAAAAGGTGAAATGGTTCAACTCAGTCAATCCTGAGTTTTTCATATTTTCTGAAAGAGCTTTCCTTTTTCTACATTATTCTTCAGTTTGGTATCATAACATGAATTGGAAAGTGTGTTTTTAGCAGTTTTTCTCCAACCCTTTTTGGGCGAAGAGCAGAATGATCAGGTTTGTCGTAGAGGCCACATTTCATGTCTTGAATTCCTCTGCACACTCTTCACTTTCAAATCTAATAACTTTTGAAAGGATGATGCTACTGCTTTGAAAGTTAAATTATTCATGGACAGAATGTGCTAATAGAACATGCTCAATTTTAGCTTAATCTGATAATCCCTTCTTGTTGTTTCTCTGGTGGTTTACATGCTGTGTTTTGTCCCTTTCATGGCACAGCTAGCACGGCTTGGTAAAGATTAAGCGCTTGAATAGACACTGTACTTCAGAGCCTCTTTTCTCAGTTCACACTTTTCCAGAGTGTTTGTTTTCTTTCCAGTATTAAGGTAGGTTAGGGGAGTCCATTTGGATTGAGTTAAAATACATTGTTTTAAAGCTTAGAGTCTGATCTTTCAGAATCTGCCCTTAACTGAAAATCCATGTCTAGGGACTTTTTGTTGGTTTTGTGGTGCAAAATGGGATGAAACCTCAAGGAGAGAGAGAGAAAAAAGAAGTACATGTGTAGTATATCAATTATCACAATTTGTTGTTCGTGCATGGACATAGTACATGGAAGAAAAGAATAGAAGAGCAAGTCAAATGGAATTTGGCAAGGTTTACATGACAGAATAAAGCTTGATCACCCCCAAAAAATTTATCTCATCTTTGTGAGCATACACTGGGCAATACATGAGGAGTCATTGACCCTCAATCAATGGAAGATTCGCTCCGAAGATGAACCTGCTTGATTATCAGCTCAAGATCAAACGAGCGCAGGGTGGGAATTCGGGAAAATTTGGTGGGAAAGTTATTAGTGAACTATTTGAGCGTGAGCTATCCGGTGAGCCATGCACAGTGTATGGACCTTGACTGAATCCGTTTTAGGTTACCTGGTGGTGTGAGTCAAAAGAATCAAAGCTCACCGGAGGAAATTCTTCAGGGAAATGGTGGATCTGAAATGTGATAACCCGCTAATCTATGTACATATTATCAAGAACCACCTATAGATAGCCACCTGTTGAAATCTGATGTGCATACACTGAGGGTTGTCATTTGTGTTTCAAAATTATGGATGTACGATTGTTTTGTTCTCCATGTTAAGAGTAGATTACAGTGCACTCCTGTTTTGATGAACGCAGTCATTACAAAATTCTGGTGACAATGGAGTAAGAATGCAGGCCGCAACATATCCACTCTAATACGATGTATTTTTATTACCTCCACCAAGGGAGGAGGTTATGTTTTCGTTAATGTTTGTTTGTTTGTCCGTGTGCAAAATAACTCAAAAAGTAGTCAACAGATTCTGATGAAACTTACAGGAAATGTTGAGAATGATACAAGTAACAAATGATTAAATTTTGGTAGTGATCCGAGAATTTTTTGGGAATTTATGAAGGATTTTTTATATTTTGACAGGTACAGTTGTAGGGTCAATGAACTTGGGAGTTCAAGCTTCACATTTTTGAGGTTTTCAAACGTGCACTAAAGTGCGTGCTCTAGTTTCTGCTACAGACGTTGTAGGGTGAGGCGTGCCGCGCAGCTGAAGGTTTATGACGTAACAAAGGCTTCTATATTGAGAAATCGGGTGATTTTTCAGCATGTATACCTATGGGTGGAAATCGCTGATCTCTATGGAAGAGCCCAGAGCTTTTCTCCAGTGGTGGAGAGGAGAAAAATCTCTTTGGGAAGAGCAAGATCATCGGTGGAAAGTAGCTGCTTGGCGGAGGTCTGCGCTCTCAGAGTGCTTTTCTAGTTGTTTATCTGTTCGGTTATATTTATAACAAAATTTTGATCTTTTAGAATGAAAGAAAACTGCGAATCTTGAGGACTTTGTTGTAACAGGAGTCCACTGTTTGTGTTCTTAAAGGACAAGTTCACCTTCATAAACATAAGGATTGAGAAAATGTAGCAATATTAGCAGAACACATCATTGAAAGTTTGAGGAAAATCGGACAACTCGTTCAAAAGTTATGAATTTTTGAAGTTTTTGTGCAGTAACCGCTGGATGAGAAGACTACTGCAGTGTACGATGTCACATGTGTACAACATTATAAGGAAAATATAGAGAGAATTTCACAAAATTTCATCTTTTGAAAAAAGTACACATTCCCTTGACTCGTTACCGACATATGTCATGGGTAATATTATTCCCCCTACCTTTAGAAAGAGGCAAGTCAAATGCTCTTTTATTATGCGAAAAAATTGAAAATGTGTTGAATTTTATTTACATTTTCTTTATACTGTTGTACTCATATGACATCACAAGCTGTAGTAGTCTCCTCTTCCAGCAGTTCCAACACAAAAATTTTAAAAATTCATAACTTTTGCATCGATTGTCCAATTTTCCTCAAACTTTCACTGATGTGTTCTACTTATTGCTGCATTTTCTCAATCCTTATGTTTATGAAGGTGAACTTGTCCTTTAAATATAATAATCTGCTCTGATAGCCACATACACGTCTATTTTTTAAAAATCTTTGTCTCCTGTTTTTACCAGGTAAGCTACTGGGTGCCTCAGCGAACAGCAACAAAAACATTGCATGATTCACATGAAAACACATGTTGGTTTCACAAGGACTGTCTGTAGGATGTACCAAACATGTGACCAGCATTTCAATTGAATGCATAAGAAGTAAATAACAAGTATATTTGTACGGTGACAAGGCGTTGTACACGTGACCACCAAGACTTGCGGGGGGGGGGGGGGGGGGGGGGGGAACAATGACACACATTCATTTTCTACAAAGAATCGCCGTGTCTTCATAGCTGGCAGAATTCATCCAAACATTTCGAAGCAAAACACCCCTGAAAGGGCAACGATGTTCAGAGGAACAGACATACTTGTATACAAAAATATCCTCACCAATGACTTTGTAGTCAGTTGATGCTGAAGGGCTTCTTGAGCAGTCAGCAGTAACCTGGGATCTAGGAGCAGTACGTCCTTGGAACTAGAGAGAGAGAGGTTGAGAGAGAGACAGAGACAAAGACAAAGAGTGAGAGAGAGAGAGAGAGATCATATATGGGAGAGATGTGGAGAACGATTGGGAGAGAAATGAGGGAGGGGGAGAGAGAGAATTTGAAAGGGAGAGATGGAACATACAAGGATGAGTGTCAGAGAGTGGAATTAGAATGTTGTGTGTGTAATTATTCTTCAGGACTTGTGGCATCCATCCATTGATGGATGACTGTGTATAGCTTCAAGCTCTGCTGCTGAAATCATTTTCTACATCAGTGTGTTCAGAAACCTTTAGGAAGAAAGAGGAGTGAGATATACACATACTATTATTCGTTACATTGCCCTCCATGCTGTATGTGCGTGATAAGGTATGGTCAAATAAACTGCGTGGTATGATGGCTTGTGCTTGTATACTTCATGTGGCTATTTTTTATTTTTTTTGAAACAGCTTTAGTGTAGGCCAACCTCTAATTCTCTCTCTTGATTGCTTTGCATCGTGAGGCCCCAACTTCAGGAGCCGCCTGCAGGAGTGCCACTCAGAGTGTAGTGAACTCTTTTGTGGGAGATTGCTGTTAACTTCCAGAACTTGAGTCCAATTGACAGTTCTGACTTCTTTGGTGGAGAAACGCAGCATACTTCCAGCATTAATGTACCGGAAAAATTCCACCTCGATCAGTTTGATTTGTCAAGTGTGAAATGATTTGTAAAAAACTGACATGATGTTGTATTTGGAAGAAAAAGGAAAAGAAAAACCCACTCAAAGTAAGATTTTCTTTGAGTGGGAATGGTTCTCCTCCATGAGCCCACTGTGCACTGCTGACCTTTGACCCTTCTATCTCGTGATGGTCTTTGCTCGGTAGGAGGATTCTCAACGACCTTTCATCAGATGTTCCAGGAGTGCCTAAGATAGAGGAGGAGCCAGCGGGGAGTGACGAATCAGAGGGGACCCAGAGCATCATTGTTTCTGGAGCGACAGCCTCGGCCATCCAGAATTTACCCACAGGTACTGTCCCCACTAGTTACGTTCACACGCAATCCTAAACGCAAGGGCTCGAATTCATGAAGGTGGTACAATCTTGTCCATGGTTTAAACCATGGATAAAGACCATGCGGCGCCAGGTGTCGCATGGTCTAATGGAATATTTTGTTGACGAAATGACCATTTCGTTTAAAAAAAAGATTATAATGTTGTCGTCAAAATGTTGTCATTTCGTTACAAAATAATAATTTCGTCAATGAATTGACTGATTTCGTAACGAAATATTCCATGCGACATTTAGCGCCCCATGGTCTTTGTCCATGGTTTAAACCATGGACAAGATAGTAGCACCTTCGTGAATTCGGGCCAAAGATTAGCTTATAGTTTAGCCCTGTGTAGGCGCACTTGAAAGGTAGCAATCTTAGAGATTCGTTGATGATTTGAATCACAAGACATCTTTGGGTTTTACGCTCCATCCACATACTACAAGGGGTCCCCACTCGTAGTCCAGCATCTTGCGGACATTATAATTAGCGATCTCAAAAGTTATCATGACTTCTCCATGAACTCTATTCCCCCTCAGGTTTCGGGTCAACCTTCAGTGCATATTGTAAACTCTTTATCATGGTAAATTATATGGTTTATCACTGGCATTGCATGTGTGTATTTCTTTGTCTAATTCTCAGGTTAAATCATTGAGTGGGAATCTTTAAGATTAGGTGTCACGTGTGCGCGCATCATAGTCTAAAACTACAAGCTAATCCATCAAAGTTTAAAACTTTGAAGATCATAATCGTTCCGTGAACATAACCACATTGTACATTGTATTTCAAGTTCACTAGAACAAGGACTTCTCTCTTTTCTTTTCTTTTTCTTCGGCCATGCATTTCATTATTAATGCATTCATCTTTAATATCATTGATTGAAGGGAGGAGTATCAAATAAAAACTGAAAACTGAAATATTCTTGCCACCACATGCCTGTAACTATAACTTTTTTTGTTTTTAAAGAAAAAGCAGCATGAACTACAACATGAACTGATCTTCAGTGGTCAAGCTTGTAATGATTTGCCCTTAAAGTCTACATGCCCCATGGTAATTGTTTGATCAACTTTGTATTGGAATTAATTAAATTAACCATTTTGAATAGAGAAAAATGAATAGATTGAAATGAATGACATCAGAACTTGTCTTAAATTGATTTTCCATCACCTTGCCTGCAAATGGACATGGATCTGCAAAATTAATAACTGGAGAATGGCAGAATTCCCCAAAGTCCAACATGGAATGCCTGGATTTGTCTGAGCTGTCCATCAGCAAGAGGGGATTAAGGGAAAAGTCAGGAGAATTGATTTTCCGAGTCACTTTTGAGTTGAGAGGCGTAGCAAGTGATGTCGTGGCAAGGGCTGATTCCTAGTGTGATAAGCTTTGATACTAAAATTGATTTGGTTTGAGAGGAGTTTTTTTTTTTTTTTTTTGGTATAGGAGAGAGATATTAGTAGATTTTCTGGCAGCTTTGACAGATCCAGGGAACAATTTAAGCATGAAACAGAAAACATTGAAATTAGTGTATAATATGTTCCTATACTTTTACTGAAATATATATTGATTAAAAACTGTGGTCAATGAACCCGCCCTCGTTCACTAGACACCAACTCTACACGTGTACGCTTTTAGATACAGGTCTGTGCATTCACAAAACTGAGGCAATCTACATATCTTCAAATGTGTGCACATGTCATGACGTACAATTGCACACTCCGTGACTAGGTGAATGATAGACTTCTTTTGCATATGTGACTACATGCCATTATGTATCATCAGTATTACCATGGCAACAGCTAGGTATTGACCAATCAGCTGTGGGCATTGTATTTGTTGCCATGGTAAATGTAAACCTCACAACTGACCTTTGTCTCCTCTTGAATCAAGGTCCAGAAATCGTTCTTTCATTCATTTTAAAATTATTTCTATGAAGGGTGTAAAAGACAATACAAAATACCATGGCAAGCCCACAGGACGAGTTGAGATAGTTTACACAGTGACAATACATCACATACGATTCGTATGTCAAAATAAGTCACATTATAAAACAAGATAATTTAACACATGATAACATGATTACATACAAATATTACAACTCAATTCACAAAATACAAGTAACATCCAAAGGCAATGTATAATTCATATTTTATATGATTTATCATTTGTGACCGTGCACCTCAAAACGAACATAAAGTCGCACACACTGATTTTGCGTGAGGACTGAAAATAAGTGAAATGGGTCAACCTAGCCGAACTTGACTTTTTCATATTTTCTGAAAGAGTGGGTCTTCTTTTACATTATGCTAAAATTTGGTATAATAAAACCGGTAGGAAAGTGTGTTTTCTTAGCAGTTTATCTTGAACATTTTTGGTAGAATAGTGTGATTAGGTGAGTCTTTAGAATCCCTTTTTCATTTCTGAAAAACCTTGTCCACACTCTTCACTTTCAACTCTAATAACTTTTGAAAGGATAGTGCTACTGCTTTGAAAGTTGGCATTAATTATGGACAGAATGTGTTAATAAGGCATGTTTAATTTCAGATTAATTTGATAATCCTTTCATTGTTGTTACTCTGGTGGTTTACTTCCTGTTTTTTGCCCCATTCATCGCACAGCCAGCACGGTTTGGTAAAGATTAAGCGCTTGAATAGACACTGTACTTCAGAGCCACTTTCCTCAGTTCACGCTTTTCCTGAGTTTGTGCTTTCTTTCCAATATTTAGATAGGTTAGGAGAGTCCATTTGATTTGAGTTATACATCATTTTAAAGCTTAAAGTCTGCTCTTTCAGAATATGACCTTAACTAAAAATTCATGTCTGGCGACTTTTTGTTTGTTTTGAGGTGCAGGGTCACATTTATACTTGGCCATGATGAATATGAGCTCCTTTCAGATGGGATTTTTTTTTTTGACTTCTTGGAACTGTCAGGGTTTCCATAGAAAGACCAACCATCTTAGTCCTTGATCCATATCTAGATATAGATCAAGTCTTTTAATTGCCACCATTTTTATTTGAGTTTTTCATTATGTCCACAAGCAATTACTGGTAGTGCATGTAATTACTAAATGTGAACCGAAAAGGACAGTTGTACTTTTGTATTGTTACATTCTGCGTTGTGATGATATGTTTATAGTTTTTATATGTAATGCATCACATGGAGACATCTTACGACACAAATTAAAAACCATAGGCCATATTCTTCAATGGAATGGATAAAGAGCACACATTTTTACTTTCTAAGTGAGGAATATTTATCAACACGAAGACTTTTCCCTCTGTCTTCTGCTATGGCATAAATGCTGAAGGGTGTATATGGTATCATCTTTTGTGATTTCCTATAATACACTGCACTGGTTATTTTCATTATATTGGTATACTTGGAGTGAATACCGAAAAGTAACATCAAAGGAGAGAGAGAGAGAGAGAGAGAGAGAGAGAGAGAGAGGAGAAAAAATGGTGCATTTGTGTGGATAATCTCTGGTTGGTGCACCCGCATTTTGTATTCATGGCATCAACACACGTGAGTTGAGAGTTAGATTGATGGACTTTTCAATGAGAGGATCAAACCCATCATATTAATAGGGAGTGATGGCTCAAAAGAAACAGGGCCATTGTCAAGGGAGGAATGTAGATGGGGGGAGTTGACAAGTAGATACAGGAGGGAGATTGAAAAGGAAAAATCAGAAACACCACGAGAATGATCAATGTGTCTTGAGGCAGTATGTATATTACAGAAGGCCTCGGAGGGTTTGAGATCGGGGAGCGGAATGGGCGGAGGTTCAAATCAAATACAAAGCTGTGAATGAATGCTACTTCTTCTCATGCCCAGAGGTATTTAAACCAGTGTAAGAGGCTATTGGAGGCTATTTGAAAAGCTCACCATTCCATTCATAGTTCACAGTGGTGGTTGAACCCCCCCTCTCTCTCTTCCCCCTCGCCCCTCCTCTCCCTCTCTTCCTCCTCCTCCTCCTCCCTCAGTGGTTTCATGGGGGATCAGACCTTTTTGGTGTGATCCTCCGGACCCTCTGGTGTGTCAGAAGGGGTTTGAAGCTGGCGAGCCGCCTGCCCCTCTTAAATGTCAGCTCCTCAATTATCCCACCAGCTGCATTACCTCCGATGCCCGCAGTGTGTATCCAGGTCGCGGCGCACGTGCTACCGGTGCATGCTGGGGGGATTTCTCAATTTTTTTTATGTTGTTTTCTCTCAGCAGATGGAGCTTGTTCCTCTTTCCACGTGCTCGTTTATTTGATTGCGGCTTTGGATTTGATAAACCTTTGATTCCTAATAAATTTGTTGTGTAGGATTTTGAGACAACCTTCCCCTCATCCTCAAAAACTTTTCTGTGCAAAGCTTTGTGCAACTGAAGAAGTGGACTTAGCATTTTTAGCAGAGTGTGATAAAATCATCTGAAAGTTGCAATCAATTCATATTCCATAAAAATGCCAGTTGACTAGGGGTGGCAAACTGTATGAATTCCTAAAGTGACAATCAGATGACTGGAGGTGATTTCAATGAAGACTTAAACTTTGAGGCATCTGTGTGTTTTTGGAACGTAAGATATAATGTTTCTCAAATTGAAAAAACAAACAAACAAAACAAACAAGAAACCCGGCCATATCAATTTTGAGTGTGTATAATTTGATGGCCTGAATTGGTTGTCAACCATTTGAATTTTCTGTCTGAACTTGATGTTTTCATATGTTGAGAAATGCTTTCTTTTTTTAGGACAGTTTTGAGGAAAGCAAAACTTTGGCTTTTATGCTAATTATATTGTTTTCCATGAACTTCCATCTGTTTGCAAACCACTGTGGTGTGACTACAAGACTTTATTTTCTAGGAAAGGTGACTCAAGTTGTTTTACTCTGGCAAACAAACAGATGGTCGTAGTGTTTGTCTCTCTTGTGTGCAGTTCAAAGCAGAAACAATGATAATTCAAAAATACTGTAGAGACCCTGTGTGCTAAAAAAATTCAAATTGTCCATAATGATTTTGACCTACATCTGTGCATATTGTACGAGGAATTTGCTTGATCTTCAATATTTTGTTCTTGAGAAAGTTTCTGTTGGTCCAAACTGTCCTTTCATTTGTTGCAATTTTTTTTTCTCTTCCAATGTTATGAAAGTGACGTTTTGATGATTCACCAAAAATACTTGCAGGAAAGATACAAGTACAGTATGATACATATTCAAAATGAATTTTTCACATACAGTAGATTCTTAAACTCATAACTCATTATACACTGTATCTGCATGGCTGATCATGTTCACTTTGTTTTGCTACATGTATTTGATGATTCCATTCGTCTTTAAGACAGATTTTGAGAAAGATTTCTTAGAAGTGGATAGCTCTAGAAATATTTCAGCTTTTCACAATCCCCAGAATCAGATGTAATGTGTATGAAGCAAGTTAGTCCCATTCAAATTCACTGATTTCCCACTTAATCCAGCAATGCCATTCATGTATTTTGAGCTCAGATGTGGCAGGTTTTCATAGTCAATGGTTTTATATTCGATTTCAATTGCATTTGATATGAACAATTTTCAGTAACCCACAACCAGCACCAGTATACTAATCTGAGTTGCTGTTGTTGTATAACCAGAGGTGTCAATAATTGCAAAATAACACATTTGTAAAATGTTAACTAGATTCATGAATAGGGAATGAGTAAATATGAAATGGTAATTTTGTGTAAAACTCAGAAGAAACAATGCCTTTTCCCCGCATGCATTTTTATTGAAAGCAGTAGCCTTGTTTGTGAAAGAGAAAATGCTGTATATGTATAGTATTGCTTGCATTTGGCAGTATCAAATGCTTGTGTAAGATCATGATGCTATTGCTCCTACAATGGTAGTAAATGAAAGCTGTTCTTGTGCCCCATATCTAGGGCAGATCAATTGTGTGTAGATTCAGTCTTTCATTCAAAGCCCACATACTGATATATGTACACACACAGTGAAGACATTGGTACTGAGTGAGGAGAAGCCCTGTAGTCTGAATAATTTTGTTACCATAGCAACTTTCATCTGTAGTTCACGTCTTTGTATACCTATTGGTTTGCACAGTGTTATTTATTCATATACATGTATATACCGGGTATATTTTTTAAATAAATATTGGTGAAATGTATCCACACTATGTATTTTAAAATGAAAACAAACTTTTGAGGGTCGTGTAAAAGGTGTTTGGTGGTAAATGTGTTGCAGCCATTTTTTAGAAGTTATCAGGGAATCCAATCAGGGGATTATGTTCAATTCCCTTTCACTGAGCTACGTGTAAATTAGCCTCAGCCAAAGGAATAGAGAGAAATTTCAGAGATATCCAAAGCCTTGTGTCATTTGTTGTTTCTGGATGACAAAGATGTTTATTTTTGAGTAGACGCATTGAAATGTAATGGTTTGTTCAAATGTTTTTTTTTTTTTTTTTTTTTCATTGTTACGACCAAAATCACTCTGAGAATGATCGCACAAAAGAAACAATCAACTGATGTTCAGGCGGTTTATTAACAGTGATATTGAGGGTACAGACTGGTAATCGGCGTCATATCAGTACAACAATGATCAATAGAAACAATTACAAATCGGTAATGGGATCACTTACATGCGTCCAAACTATCACAAAGTCGCTACAGTTCCCTGATAGTGTCCAGATACGATGTTCGATGCACAAATGAATGATCCGCGATGCACCGATGAATGATTCCTGCGACGTATTTAAAATCCAGAGGCACAGGTTACAATAGTCCGCGTTATAATTCCAGGGTACATAGATGTCCACAGTAGATCCACAGTATAATGTTCCCAGCAAAATGTGCAGAATCCAACGACCACGTCCAGTCGATGCGTTGAATGATGATTCACTTTATATTGTCCAGCTAGGAATCCAGCCCGTCACAGCTTTGCCGTAGCAATGTCCGTTGACATTAAAATATGGAGTCCAATGAAGGCACATTAATTCTCTGCAGGTAAAATGTCTCCCAGGCCAAGTATCTCCTCAAACATAACAGGTCAGCAGGTAACACAGGACTGACTATAACAAGTCGCTTCAGAGCCAGAAGTGACGTAACTCTCAGAGCAGAGGTGTTGGGTACTCTGCCTACTGCAGAATTTCTCTAGCTTATATACTATCTATTCACCCCTTCTAGCACATTCTATAACTCTCTCCAACCTACTAGCCAGTCTAAGTTCCAGGAAATCTGGATGACTCATTGCCTATCTATGTACAAAACATCATTGCCAAGAATAACTACCAATCACATTGGGCTACAGGGACAGTGCCTCACTCAGCCAAATATGTTAGCACTTCCCAGAACTTTCTGGAAATGGGTGAAATCATTCTAGATTGAGTGAGCTATAATGTATTTCCTGTTACATGCATGTACTGTGTAGTTACATTGTATACCACCTAGAAAATTCTCCACTGATCTGGTCAGCCTGTATGTACTATATCTATACCACATAGAATGTTCTCCATTAATCTGGTCAACCTGTGTACATACACATTAAAACAGCCAGGCATACAGTACATCATACATGTACGTGTACATAACTACTAGTGTGTACATTTGTGACACCATCCCCCATGGGAAAAAGAAAGCCTTGCTGTAGCAAGGGTTTCTTTTACCTTCACAATTTATCATTGTTATTTACAACGAATGTGAAATAAAGTCCAAGTCAAGCAACAATAATCACATACTATCACATGCCTTTTGGATAGCTGTATTAATTCCATGTTCTCTTTTCATGGATACCATTTACAATGATATTGCTTGGATTCTCTGAGCTTATACAATCATATCAAACTGTTTTGCACACATTAATGAATATGCTTAACACATACACTGGAAATGATATGCGGTGAAAACTTTTCACCTTTGATACTCTTTTCATGTTACACTCTTGACAGAGCGTCGGCAATTACATTGTTTTTGCCTGCCACATGTTTGATTTTGAGTGCATATGGCTGCGTCATCATGCTCCATCTGAACAACCTGTTGTTCTTCATTTTGAACCGGTCTAAAAAGACCAAGGGGTTGTGGTCAGTATAGACTGTGACCTCCCCTTTGCTATTTGTCAAGTACACTTCGTATTGCTGGAGGGCAAGGATGAGACTGAGAGCCTCCTTCTCAATTGTGGAGTACTTCTTCTGGTATGCGTTCAATTTTTTGGAGAAGTAGCTAACTGGTCGTTCAGTGCCTTCTTCATCTTCTTGGAGCAAAACCGCCCCCACTCCTACATCGCTAGCATCTATTGCCACCTTGAATGGCTTTGCGAAGTCAGGAGCTGCCAAAACAGGCTCATTAGCAAGGACTGCCTTTAGTTTCTCGAAGGCTCTTTGACACTCATCAGTCCAGGTGTACTTTGCCTTGCCCTTCAGTAGGTTTGTTAGGGGGGTGACTACAGTGCTGAAATTCGGTACAAATTTCCTGTAGAAACCCGCCATGCCCAGAAATCTGAGCAACTCCTTCTTGGATTGGGGGATGGGAAAGCCTAGTATAGCCTCTACCTTGGCTTCTCTTGGCAATACTTGTCCCTGACCGACTAAATGCCCGAGATACACCACTTTGGCCTTTGCAAATTCACTCTTTGCCAGATTAATCACCAATCCAGCCTCCTTGAGTCGATCAAAAAGTTGCCGCAAGTGTGTAATGTGCTCTTCCCACGTGTCACTATACACAAGGATGTCATCAATGTATACTACACAGTGGTCAAGTCCGGCAATGATTTGGTTTGTCAGCCGTTGGAAGGTGGCTGGAGCATTTTTCATGCCGAATGGCATTACTTTGCATTGGAACAAGCCATCTGGTGTAGCAAAGGCAGAAATCTCTCTGGCTTTGTCGGTCAAGGGCACTTGCCAGTATCCCTTTAGAAGGTCTATCTTACTGACATATGCAGAATTTCCGACCCTGTCAATGCAATCTTCTAGTCTGGGAATGGGGAAAGAGTCTGTTTTCGTCACGGCATTCACCTTTCTGTAATCTATACAGAATCTTTGAGACCCATCCGGTTTGGGCACCATGACGATTGGAGAGCTCCAACTGCTTTTACTCGGTTCTATTATGTCATTGTCTAGCATGTATTGAACCTCTTCCCTTACTTTTTGCAGTTTGCTCGGGTTTAACCTGTAAGGGTTTTGCTTGATAGGGTCAGCATCTCCTACATCAACATCATGTACAGCCAGAGGGGTGCAGCCTGGTTTGTCTTTACCCAATTCTTTGTACTCATGTAACAGACTAGTCACATCTTTCCTCTGATTATCAGGTAGGTAGTTCAGTGCCTCATCTACTTTCCCTAACATCTCTGAGTTAGACAACCTGGCACTAGAGGGCTCACTTCCATGCTCATCTTGAGCTTCTCCCTCTTCCTCTACTTCCTCTTCTACCACCTGAGCTACGCCTACCGGCTGACCAGCCTTTCTCTCATAGTACTCTTTCAGCATGTTTACATGACACACCCTCTGATCTTTGCGTCTGTCTGGCGTACTGATCACATAGTTCACATCATTGAGTTTCTTTTTGACACTGTATGGGCCACTGAACTTGGCTTTCAGTGGTTCACCTTGTATGGGCAGCAGTACAAGAACTTTGTCACCTGGGTTGAAAGTTCGGGCTTTGGCATTTTTGTCTGCCTTTCTCTTCATAGAGTCTTGTGACACTTTCAAGTGTTCCCTAGCTACCTCACAAGCCTTTGAAAGCCTTTCACGAAACTTTGACACGTAGTCAAGTAGGTGGACCTCATCATCCTCCGTCATGAATTTCTCTTTGATGAGCTTCAGTGGGCCCCTAACTTCATGACCGTACACCAACTCAAATGGGCTGAAACCCGTCGACTCATTTGGGGAGTCCCTCGTTGCGAACAGCAGGAAAGGGATGCCCTTATCCCAATCCTCGGGATACTCCTCACAGAATGCCCTAATCATTGTCTTTAGGGTCTGGTGGTAGCGCTCCAACGCACCTTGGGATTGGGGATGATAAGCTGACGACTTCAGCTGCTTCACACCCAAACGATACATCACCTCTTGAAATATGCCTGACATGAAATTTGACCCTTGGTCAGACTGCACTTCCTTGGGCAACCCATACCTAGTGAAAAACTGCACTAGAGCATCTACCACAGTCTTAGCAGTGATATTTCGCAATGGGATAGCCTCTGGAAACCGTGTAGACACATCCATGATTGTCAAGAGGTACTTGTGACCTGACCTAGTCCTAGGCAAAGGTCCAACACAGTCAACTAGAACCCGACTGAATGGTTCTTCAAACGCAGGAATCGGAATCAATGGCGCCGGTTTCACTGAATGCTGTGGTTTACCAGCCACCTGACATGTGTGACAAGTCTTACAAAACTCAGCCACATCCACATTCAACCCTGGCCAATAGAAATGCCTCATGATCCGATCCTTTGTCTTTCTGACGCCTAAATGGCCGCCAACTGGTAACTCGTGAGCAATCCTCAAGATCTCACCGCGGTAACTAGGAGGGACAACAACTTGACGGACCACCGTCCAATCCTCATCAGCTGGCCTATGGGGAGGTCTCCACTTCCTCATCAAAATGCCATCTTTGACATAATAGCACTCAGGGACCTTTTCAGCCTCAGCCTCAGAACACGCCGTCTGAGACAAGCCTTTCAACGCAGAGTCTGCCTGCTGTGCTTCAACCAAGGAAGACTTGCTAAACAGCCCATCACTGTTAGCCTTGGAGCCTAATACAGCAACCCCATCATTCAAATCCTTGAAAAAGGTTTCTGCCAACCAAACACCGGAATTCTCCTCCACATCAACAGAATCCGCATCATCTTGAACAGCTCTACGAGCCTGAGACCTAGTCACAACACAATCTGGGAAAATCCCAGGAAATTCCTCCTGCAACTGCTCAGTTTCAGTAACCACCACTGGTTTCTCCGAAACAACTGGAGACGCAACCACCTTGTCCCCAGCCAAGTCATTCCCCAACAGGAAGTCAATGCCTGCCATAGGCAACTCAGGAACAACTCCAACAGTCACAGGACCAGAAACTAGGTCACACTTCAAATCCACTCTATACAGTGGCACTGACATATAACTGCCATCAACAGTCTGAATCAAGACTTTTGCATTCACTGCACTATCTGGTGGAAAAGTCATACCACCACCCACCATCAACGACTGAGAGGCCCCCGTATCCCGTAGGATGACTACTGGCTTACCTGCCTCACCAGAAGTACATGGGGTCACCTCACCATCAAACAAAAAGCTACGATAGCTCTCATCCACCTGCTTCATCCTGTCTTTGAATTTGGGAGATTGACTTTCAATGGCCTGTGTTTCACTGAACGGGACACTGTTTTCGGGTAGGACACTTTTTGACATAACAAATCCCAAGTCCTTCTTTGTTTTGTTTTGCAACTTCCAACACTGTGACTTTACATGCCCTATCTTGTTACAGTGAAAACATTTGATGACATTTGCACTTGTACTGGACCCTTTGTCAGATTGAGGCTTTGGTGCCGATGAAGTTTCAGAACTCGTGCCTTTTTCAGAACCAGCATTCTTTGGATTGCTCGGCTGATTTTTGTCTCTCTTGTTTCCAGAGAAATTCCTGAAAGGTGGTCTGTTGTCATTTCTGTGGGTCAGCTCATACTCATCAGCCATCAAGGCTGCTTTATGCAAACTTGTCACTTTGTGATCATCCAAATGCGACCTCACACTGAAAGCAACACTCTTTTTGAATTCTTCCAAGAGAACAACCTCACGTAGGTTATCAAAGTCCTGATCCACTTTCAGGGATCTGTACCACCTATCAAACGTCATTTCTTTTTCACGAGCAAACTCAACATGTGTCTGGCCTGGTTTGCGGTACGAATTTCTGAACTTATGTCTGTACGCCTCTGGCACCAACTCATAAGCATTCAACACTGCTTTCTTGACTGTAGCATAGTCACGTGATTGCTCTTCAGAGAGAGATGAGTACACATCGGCTGCTTTGCCGACAAACACACTTTGAAGGAGCAAGGGCCAAAATTCCTGTGGCCAGTTCAAACTGTTAGCCACCTTCTCAAATGACACAAAATATGCATCAACTCTGTTTTCTTCAAACTTGGGCACCAATCGAATGTTCTTGGCCAAATCAAAATCAGAGGGAGCCCTTTCACGATTTCCAACAGTTTGTGCATGAGTCAATTCCATCTCACGCAATTTCAGTTGTTGCTCCACTTCAAGTTTCTTCATTTCCATTCTTTCCTTCACTTCCAGTTCTAATCTCATCTTCTCCTTCTCCATTTCCATTTGCAATTTAGCAAGCTCAAGCCGTGTTTGATCTGAAATTTGAGCTTGATCTGGAGTGACAATTTCTTCTTTGAGCTCCATGTGACCAGCTACTAAGTCAAGAATCTCTGCCTTTCTTGCACCTTGTGGAACATCTACACTTAAATGCTGTGCAATAGCAGTCAAATCACATTTGCGTAACCTTTGCAAATCTTTGAGGGACAAATCTGTCCTCTGAACAAATGCCTGAACATCCATTGTACTGATTGACATTGTCACAATGTATTACACACAATATACAATTGAACAATCAACTCAACCGGTATTTTGTCTGTACTAATATTCTGGATTCCGGAACGTTCCAAATTCTATATTTTGGCTTTAAATTCAATTCCCGGACAAGCCCCCAATTTTGTTACGACCAAAATCACTCTGAGAATGATCGCACAAAAGAAACAATCAACTGATGTTCAGGCGGTTTATTAACAGTGATATTGAGGGTACAGACTGGTAATCGGCGTCATATCAGTACAACAATGATCAATAGAAACAATTACAAATCGGTAATGGGATCACTTACATGCGTCCAAACTATCACAAAGTCGCTACAGTTCCCTGATAGTGTCCAGATACGATGTTCGATGCACAAATGAATGATCCGCGATGCACCGATGAATGATTCCTGCGACGTATTTAAAATCCAGAGGCACAGGTTACAATAGTCCGCGTTATAATTCCAGGGTACATAGATGTCCACAGTAGATCCACAGTATAATGTTCCCAGCAAAATGTGCAGAATCCAACGACCACGTCCAGTCGATGCGTTGAATGATGATTCACTTTATATTGTCCAGCTAGGAATCCAGCCCGTCACAGCTTTGCCGTAGCAATGTCCGTTGACATTAAAATATGGAGTCCAATGAAGGCACATTAATTCTCTGCAGGTAAAATGTCTCCCAGGCCAAGTATCTCCTCAAACATAACAGGTCAGCAGGTAACACAGGACTGACTATAACAAGTCGCTTCAGAGCCAGAAGTGACGTAACTCTCAGAGCAGAGGTGTTGGGTACTCTGCCTACTGCAGAATTTCTCTAGCTTATATACTATCTATTCACCCCTTCTAGCACATTCTATAACTCTCTCCAACCTACTAGCCAGTCTAAGTTCCAGGAAATCTGGATGACTCATTGCCTATCTATGTACAAAACATCATTGCCAAGAATAACTACCAATCACATTGGGCTACAGGGACAGTGCCTCACTCAGCCAAATATGTTAGCACTTCCCAGAACTTTCTGGAAATGGGTGAAATCATTCTAGATTGAGTGAGCTATAATGTATTTCCTGTTACATGCATGTACTGTGTAGTTACATTGTATACCACCTAGAAAATTCTCCACTGATCTGGTCAGCCTGTATGTACTATATCTATACCACATAGAATGTTCTCCATTAATCTGGTCAACCTGTGTACATACACATTAAAACAGCCAGGCATACAGTACATCATACATGTACGTGTACATAACTACTAGTGTGTACATTTGTGACATCATTCAGTATTTATTGGTAAAAAGCAAATGCCATTTACAGCAAAGAAAAAAAAATCAATCGAATTACAGAATCACATAATAAAAAAGTGCAGCAAAACAAAGTGGATACTTAAAATATCACATATCAAATATGACAAAAATACTTTGTAAAAAAAGAATACAGTTCAAATTAAATGTCAAACCTCCATTTTTGAAAATGAATACCAAGTTTGCCTTTCTTTTTAGAAATTCTATATTCTATTTCTTTATTATTATTTAAGTAAGCCTGGAAAGATTCCAAAGTAGGGGTTTTATTCTGGAATTTACAGACATATATGAAATACTTTACAGATAAAAAAATATATGATATGTAAGAGTCTCCATAGAGACCGAACATCTTCTCAAAATTAGAAAATATATAATTTTTCTTTTCCTTGTGATTTATAATATCTATTATCTTTTGCCATAAAGTTCAAATGTTGGTTGCATCCCCTCAGGATCACAATACACACGATACGTATACACTGTACTCTTCTTGATGCAGAACTGACTACTGTTCTTGTTTAAATGAGCAAATGATGCCATATATCAGTAAAAGGACAACTATATAAAAGTTGAAACTTTTTTCTTACTAGTTCATGTTAGGCCAAGTTTAGAAGATGTTGCTCGTATACATGGATGTAGGTTTGCAGATTAACAGTTTTTTTGTTGTTGAATACATACTTTCATATCCAAAGTCCAGTTATGTATCATGTATTTTCATGTTTGTGATGGTTCTGTGAAGTAAACTTCCACAATTTGTAAAGATTTCCACACTGTCTGTGGTTATCCCGCCTGTATCAGAAGGAGTGAAGATAGACCATTAAACTGCTGTACCCTGTTTCTGTGTTGCCTCGGACAGGTGCGACGATCCAGATCGCTAACCCGGGCGATGGTGTGCAGGGTATTCAGACCCTGACCATGACCAACTCTGGCGGGTCCGGCATTGTCCAGTCTATCCAGACGCAGGATGGCCAGCAGTTCTTTGTGCCAGCGGCTACTGGTAAGTTTGCGTCGTCGCAAGCAGCACAACGACAGGTGTCAATCTTCATAACTCCCTCGCTCTCTATATAACTTGCTATGCATTTGTGTCAGAAAAAAAAAAATGCTGAAAAGGGTATGGGTATGTCTTTGAGACACATGGCATTCATTATCAGCATTTAAAAAAAAGAATAAGGTGTGTTTTTCTTTCTCTTTTTTGCCATATGGTAGTTCTCTTTCAGAAAACAGGTTTTTGACCTTCAGGGAAGTAGATAAAGATTAAAATTAAGATTACTACTACAGCGTAGGCACTGTGGATGAAGTACAGTTACCATAAATCAGAATTCTTTGTTGTATTTCAGGGCAGATTATGTTTTGGTTATTTTCTGGCAAATGAAGCGAGCATTTATTGAAGATGCCATTTTAGGGTTTTATTCTTGGTATCATAACTAAATACTGAACTTCAGTGTTTGTTTTGTGAATGTGATGCCATTTATGGGTGCAAATTGGATGTGCTGTAATACGTCATGTACATCTTTTTGTCGGGTGTGCGTTTGAATGTGGGTAGATAGCACATTTGACTTTAGAGTGACAGCCTATGTCTGTAGCTCCCTGAACTGCGTTACTGCATTCAGTTTATGCGCTACTAAATGGTTATAAACTTGGAAACATAAGATGTAAGTAATTTGTGATGTAATAGGTGATCCTGCATAAGGATTTTGAATAGGCCATCTTATGCCTTTGTCGCAAGACACAACGTTACAGTTCATGAGGTTCCTACTTCATGTCTCAGACAAAAGGATTCAATCTGTGCAATCTTGTTTCTGCCCCTGACAGCGGTAAACATAGCTCGTCTAGGTGACGTCCAGGCCTACCAGATCAGGCCGGCCACATCGTTACCGCAGGGCGTCGTCATGACAGCGCCGGCCAACATCCAGCAGCAGGCTGTGCTCGCTGAGGAGGCGGGGAGGAAACGGGAGCTGAGACTGATGAAGAACAGGTTGGTTGCATGGGATGAGAAGTGAGAGAGAGAGAGAGAGTAATACAGTGCACTCCCATTATAACGGTCGCAAGTAAAACAAAATTCTCATTGGAAAGAAATAAAAATTCAGTCCCATAGTTACCACGTTTATTTCTTTTGATACTCACTATACTGTTCGGCTAGGATGAAATTTTGATATATCGAAAGTAAACTGCTGGTTCCTGAGACTTTGTTGTAAGAGGGTTGCCTGTACTGAATAATGAACTTAGGATGCAATATCACTGATGCAAGAATTGTCTTAATCGTACCCATAAGTATCAGTATGTATGTCTACATTCATATTGTGTTCATTGTATGGTGGTGTGAAGGTATCATGTTCGTGTCTGTGTATGGATTTTCTCATTATTTTTTACTGAGACTGGTGTGATTGGAATGCACTTTTAAATGGTGACGTTTATTTACTGGGTAGTAATTTTTTTTTCCTGTATGCTAGATGACATGCATGGTGGCATGGCAAGTTGAGAGGTATACTGTCAACCTTGCCTAAGTGGAATCTATTTTGACGGAAGAAATAGCTTAGACTTAGAGAAAAGTTGACTTATGAGGGATTAAAATCAGTAGAGTATAAAGAGAAGAGGACTTGAAAATACCTTTGACTTAGGCGATTATTCGACTTATGTGAGGTTGACCTAAGCAAGGTTGACTCTAATACCCCGTTCAGAGTCCCACTTAGTCTAGCACAACCTCTAGAGGTTGTGCTGTGATCACGCCAGACGATGGGGACTCTGAACGGTCTCGGCGTAAGCGTCTAGCACAAGTCTGGAGTGAGTCTGGCACGAGTCTGGCACGAGTCTGGCGTGAATGTCGTGCTAGACAGCCTAGCACGAGTCTAGCACAACCTCTGGAGGTTGTACTGTGTTCATGCCAGACGAGGGGACTCTGAACGGTCTCGACACAAACACGGCGTGAACATAGTCTGGTTTTCAGACTCTTTGCCAACTGTACTCCTTCTACAAAATGCACCCTCTGCGGATTTTGTTGCCGCCCTTATTGAAGTCACCGTTTTTGTCAAAGGATAAGGCCCATCAGCTTAACCTGCTACTTCTTTTGTTGTTAGAAGCAGTAAATATTCTGAAAAGGAAATTAGTGTGAGAAAACGGTCTGAAAACCAGATTAGCGTAAACACAGCACACACTTCCAGTGACCAGCACTGTTTGTGGTGGAAAAAAATACCCTTCCATTGATTTCCATAGAAATGTATGCGGACCTCACTCTCGACAACAAGGGGACTCTGAACGGGGGTCTCTCTTACCACCCACTCTGTTTGTATAAAAAATAGCTAGTTTTCATCTAGCATGTCCTTAGAGAATCCAACTCTCCCGTTTTCTACGGGAGATCTCCCGCTGAAAACCCATTTTTGCAAAATCTCCCGTTCTCCCGTTTGAGATTTAATTTCTACCGCCCTGGCTCAATGTCTCCCTTTGGAAAGGATTTCTTACTTATTGCTATGGTATGCTGCAAAAATAAGCCTTAGATAGCACCAGAGAGCATCTGTAACCCTAGGAACTTCGCGCTTCGCACACATAAACTTGGAGTCTCCTGTTTGCTAGGGGTTTCAGGCGGGAGAATCTCCAGATCAGAAGGGGCTTCAGGTTGGAGTCTCTGTGTCCTCCCGAGGTCCTCTAGACAGGGGGACTCTGAACGGGGTATATGTCTGTTTCAAATGCAGGATTTAACCACTTTCTGTTAACCTTTCGTTATTCCGGTTCTTGACCACAGAGAGGCAGCCAAAGAGTGCAGGAGGAAGAAGAAGGAGTACATCAAGTGTCTTGAGAACCGGGTGGCGGTCCTGGAGAACCAGAACAAGACCTTAATAGAGGAGCTGAAATCACTCAAGGAGCTCTACTGTCACAAGTCTGACTAGGCAGGTGAGTCCGACGCACACCGACGCAGTCCGGTCTGTCGTTTTGGGTGAACGCACAATGTATTCGTCATCGCTATGGGAACTGCCTGCCCTTGAAAGCCAACTAATCAGACCTCGTCCAAACATTTGGCATAGGTATACTGTAAAACACGATATTTTCGCGGCATGAAATTTTTGCGAATGGGAGCTGACGGCCAAAATTTGCAGCATGACATTTTCGCGAGTTGCCTCTAACATTCAATGCATATAGTATAGGCAAGATATTTATCATGCATTATAATTTCGCGAAACTTGGCTCTCATGAAATTTGCAAAATTAAAATGCACGCAAACATTCCTCGTTTTACAGTAATCAGTCTTCAACAGGAGTGTAATGGAATCGGGGTGCAGTTGGTTGGTTGGTTGGTCTGTTACAAATGTGAATCGAACTACTTCACTTTCAAGTGACACAAACAAAATTTACCGCACATGTTGAGGTCGCTATGAAGTTGCGCAAGACACATTTTTCGACAGTAATGGAAAGTGCAATTCCATGGTCACAGTGCATTATGGTCCCCGAAATAACATGTCAGTTACTGTCTACTATTTTGGCAGTGTGCCAGTACAGAAGTGTTGGGTGGAAGTATTATCACCTTCAGTGATATTTCTGATTTTACCTATATTTTTAACTTACATTTGCATTTATCTCAAACAAGTATCTTTGCTCCTCACAAAGTTTGCAGTAGTTTCAAGCATGCGAAAATTGCTCAGTAAAACAGTAACTAGCAGCTACTTAAGTGATTGTTCATTTTACTTCTGTGTCTCCCATCCAGGTGAATGCAGAGTGAATACCACGGAGTGTTTACTGAAGAAAGCCCATTGCAAACCAGAGAGCACAGGTTATTTTTTTGACCGAGCACCGTGTTTCTACCTTCCGCGCAGACGCCGCAGACGACTGCCAGACTCTCGCACTGTCGATGCGTCGGGAGGGGGAGTGGCTTCCGTTTGTCGTCTGGCTCGGCAGTCAGCTGGGAGAGGGCTCGAAAGGAGAGATTGAGAGAAAGAGAGCGAGTGGGAGAGAAAGAGAGAAAGGAAGTGATGGTTAAAGCTGTGTCTATGCCTTGTGCAGATATCGTATTTTACGACTATGAATATCTCTCTGTGTTGTCACACCCCGGCTTTACTGCACAGAAAATGCCCCTACCCTTTGAAAACATGACGGACAGTCACATAAACATGAACACCGCACCTAAGCGCAGCGCTTGTAAAAAGCCGGTGTGAAGGAATTCCGTCAGGATTTTAGAACATTGCTCAGCTTGCGCCAAACAGGACATGAATTGCAAAGCAAGCATATTTTATTGTGTAAATATATAAGTAATTTGATTCTGCTCATGAGCACTGAGCACATGACCGGATTTAAGTGAGAGCATTCTGCAATGACTTCGCCTTTTGAGTGAGGCTCGGTGACATGTGTCTGTTGCAACTGTATGAGGTCAAATTGTCAATATTTTTTTACGCCAATGTTGTGATTCTGCCCTTTTCGTTTGAGGAGTCAAGTTTTGCCCATTAGGGTACACTGTTGTATGGACAGTCAACCCACAGTTCTCCGCTCTGTGTGAACTCTGAACTACAGAATGATCGGTCGTGTACGGCAAATTCTGGTGAACATCTTTTGTTGTGATGTACCTCAGTATGTGAGGATGTGTGATACAGCTTTTATCCTCAAAAGCATCCAGAAATGTATCTTTATGATGAGGTTTTCATGAATCTCAAGTGGGTTAGAGCAAAATACACTCACTCACACTTACACTTTGGTTTGTCAGACTGAATTTCAAAAGGGTTTTACGAAAAAAAGAGAAGAATTTCTAAAGGGATCACATGTTTAAGAACACAGTACAGATATTTTCTTATTTGGTCGCGATTATGAAAATTCTCTACCAAGGCCGTACACCCTTCCCCTCTAAAAACATTTTACTGTTGGGGTGAAGAAAAGTGCTCATGCCTACCAATACTTGATTATGAAATACTGGGTCACTTTCATAAAGCTTGCCCAATTCTTTGCGACGGCCTTTGCGTATCATTCATGTAAGGGTATTAATGTAAAAGAAAATCTCCCCAACATTTCTGGAATTCCACCAGGTCTTCAGACACTGATTGCTGTTCACATTTGAGCCAAGGTGGTGTTGCTAGCTCTTTCTAATGACCTTTGACCTTTTATTTTTGTACTTTCCTTCTATTCATTTGCACAGTATGATACATCTAATGACAAATATTCATTTGATCTAATTTTGTGTTATCAATTCCAGCACCACGATGGTGTAAGCAAAAATTTAAAAAAAAAAGTGATGTGCATTTGATCTTTCTGTATGTTTGTCTTGCCATGAATTTTGTACTGTAACATATGCATACATATGTAACTTTGAACTTGGTATTTCTCTCAGAATTTTCTATTCCAGTTAATGTTCATGCATATCTCATGGTGTTTTCTCAGTGTTCTGTGAGCTTTTGAAGGGTACTTGGATGGATGAATCTTTAATTTAAAAGGATGATATTGTATATACTTTTGTTTTCCCTTTTTTTGTTTGTATCTGGCAGCTCATGTTTTGTAGTGAGCTTGTGATTGTACTATATTCTTTTTTGATGACCTCAGAAGGTGGTTGTAATCACGCCATTGAGGTGTAGATAGACACCTTCCGACATGAATTGTATTTGGCATAGCTACTATGAACTACAACAGAGTATCTTGTGTCATGAAATACATCTCAGACCCATCACCCATTAATTTTTACTTAACACTACTGGAATAGATTGAAATAGAGACATTCATGGTACACATATTACACTACACTTGTGGTAACGGTACATACATATATATTCTGATGCAGTTATCTTCATTTATTAAACAAAGGGACAGTTGAATGATGTTGCATTGTTTATGGGAAGCCACCTGATTTTGTATCTACCCTTCTCATTTAATGGTAGCGATGACCCCAAACCGACTCCCTGGCGCGTTTTAACAGAGAATGTTATTTTCCATTCAGCGGCTGCTACCATCTGGGCTTTCATGCCCTCCTTCATGGTTACTAACCTAATATCACCCAGCAGCATCCCTTGTAGTTGATTCAGCCTCCCTTTCCCCGCTCCTCCCTGTTCAGAGAATGCTCTTTGAAGAGCTTCGTTTAATAATGTTTGATGTCCATGTACAAATTTTTTATTGTGCCTTTTCTTTTTATGTGTTCACACTTACAAGACATGTACATATATTCTTTATAGGACCTCTCATCTAGACACTCGACTTGTATGCCCAATTTCTTGTGGTCAAGTTCAGTGTGTTTCTCTTCTTTTCTATTGCTAGGTCTACAGCAGTCAGATAAAAATCAGCATCAGAGCTTATGAAGTGGTCACAGATTTTTATAGATGTGGGACTGTTAACCAAGGAGGAAGGGTATTAACAGCTCCTCTAAAAACTGCCTGAATTAGAATTCATGGAGGGCGAATGGAGAGTGGTTCTTGATCAAGTTTCTCTTACTTGCTGCTGTACATATTTCATATTCTCACAGAGAGAAACTGCAAGACTGGTAGCTTGCTGGGCAAGCAGAGGCATATGCCGTTGAATCTGGAGTCATGCCCCCCTTACTTGGCAGACTCTCGCTGTAAAGGTGTTGATGGAGCCCTTTAAACTGATCGCTCTTACTCAGAATGAAGGAATTGAACTATATCATTGCTACACAGTTGGAAAATTCATATCTTTATAATGAGAACGTCTTTATATGCATATATGTGAAGCTTAATTAAGGAATGTACAATGTATAACTTTGAATAACACTGTTACTTTGGTGAAATATGTATTTGACGTATACAATGTGTTCTGATTTTACTCTGTGACTTTCTTTTTTGTCACTTGACAAATTTGTACTATCGTATACCTTCTAGGTCTTTTATTTGAGTTTTTATACGAGTAATTGGCAATTTTTAATTTGGAAACATTTACTGTAACTCTTGGCATATATTTTTTTCTACAGTGGATGAGATGAGCACATGTCCAGAGCTTAAGACACGAGAAATAAAAGAATTGTTGACCATGCACCTCATATTCAATCATCACTCGATGGATTTGTCATTACCATGAATCAAACTGAGCTTGCTGTAAAGTATGAACCTATGCACCTACAGTATGTCTAAATATGCTGGAAATACACTGTACCACACACACAAACACACACAAAAGAGCTTTGGAAAATGCTGTAATATACACTGCATGTTTTCATGCATTTTTCTTGGAAAATTCTAGTCATGATATGATGTTGTAATTTGTAATTTTCTAAGCTAATAGTTATATTATGAATATTCTTATACTGGGAATGAAAAGATTTAAAAAAAATATGAAAATCATGTCACTGTGTCTGTGTTTTTGTTGAAATCCTGCAGTTGAAATGTTCTCAGAGTTCATGTGCTTCAAAATGTCTTCGCCCAACTAGACACAGACCTGGTACAATGCTGTAAAAGTGGATATTTTTGCGCCGAGTAATTGTTTGCGCTCTGCCACCTCAGATAAATTTTGCATGTTTTTAATTCCGTGGAATCAAGATGTGACACAGTGGTACATGTAACAAGCAAAAATATTCACATGGCTTTATTTTTCATGTTAGTTTCTGGTAGCGCAAAATGCGCAAAAAATTCCACACCGCGAAAATTTCCTCATTTACAGTACTTTTGGAAATGTCGGTGCTAAATGAATGAGTACCAAACACATGTTCTAGAACAAATGTACAAGGGGAAGCTAGATGTATTATGAACAGGGAAAGGTACAATTAATTTCTAGTACTACTAGCGAAATCAGTTTGTTTTATTACGATTTGGTCGTACACTATCTGAGGTCGAAAAACAATTCAAGACTGAGAAACTTTGAACTCTGAACCTTTGGGCGAGAAAACTTTCAATATCAGTAATCTCTATTAATGAGTCCACTGTAGCGTCTTTGCCTGGCACAACCAAGCAATGAAAGCAGGAAACAAAACACAACCCAACAAAATTGTATCTTTCCTTGAAAAAAAAAAATGATTTCAAAATGTTGCATGACTGAAGACATAAGGCATATTATTATTGTAAATTTAGTGAGGTGTAGATGACAAAAATAATGGAAACCATGAACTACAGTTGACAGGTGTACAATTGTACAAGCAAACTTTATTTTCTCTTATGTCAGTCCCGCAAATACGGTAGTGCGCACAGGGGTTCTACAGTAGGCAGCCCTTCTGGGCCTTTGTCTCTATGACCAGGGAAAAATGCACCTTTATTATTATTATTTTTTTTTAAATTTCTTCCCGATGAAGAGATATTTGAAAACCTCTCCAACTCACAGACCAGATTGAATGATGCAAGCTGACAGAAAACATGTTGTATGGGGCCCAACTCTGTCAATTACCACAGTGGAACTTCGTTATAAAGAGTTCGGTGTAACAAAACCTCTTGGGTGATTTTGCAGGTCGCGACGCTTTGTATTTCTTTGTTTTTGTACCTTGATATAGTGAGAAACCTGATATAACAAGGTAATTGTCATTGTATCAGGGTCTCCTGTACTTCAGTTTGTGATCTTGTGTCTCCAATGGAAAGCAAGAATCTTTGAATCCCAAACTTTAATGGCACTGTATTTGTTTCTTGTTGACCTGGCTACTGGTTGGAAACTCGTGCATCATCTTTCGTTGTTATTGTTGAAACATTGTTGAATATCCCATGCAATTCATTCTTGTACAATTGCATGCAGAATGTACATATTTGGCATGCTTTCCAGTAAATGGAAAACTTCAACCACTGAACAGCGTTTCTCTACTTTGTTTTCTTGTGTCTGAGAAGGGGTAGCAAAACAGGATATGGGCTCACATGTATCCAATTACACAATAAAAGAAAGAATGCTTGCATGCATTTTAATTTCGCAAATTTCTCAAGCGCTAAGATTTAGCAAAATTAAAATGCATGCACAAGTTCATCTAAACTGAGTGCATTGAGTGCCAGTGACAATTTGTGGAAATTTCATGCCGCGAAAAAGGCTGTCTGCTCCAATTCGTGAAAATTTCATGCCACAGAAATATCATGTTTTACAGTATGTGCATGAAATACGTACCAAAGGAAAATGGGGAGTCAGTACTTTTGTACATTATATTGATACATATATGAATCCATTGAAGAATCCTATTCACACAACATTCTGTCATACGATAGAAACTCATTTTAGATTCGTCCAACTCGCCAAACAAGGAAACATGCATTTCAGCAAGTATTCACCTCAAAGTTTGTTTCTACATGAATGTTTTAGCAATGAATTCAAACCATATTGCACCATTTAACTTGGGACTATAAATCAGGGCACCGTTTCATGAAAGTTGTCAGTCTCTGACAATAGCCATAGCAACAGTCAGTGACCAGAGCATCTCGGCCAATCAAAACCAAGGATTTTGCTAAAATTGTCAGAGACTGACAACTTGTCAGCACTGACTAAATTGATGAAACACCCCCTGGTTACATTTTCTGTGGAAGATATGGTACACTGATATGGATATGGGGTAGTGTGGTGTCGTAACACATGTGGCATTCCCTACCTGTACTCTAAATGAATATTGATACTGTCTGGGTGAATATCAATAATCTTTGTGAGATTTCGCTAGTGCATGAATAAAACAAACTCAAATCATCAACATTACGGGGAACCCAAACCAAAGAGCAATGTGGATTGAGTGAAGGCAGCAACATTAGCAGAACACATCAGTGAAAGCCTGAGGAAAATCAGACAATCGATGCAACAGTTATGAAGTTTTAAAATGTTGGTGTTGGAACCACTGGATGAGGAGACTACTAGAGGTTATGACATATGTGTGGATAACAATATAGAGAAAATTCACTTTTCTAGCATAATGAAAGAGCACTTGACTAACGCCTTTCAGAAAGCAGGGGGAATAATTGCTACACTTAACATATGTCAGTATCAAGTTAAAGAAATAGATGTATGTAATTTTCATGAAAAATGAATTTTTGTGGAAATCCCTTTATATTTTCTTTAATGTTCTCCACACACGATGTCAAAACCTCTGGTAGTCTCCTCATCCAGCGGTTCCAACACCAAAACTTTTAATAAAAATTCACAACTTTTGAACGGATTGTCCAATTTTCCTCAAACTTTCACTGATGTGTCCTACTAATGTTGCTGCTTTCACTCAATCCACTTTGCTCTTTGGGTTTGGGTTCTCTTTAAAGAAAGGAACAACAACCTGTCACTGAGATACATTTTAAGCACCAAAATTCCATTTACTAGATCAGTTTGATTTTAATGTTATGTCTGAACACATAATAGCAGTGATGACGATAGAGCATTATACATTTGTATTAAAAGCATTTCTTAACTAATAAATCTCACCAAAACATACGCAAAATAATACAGGCAAACCCAGTGCTTGGGAACTGTTGTTTTTTTTGTTTCTCATTGTAGGGAAATCTGTTGGAAACAGAAAACCATGGGTTGCTACACAAATACTGTAACAAGGTTTTCAACATAGAGATAGTGACATATGCAATGCAGAAGGACACATTGTCAGATTTGGCCCTCGTATCATATATCTTAATTGATATATGTTCATCAATATTATTCAGAGCTCCATGGAGGACTACTACTTATTGGTGAATGGGCTACCTGACAAAAGATTATCAATAAATAAATGAATATAGGTGTATAAAAAAGGAAAAAAGAATGAACGAAAGAAACGAACGAATGACAGACAGACATTATGGGCACTACTACACCTGAGCATACACCCTGATGCCATTGATGTAATGTAAAGCAATGTATTATTGTTGGCCCCTGCATGCACCTGATAGCACCTTTTGCATATTCATGCCTGACAATACAGCTCGTCTATACAATTGGGGTGGTATTCTGAAATCCTTCCTAGGAAGAAATTTCTTCCTAAGTCAGGATTTTTTCCTAAGTGGTATTCTGAAAATCTTCCTAAGTTTCTTCCTAAGTAGACTTAGGAAGAAACTTAGGAAGGGGGCGGGAATATGCAAATTTCTGACTTAGGAAGAAGTTGGTATTCTAGAATGCACTTAGGAAAGAATTTTAGGAAAATATTTAGGAAAGCTCCACCCCTGTCCTAAGTACGTTGTTAAGAATAGCAAACTGCAAGCATCGTGATAGGCGCGCTTGTCAGTCATTGCGCGCACATGTACTTTGATGCGCGAAATGAGCGTGAGAAAGGGGACATGCCACGCACACGTGTATTTGACCCTACGTCATAGTAATATGCGATTGTCATTGGCAGACATCAGTTAGTTCCTTATGATACGGCATTTCGTATTGGCTTAGGAAAGGACGTGGGCGGGAATAAGGATGGCCTAATTTGCATTAAGAAGTGCCTAGGAAGAAATTTCAGAATACCAATTTTGTCTTTCCTAGGCACTTCCTAAGTTTCTGACTTAGGAAGAAACTTAGGAAGAAACTTAGGAAGATTTTCAGAATACCACCCTTGATTTATACCTATTTCATAGGTGTGCATGAGGACGAAGATTAACTGTTATCAGTACCTAATAACTCAGAACCACTAAATGTTCATGTGAATCATTACAATGCGCAAACAATTAAAACTCACATACTAGAATTAATGTACTTGATAAATCTCATGAATGCCATTAATAATTTTGTGGTTTTCTGTTAAAGGCACATAGACCCGGTGGTTTAGTCGAATGCGTACATGGGCGCACGGCGTAAGTTTCCTACAGAGACCTATGCTATCGACTCCTCTTTAGCGCTTAAATTACGCTTTGACCCATTTCCATAAGTCCGAAGAAGTCTGATCCACTGTAGTCAGTGGTCCGATCACAGTTCGGCTCATGATTTGGCTGATGATGAAAGCTTTAGCAAACTTCTTCTGTGACGTCATACTAAGAAGAATGCACCCTGGCATCACTGCAGACTGCGTGATGCGCAGAGAAGACAACAAAAGCAACGTTACCTAGCAACACCTACGCACTTTACTCTTGATGACAGCTCAACTTCGGCAATCTTCGTATCAATGTTAACGGTGATTTGCACTATCATCCAACAGCGCCCCCGCAACTTCCCGGTCTACGCACCTTTAACAAAAGTTTTAGCTGTGATACAGATATTTTTGACACAAAATAAAAAACAGATAAACAAGAGTATTTCTTAGCCTGGTGGTTTCCTTTAATTTCCAGTCTGCTACACGAGTGCAAAAAAGCTTGCAGAGAAGGAAGCTCTAGTGCTTCTCACAGACGGGAAACCGACTGGACTGATGATAACCTAGGATATTCTTAGCATCATTCAATGTCCTACTATCTGCCTTGAAGGGCTTCTCTGACGTCGATGAGCACGGGGCTGCGGTTGAGATGGGTGCCAAAAGAGAAGCAGTTTCCCCCTCCACCGATGACGAGGATGCAGCTCTCTTCCGGCCGCCAGTGACTGGTGTGATTGTGAAGCATGAGGGGGTACTCCACGTCAAGCTGTAGTGGGTGGGGCAATGAAGACAGATAACAAAGGAACATGTCGCGTAGTTACTTCCCAATGTCTACACAGGGGAGTTTCACTTCATTTCATTTTGTTTTCTTTCATTTTCAACACATAATTGATTACAACATTTGAATACACATATACTAATGACACAACAATGCAATGAAAAACAAACTATGAACAATAATACAAGTTTGTAATTTCAAGACAGTACAGAAAAAAATGGTAGGAAATGGAGGGGACTGCTGAAAAGCAGAGCTTGTAGTCTGCAGTCCCCTCATAAAAAAACTAGTTACAAAATTGATGAAACAAGGTACTTATAACTGATGTCAAATCCCAACCGACTGCTGATTTACTGTGTTCTGGACATGTCTACCCTGAACAACACCCAGTCAAAATGTGTTGCTTCTTGTAAAGCAATCAGCAATACTTTCCCACAAAGCATATCTGTTCTGAGATTATTTCTGAGAAACATTTTCTTTTTATGTTTCTTTCAAGACCTCTGCTTTTTTCAGACCCATTTTCATGGTGAGAATCTTATCTGTGAAATCAACATTTTGGTCTCTTAAAGGACAAGTTCACCTTCATAGACATATAGATTGAGAGAGCAATATTAGTAGAACACAACAGTAAAATTTTGATGAAAATCAGACAATTTGTCCAAAAGCTATGAATTTTTGAAGTTTAAGTGTGGCCATCACTGGATGAGAAGACTACTACCGTGATGTCATATGTGTAGAACAATATAAAGAAAATATAAAGAAACTTCAACATATTTGCACTTTTCTCGCATAATAAAAGAGGAACACATTTCAGTCTTCCACTGATGTGTTCTACTGATATTACTGCATTCACTCGATCCACATGTATATTAAGATGAACTTGTCCTGTTAATAAATGTGTTTCTCACAAATAAAAGATAGAATGCAGTTCAACGTTATTGACAAATATTTCAACCTAAAATCTCACAAGAGGAATAAATCATATTATGCCGCTAGTTGAGATAATACAATACACCCATCTGATACCCTATATCTCATCTACTGACCTGCAAGTCTATGGATTGCACAGAACCTGTTGTGAGATCGACAACGGTGAGTGAGGGTGGGGTGCTGTGTGTCGGATTGACCCCACCCACAAGGATAAGCTGGTCATGCACAATGTGTGCGGTGTGGGAGTACCTGCATCAGGTGAGAGTGAAAGAAAGCATCAATAAAATATCACTTGATAATATCAAGAAATAATCATACATTTCATTCAAACAGATTTCTATCAATTTTCTGCAATGACAACTTGCTTTTAGAAAACATGAACAAAACTGATGTCTCGGAATGTCCTGCAAGTCTCAAAAGTCCAGGTTAAAGAATCTACAGCAATTGGTAGTGAGAAAACAAATGATCAGAGCCAGAATACTGAAGTAAGCACAAAGAACAGATTACATTAATATCATAATACTGCAATGAAACTCGGGTGGTATACTTCTTAAAACATTGTAAATGCTCTGAAAGGGATTCATGTGGTCACTTGATATCGCTCACATAGAAGAGATGACTCTGCCAGTGCAGCTTCTGAACCTGATCAGATGTCATAGCACAGAATTCACAGGGAAATGAGACCTGGGCTCTGTTGCATGTAAGTTGAGAATAAACGCAAGTCAGAAAATCAAGCATAAGACTCTGAATACTCAATTCTGAGTGGCTGATACCTGATCTATGTTTGATTTTCTGACTCATGTTTGATTGCAGCTTTTTATGCAGCAGGGCCCTGGTTCTCACACAGATGCGTAGGTTATACATGAAGATGGAAAATGATTTAGAATCAACCAAAAGGCACTATAAGATTCTCACCTTGGGGGCAAAGCAGGACTGGTATTCAGTTTTTGTAATGACAGGCTCTGAAGGTTAATAACCACTACAGAACTGAGAGGGGTGCAGCCGTGCCCCAGACCACCAGCTACCACCACACAAGAGTCACCCCATGCGGTGGCTGTGTGGGAGTGTCTTGCCTCAAAGCTGCTCTCCTCAAAATTGAGCTGGAAGGAGAAGAGAACAAGAATTTTAAAGTTGATATTCACAGACACTACCTTAATTCTATTAGGCTATTTAGTGACAATGTACCATTTCCAATCGTTCCTGAATATTTCTTTTAATGAATAACCATTTATCAAAACAAACAGGCTTGTAGAAACTTTACAAGTAAATGTCAAGTATTGTTCAGTTCAGAAGTCATAAATAATCATTAATATCCATGAAATCAATGATCTTGTCCTATGTGTAGATACCCATTATTGTCTGAGGATGGTCAAGATAAAACACAACATCTGCAATGACTTCAAGTTTGACTTCTGATCAACAAAACACTAAATCCCCTTTCCTCTGTTCTTTGTCCATCAATACATTCAAGGTGGACTATCAAAATATGATAAACTTTTGACGATTAAGACATACATACCAGGAATTGCAACAATATCTGTATTGATAAAGTGACAGCTAGCATGAGTAAAATATACATTAGGTCCCTCTAAAGAAACTCTCATTTGCACAAGACTTTTACCTCTTTCCACATCAACGACCCAATGTCCATCAGCCAAGTGTCACCCAAGGGGGTACCATCAACGTCACGCCCCCCGATCAAACACACCCTCTCCATTCCCTCCAGCGACACTGCTGATGCTGTATGCCGCCACCTGGCACAGGGAGCAGCGTCCGCACCTGGCGGTGTCAGAGGTTGCAGGGAGTACTCTGGGGGCCATGTGGCACCAGACAGTGTCAGGAGGTAGGCGTCCGTGCAGGGCTTGGCCGGTGAAGTTCGGCCCCCAAACACAAGGAACCTGCCGTCGGGGAGAGCTGTGAGGCTGTGGTGCATTCTGGGACCTGCAGAATAATTCAACACAACTTTTGTCATCAGCTATTTGTGGATGGCAATGACATGACAGAGAAAGTATTGATCCATTCTATGTAATATCAAGTCTTCAACACAAACTGTTCTATACTAATAGATTTTCAAAATACATAAAGGTGCTGATCAAAGTGAAGTGCTCAACCATAATCAGCCTCTATTGTTACTTTCATCAAATCATATCCCCTCAAGCAGACATAAGATTTTTTTTTTTCATAAGTTATTTTTTACAGTTTGCTTAAAGTGAAATTCTGTGAAATTTTCAGTTTCACTTACCCGGGTTACCTTGACTCAATATGACCCAAATGGTAGATATATGACTGAACACGATTCCTCTATAGAATTATTTGAAATATTCTGATCCTGAGGTATTTGGAAACATGCTGTATCCATTTGTCTAAACATTGAAGGAAATTTGACATATTGCTTCCAGTTGTACTGCACACTCGTTCATCTAAATTTTGACAACAAATGCATTCAATTTTGTAAACATTGACGGGAATTAGACATATTGCTTCTGGTGTTACTACACACTAGTTGATCTAAATTTTGACCACTTATTGCCAAAATGAAGTATCAAAAAGATTTTGAAGGCAAGTAAAAGAGGGCATCAGCCTTATGACACTTTGGAAACCTGCTAGTCTTTGGGATTGGATTTGTCACAAAATCCCTTTCTCTCCCTCACCTAGTGATGCCGCACCAGACTTTGGACAAAGTGTCCCGACCTTTCTCTTTGACATATCGATCAACCTCAGCTCATCCAGTCTCCCGTGGCAACCATCATGGTCACCAAAGCCACCCACGACAAGAACATTGTCTGTGCCTGGCACCTGTGCGCTGGCATGCGAAAACTGCTTCAGACACGTTGAGGACTGCAAATCAGACCAGAGGGGGAGGAAGGATGGCGTTAGTAGCAGCTGGCTCTCCTCACTGGAATTGCTGACTTTTGTTGGACTATTGATATCTGTACATCAGTGCAAAGAAAGGCAATAGGATTAATGAAGACATTGCTGATGATGATAACAATTAAATCAGTAAAAATAATGATAATGGTACAATTTTTGGGCTAACAATTTTGAGCGCTCGGTCGCGAAAGATGACTTCTATATGCTTTTAATTTTGCAGACTGTCATGACAATTGAGCAAGCACTCAAAAACAGCTTACTGCCGCACACTGCTAAGGGATATGGCAGCACATTCTACGGTAAAAGGCAACTTGTTCCTATGATAACAGCATACTCAATCATGCTACAGGACTAGTGAATGTGTATAAAACTACAAATAACAAAGCAATTACATCCCTACAATATACCTACCTTGAAATCAATGATTTAAAATAATATTACATATAACGAGCACAAAGTTCACAATTTTATTTTCCCACTAGCTTATGTTGCACGAAGTGCATGAAAATGTCAATTTTTACAGTATTACATCATTTATATTCAAATACTCACAGATTAATGTCTACGTACTGAACACATGTCTGTCTTCTTATGAGCTATTTCTGATATGCAAAGTATGAAATTAGCAGACGTCACCACAACGCAAGTGAAAGATGACAGACCAAACGGATTATTGAGTTACATGTAAGTTCAGAAAGTACTTACCAGGGAAAAGCTTGTCTCTGGCTGCAGCACAATCTCCATTGAAGGCAGCTACCACCACGTAATGAACACACTTTAGATGCCATTCCTTCACAAAACAGGTTCACAAATAAAAACAAATTCTGCTTAACGAGATGCACCCAGCACATTGTGATACACCACAGCGATCCTCTGCAACAAAATTGTGATACTTTAATGCCACTGGACAGAGCTCTTTACTTCAAACCTATTTTTCACTGATAAAAGTCATGGAAGGTTTTAGCTTGTTTATTTGTTTGTTTTTCCTAGGGGTGCATGGGACTCGATCAAGAAAATATGGCAAACGGATATAGTGCTCTTACTTTGCAAAAGGAAACTAAAGTACATCAGAGTACAGGGAAGAACAAAATACACAAAATACACAAAAAGAAATGATGTGCACCAAAACATCTTAAAATAGAATCAAGCAGTAAATAAACATGTCTTGTCACAAGTTGGCAGAATACTTATACTTAGTACAGGCATTTGAATTTCATATGATTTTCGGTGATCCTTGTTTGCAGAAAGGTTCATTGTACAAATGAAAAAAAAAATACTGCCCTAATATTGTTCAGGTTCACATGCACACCAGCAGCAACAAAACATAGCAACAAGATATAAATTGTACCAAGCCATCAATCCTATTCTCTTGGCCTTGGAAGACAATCATAGAGCTTTCAACCCACCTCAAATTCATCAAACAGCTCGATTGCTTCGATGCGCTCCCTCTCAGCACTTGTCAGAACCTGGGAGTAATACTGGTACATATTGATTGCACTGGAGTCTTGCCATCCCTGCATGATGAAAAAAGTGAAAACAACAACAAACTTTGGAATTAGTTCACATTTTAATGTCGTATTTGATTGCATGTCCATGAACACTCTCAAGCAGGCTATATTAATCTGTTGAGGACGAGTCCCAAGTATACTCGGGCAGGTGTCTATGGGAAATGTATGTTGTAGCAAAATCAGTCTGTCCTCAACAGGTTAACATTCAAGCATTCAATGTACATCAAATTCTAGGAGATATCACACACAGAACTGTCACATGGCCTTCTTCTTCTTGCTTATGAGGCAGCAGCATCTAAGTAATGTCCTTCAGTTGTTGTAGCCAAATTACAGTCTGTAGAGTAGGGTGTGTCAGGTCCATGTTGTCAGGAGGTCGGAGATCAGGGCACTCACTCAAGATGTGTTGAGCAGTCTGTTCTGGTGCACCACACTGGCAAGCTGCTGACGGGCGTAGCCCCCAACGATGCATGGCTGCATTGAAACGCCCAACTCCTGTTCGAATCCGATTTAGAGACACCCACTCACTCCTTGGGAGGTTTGCTCCTGGGGGGACAGATGTATCGGGCGTGACAACGAGTTGGGCAGGTCGTTGGGTGTCTTCCCAGCTTGTTCTCCATGTCTGACAGATGTTGAAGTCTGATCCTCTCAGCGTTGCTGCATGGCGGGAGAAAGGGCGGCGAGACTTCAGTCGCTGATGCCGCTGACCCAGAGTCACAGAGCCCTCAACTACGTCGTGGAGGAGGTCGTCCGGGTTGCTGGAGGCCGTGGTTACCAGCCTATGTGTGTGATGTTCTCGGCGCATGGGGGCAGGAGCGATGCCTGAGAGAACAGGTAGGAATTCTGTTGGTGTAGGCCGGAGACATCCTGTTATTAATCTCATGGTGTCATTCAGAACTGAGTCAAGTTTCTTGGTGTGAGAGCTCCTGCACCACGCAGGGGAGGCGTATTCCGCGGCACTGTATACCAGTGCTAGCGCACTAGTGCGGAGAGTGGTTGCACTGGCACCCCATTTTGAGCCTGCAAGTCGGTGAAGGAGGTTGTTCCTTGAAGACACTTTTGCACTTATGGCCTTGAGTTGTTCCTTGTAGGTCAGCTGCCTATCCAACTTCACTCCAAGGTAGGTTGGTGTAGCATTGTATGGAAGAGGTGTTCCATCAAGAATGACACTGAGTTGCCGATTAGCCTCCTTGGTGTTCAGGTGGAAGGCTGTTACCGTTGTCTTGGACATGCTAATCTTGAGTCTCCAGATCCTGAAGTACTTCGCGATTTGCGACATATCTGCAGTGAGGGTATTCTCTACATTTGACCAGGCTCTGTCAGAGTGAAGAAGGGCAAGGTCATCTGCATAGCCATACTGTCGTGAGGTTGTGAAGGGGATGTCACTGATGTATATGTTGAAGAGCAAGGGGGATAGTACAGAGCCTTGAGGAACTCCATTCCGCAGTTGGCGTGGTCTGCTGGACTGTCCATCACTACAGTCTTCAGAACGAACCTCCTGTTGGCTAGAATGTTGCAGAGGAACCTCACCATGTGGCGATCAGGGATTGTCTTTAATAATTTCAGAGTCAGACCCTGGTGCCACACAGTGTCGTAGGCTGCAGTGAGGTCGACAAAGATGGCGCCAGCTTTGTGATTCTTCTCAAAGCTGTCTTCGATGTCATTGGTCAGCTTGACAATTTGGTGGACTGTACTCCGACCATGGCGGAAGCCCGCTTGTTCATCTGGTAATTGTGGGTCAATCACAGGTTCTATCCTCGCCAGAAGGAGACGTTCCAGAAGCTTGTAAGGGACACAGAGAAGGGAGATTGGTCTGTAGCTCTTGGGGTCATCAACTGGTTTGTTTGGTTTTGGGAGAGCAATTACAGTGGCTTTTCTCCATATCTTAGGGATGACTTGGTTGGTGAAACAGCAAGAATAGAAATCTGTTAACCACTTCTGACATTTGACCCCGCAATGAATAAGGAATTCCGGTGGGATGTTGTCCGGACCTTGGGCCTTTCCACTCCTAAGTAGGGCTAAAGCATTAGCTAACTCCTCCTAAGAGAAGGGGGCCGACAACCATCCATCCACTCCCGGGGCCTGCCATAGGTTGGTAGTCTCCTGTTTCACAGATCGAGTGTGGGCCTTGTCACAGTCCTTGAATCGCCCATTGCTAACAAGTTGTTCCGCGATGGAGTTGGCTGACACAGGACATGTTCTAGGTTTGGTACTGTTTCCAGTGAGGCGTTTGAGAGTCTTCCAAGCAACTCTGCTAGAGTGAGTGAAGTCTATCCCTTGCACGGTTTCTTCCCAACATTTACGACGCTTCCTGTCTAGACAATCAGTCAGTTCTGAGGCTTTGGTGGAAGCCAAGTCTCCAGGTTCAGATCGCAAGAACTGGTTGTAGATAGCATCACATTCTTCATCCCAGGTGGGGATGTAGTGTCGGCGAAAACCGCGCGGGATGGAATTCGTTGCTGCCTTGATAAGTATATTGCAGAAGTCTGAGTAGGCTTGGTCGGTGCCACGGGGAGTTGGTGGAGGGAGATTGCATACGGCTTCATCTACCAAGTTCGAGAATTTTTCCAGTCAGCCTTGCGGAAATTCAAACGCTTAACAGGCTGTCACATGGCCCATCTCATATGTGTAGTGATATAGAGACCACAAAACTATGGTTACATGGAGTGTTGGAGAACGGAACAGGTCTGTGTATTTTATGGCTGCAAAGCCCACTATAACAAGGAAAAGTAAAAATTACGCGGTGCGTAATATATGTCCCCGCCGGAAGTTTAAATCTTTGGACTGGCATCAATGAGTTTGTTGCAGCTAAAGATTATTTACTCCTGTAAGTGGTATTTTGTGATTACTGTACAGTGTCATAACAAGCAGTTGATATTTAGTTATAATAAAGTGGAAAGGTACACGTCTTCAATGGAGCTATATCCTGTAATAAAAAGAATGCTTCTTACAAGGTAAGTGAAATTATGTAATACATTGTATAATCTGTGCAGACAAATAGGAGAAAAGATGTTAATGGGATAAGATTGAAGTGTAGAAGTCTTGAAGCCCTCACCTAGTGCCATCACATAAAGCAAACGGAATCGAAATCGGGTTAGAAATGGTGAAGGAGTAGCATTTTGTAGCAAAATGTACAATATACTGTAGGTCAAAGGTCAAGGTCAAAGGTCACAACTGAAATTCTGTGTACAGTTTCAAAGCTCCCATGTAGTGCTATCATATAAAGCAAACAGAATCAAAATTGGCTCATAAATGACAGAGAAGTAGCAAATTGAACATTTTGATCACACATGGACGCACACACATACACACATACACACGGACACACACACACACGGACACACACACGTACGGAGCCTGTTTCATAGTCCCCTGCTCGAACTCAATCAGCGGGGACAATAACCACAAATTGTGACTGCCTCTTTAGCCTCTGATAAATTTTGTTATCTCACTTACAAGCTACACACATGCAGAGCTTTCAAAGACATTCAGACATGCACAAACACAAGCACATTTACACACACACACACACCCATACACACGTGCACACAAACCCATGCTCACACCGTTTATTGAACCCACTTGTGCTCTTTTACATTTAACTCTTATCCATGAACTTTTCTTCTGTAGTACATGTGTCTTTACTGAAAGATCATTTCATGTATTTTACAGTCATACAAGAGACATTCAAGTCTGCTGCAAGAACGAGGGTCAATATTTCTTGCTAACAACCTGTCCAGCAGTTTAGCCAAGCTATTAAAAAACATGAACTATTTACCTGTTGGATGTATCTGGCGCAGTGTTTCTCCATGGTGCTGTAAGTCTGGATTGCATTCAGCGGTGAGTTGAGCTTTATGAAGTGCTGCTGCCTGTAAGAAAGAAAGGAAGAAGAGGACAGAAGTAAAAGAAATTTGCTATCTATCCTTGATACTGTGACTACTTCCAATCAATTCAAAACATGACAGTGACATCTCGTGTTTTATGATAGTTCTGGGAGGAAGCAGTCTACAGTGCAGTGAATTCTGCTCACTAAGACCATGCAAGGGAAACAGAAAAATTGTCTTCAAATGAGCATGTCTTTTTGACAATGCAGATTCTTTCACACACATAAACAGTCTCACACATAAACACAAAACACAAACACACACATCGAATTCTAAGAGGAAAACAACATGAAGTGGTATACTGTAAAAGTGGATATTTTTGCGCGACTAATTTTTCGCGCTTGGCTGGGTAAGAAGAGGTTCGCGTGTTTTTAATTCCGCGGAATCAAGACATCACGCACAGGAACATATGGCAAGCTAAAATATTTGCGTGCTTTTATTTTCGCGCTGGTTTCTGGTTGTGCGAAACGCGCGAAAATTTCAACACCGCAAAAAATTTGCACTTTTACAGTACTGTATAAGCTGTTATTTTCGCGTACAGATATTTTCTTGAATTAGAGGGTCACAGACATTTTCGCGAGATGTTGTTTTCGCGAATTGACACCAATGCTATTATACATGTATTGTTACCCCAGTGCATGGTGAAATTTTCGCGTGTTGTTAAATTCGCAATCCAACTGTGATTCGCGAAATTCGCGAAAATTAAACCCTCACGAATATAACTGCTTATACAGTAAATGAGCTGCTAGGCTTTATAGACAGGTGTTTTTTATTGCTTGATCTCTCCAGTAGGCATGATTGCATAAATTCCAACATTTCCCTATTCATGAGATTTTACATCATCATGTGAAAGACTTTTGGTGTCAGCATGTTCCTTGACAAATCTGTCTCCTTGTGCGGCAGTTATGAGCTGAACTGCTCATTGACATTCTCTTTAACGCATGTACATGGTAACTTCGAGTATTACACAGAAAGAACACAGAGAAATCCTTCTCGGCAAATACAGTGGAACCTCATGTAACGAGGTTGGATATAGCAAGATACCTGCTACAAGATAATTTTGCAGGTTCCATTCCTTTTATATTCTTTTGTTTTTATCCCTCATAAAGAAAGCAAATTTCAAAGGTTCAAAGGAGTACATTATAACAAGATTCCCCGGTACAATGTGTTAAACAAAATTGAAGAAACACCTTGTCATCATGTTACTTTTCGAAGAAACTTTTCGCAAAATCTAATGAACCTTCAGGGATTCTGCATCTATAGCCCCAAAACATTTGAGAAAGAACTTGGAAAAGCAATACATTGTACGTACACAAGGAATGATTTCAGCACCCTTGACATGGAGGCATTCAGACAAAGAAATTTCACAAGCTTTCCAAAACAATACTTACATCACTATTCCAAAAGGATCATGCGGCTGCACCTGAGGCAAAAGAGAGAACAAAAGGGCATATCCTTTGATATTTAGGAGGGCATTGCACTTATATATGTTGAGAGGGAAAGGACTTCTCTAGCAAGACAATGAATATATTCCTACACAATTGGGGGGGGGGGGGGTGTTGTCGTGAGAAAGAGGAGGATAAACAAGTAGAGAAATGAAATGGGGACACAGATGAAATGATAGCAAAACTGGCTATAGCAATTGCTTCAGATTTCTCACCTGTTCATATGAAAGAAACAAGCCATTTGGGAATGTCTTCCCAGCCCAGTTGATGAGAGCATCTGAGCTGTCAAAAGAAGAAAAGGAAGGATGTACACTGCTACTCACAGTCGATTGAGGATTTCTTGTCCCTCAAGTGAGGACACTACCAGAACCAACACAATAAAGAAGGGGCTAAATAGTGGCTGATATAGTTGCTAAACTACTGATAGCTTCACAGCAAAATTTCAGATCGTCTTGTGATAAAAAAATTATCACCAACACTCTCACAAACATGACTTCACAATGACACTGACTTCCTTTGTTGATTATTTGACATTCAGAGCAATTGATACATATCATTCCACAATCATTTCCAAATAGAAATGAGAAATTTGTGATTTTTTGGTGTCTGTACTGGGCTAACAACTGCCATTTAAGATAAAGAAAGACAGAGTGAAAATGAGAAGGCTATGATGAAGAAGACACGTTCATTTAAAGGCACATGTAAACCCAGGCTGGACACTAACCCATTTTTTCTACTGATCCAACCTGTCTGGGAGACCAGTAGGCCCCAGTTTTTCCATTTCTTACTGGTCCATTCTTGAAAAAGTTACTGGTCCGACAGTGATTTTTACTGGTCCTGGACTGTCGGCCAGTGCCAGTGTGCAGCGTTGCATATACATATTAAGTGATACTTTCTACATGAGTTATCATTTGACACTACAATAATACAGAAACATGATCTTCTATCCCTTGCTGCCAGACACTTCACAGATTTTATGGCATAATCACCTGGGTGTGTCTATGTACGTTATCACACACTCTGATAAAAGTAGAGTTGGCAGGGTGAAGTCAAGTCCTATCCTATGAAGAACGTCCTCCAATGTCCGCAGGTTCTTTAGGTCCACTCCGAGCAGATGGTACTTGTTGGACGAAATGCAGAGACCTTTATATACAGAGAGAGAATATGGAGGATCATAAAAGTCACCACAAGAAAACTAGATTTCACTGGGTGAGAAAGCTAAGGGCATTAAGATGCAAATAATGCCATAGGTTATGGGAACCTTAAAGGGATCGTATGATTTTGGTTGAGACCTAACTCCGGGTTTCTAACATTTTTTGGTGAGATAATGAGAAACCTCTTTTAAAATGTGAAAGCCCATGCAATTCCAAGAGGAATTCAATGTTCATTTGATGAAAATTGGTTTTGAAATGGCTGAGATATCCAAAAACAGAGCAATCCTAATAAAAGGTGGGACCCACCTTTTATTAAGACAGCTATGTTTTATTTTGTTTTCTGATGTCTCAGCCATTCCAAAACAGATTTTCATCGAATAAACTTTGAATTCATCTTAGAATGGTATGCTCTGTAATATTTCATAAGTGGTTTCTTGGTAGCTTACAAAAAGTTGAAAGTCCAATCCTCACCTCAACCAATACTAAACCATCCCTTAAAGGCCCTTATCTTACTCAACCAATGATTTGACTTTGCCACCGAGATGAGTTAGTGCAGAGAGGCCAAGATTTGAGAGGAGCTAGGGGTGAGATTTTGTGGTGCTTTTGAGCCACCCAAGGGAGGGAAGCATCCGAGAGGGGGATGGGTGTCAGAGTGGGGTGTATATCTGAGGGTATGTTGCAGAAAATTCACCTATTATCTCACCAATATCACTGGCATGCACATCATGAAAGATGGGGTTGTGGAGTTGCGTTTGGAGCTCAGGCGTGGTGGCGATTAGAGCAGCTTTCCTCGCGACAAGTTGTGGGAAATCAACCTCGTAGAACGATGTCACGGATAGGGCGCCCTCATGGTGGAGACGGAAGTACGTGGAGTCAAAGCCAGCACCAAGGGAAATGATCTGACCAATGGATGCATATTAAAAACAGATGTGATCAAAATCAAATCTAGAGTTCACTCAATCACCATCACAATTTGAACTCCGATCTCCCTTTCTTGTCTAAAGGAGATCCTCATCATAAGCCACACAACAGCAAGATCACACATGTAGAATAATTTTCATGTTTTAACTGTCATATATTGCACATCATTCTATAAAGAACATCAAACATTAGGATTTCCAAAAAGAGAGAAAGCTGAAAGAGCTTGCTTAGAGAAATGACACAATGCTAATAGCTCAAGCTGTTGGCTTCCATGTGGTCTATTCTTTGATATGAAGTATACTGCCATGATATGAATAAACAGGGTTAAAGTTGAAGGAAATTAGTTCATATGAGCCTGATGACAACTGCAATTGTCTACATATGTGTTTTCTCCTGGTGTAACATAAGTGGAGAAGTTATGAACTGGTAGGCAAAACAAAATGAAACACCACTGCAGATAACAGATAACGGTTCAATCATTAATCATTGTGCAACTTATCACTGTTAGCATACATTATATTCATTTGAAACCACTGGAACCCAGGGATGACATTGCAGTTGACTTACCAAACAACCAAAAGAGTATCAACTCAGCTTACCGGTAAGTGTTTTTGGTGGTCTTGCTGCATTGTGTATTCATTTTCAGTTGTTTCTGATTTCAGTTTTCCTCATATATGCTGATATAACAAAATGTTTTTTGTTTTTGTTTTTTTACCATACACATACATTGACACATCAAGGAGATGGCTATACTCACTTGGTTCTTCCTGTGGAGAAAAGTCTGGAGGAACTTGTGCAGAGAGTCATCGACAGCCTTGGCACGGATGAAGTAGCCTCTGTTGATGAGGGGTGCCCGCCTCGTTGCCTTGGAGACAAAGTGCTTGAGGAAGGCATCCTGGAAGTAACCAAGAGAAGCCACGGAACATTTGCTGACGATGCTGCTGTCATTCGTTCCCTGAACCTGATGAGATGGTGGAAGAGAAATAAGGCAATATTGTGAGGCAAGTGAGGAAGTAGCACTAACAAATCTGTATGCTGCTGATTTTATATGACCTTCTATTTTCTACTTTATGTGCTACACAATTTTTCAAGCTCTATTCAACCCTATGTAGCCTAATGCAGGTGGGGGGGGGGGGCTAAATAAGCCTCTTTTTTTTGGGGGGGGGGATAATCTTATATTTCATTTCAACATATTTTGAAACAAGGAAAAGTAGAAATTACGCGGTGCATAATATATGTCCTCGCCGGAAGTAGCATTTAGTAGCAAAATGTACAATATAGGTAAAAAGATCAAGGTCAAAGGTCAAAGAAGTCAAAGGTCAAAATTCTATGTAGAAGTTTTGAAGCCCTCACCTAGTGCCATCACATAAAGCAAACGGAATCGAAATTGGGTTAGAAATGGCGAAGGAGTAGCATTTTGTAGCCAATGTATAATATAGGTAAAAAATCAAGGTCAAAGGTCAAAGAAGTCAAAGGTCAAAATTCTGTGTAGAAGTTTTGAAGCCCTCACCTAGTGCCATCACTTAAAGCAAACGGAATTGAAATCGGGTTACAAATGGCGAAGGAGTAGCATTTTGTAGCAAAATGTACAATATAGGTAAAAAATCAAGGTCAAAGGTCAAAGAAGTCAAAGGTCAAAATTCTGTGTACAAGTTTTGAAGCCCTCACCTAGTGCCATCACATAAAGCAAACGGAATCGAAATCGGGTTAGAAATGGCGAAGGAGTAGCATTTTGTAGGCAATGTACAATATAGGTCAAAAATCAAGGTCAAAGGTCAAAGAAGTCAAAGGTCAAAATTCTGTGTACAAGTTTTGAAGCCCTCACCTAGTGCCATCATATAAAGCAAACGGAATCAAAATCGGGTTAGAAATGGCGAAGGAGTAGCATTTTGAAGCAAAATGTACAATATAGGTCAAAAGTCAAGGTCAAAGGTCACAACTGAAATTCTGTATAAAAGTTTCAAAGCTCCCATGTAGTGCTATCATATAAAGCAAACAGAATCAAAATCGGGTTAGAAATGGCGAAGGAGTAGCATTTTGAACATTTTGATCACACACGGACGCACGGACGGACAGACGGACAGACGGACACACACACGTACGGAGCCCGTTTCATAGTCCCCTGCTCGAACTCGTTCGGCGGGGACAATAAATTTGATGCTTTTTTTTGCTGAAATTGAATGACTTTTTTCTTTCACATCTTGCACATAATGTTGAGATCCAATTTGCAAAAACTGGGGAGATGCTTGCCAAGATATAGCACATTTTTGTTACCATGTCACTGAAAATGGCAGTTTCTAATGACTTTTCTGTCAGATGATTTTTTTCCTGGTTTTTCTCAGATTACATCCTTTTTGGTCATCACCACCTATTCTACTCTAGATAAAAAGAAACAGTGAAAAACAAGAATAAAAAACAAAGGAATACATATAGCAGTCAATAAAAACAATAGATAAGAAATTCATTTTGATACCCAATTTTTCATGTAAATTTGTTAATAAGACTAAAGAGAATATTTCAAGACAAAAAATTTGTCAATCTAAAGCTTTCCCTATACTACCTTTTTAAAAAAACGATATTCAAATTCTGCAATATGATTTATGCAAAGTATTTAATCAACACTTACTCTATTTACTGTATAATAGTAAATTTACAAACTAATAGACCGCATATCTGCAAAGAACAACAGTTCGGCACCTACACATTAATAGAAGTTTTAACAATCTTAAAAGTGAGGCACACATAAATTGTACTTACAGCTGCATCATTCTGAGTTTTCTTAAACTTGTCTCCTTTTCCTGGCATGGTCTGGACTGTAGTGTAACGTTAGAGAGGCTAGAGCTGTAAATCTGTTCACGTCATACTGGACTGTCATCAGCCCTGATTATACAAAGGAAGAAAAAAAGTAAACATTAAAGTTTAGAAGAGTTAAGGCTTGCCTAACATTTTGTTTGGGATAGCAAGGGAAGAATCGCGATGCTTTCTTTCTGTTGTTGTTGGAGGGGAGGGGCTTGTTTGAACTTGTGAACGATAGATGTAGACCTTGTCCTATATCCTTATCACTATCAGATGATTGTTTTTTCATAATGGTGAGAAATGGGAGCTCCACCGGTCCTTTTCCTTGAAGTTACTTTTCTGGAAGATCACCATAAATGATGCCAAAGATCCTCAGATCTTTGATGATGTCGCCATCACATCGCTAGCGGCAACTCACCAGCCTCACTAGCTAGCGAGCCCACCGAGCGCCACGCGGACGGACACGGCAGGTATCCACCTTCGCTCCTGCTGCTGGGCACGCACGGGGAGCTGTGGGAGCCAGCGGTGCAGCTAGCCCAAAGGTCTCAGCGGGAACGAGGGCAGTGGTACGGCGCTGGTGCTGGCGGCGTGTGGTTGGTGCCCGATGGATTGGGCTCGGCTCTCGCTTACGCTTCGAGCTGCACAGCATGTGGGTGGCGGCTGGCGGGGAAAATACAGGTGGCGATTTGGTGAAACGAGTTCTACCAACGATTACCAAACAGTTGTGAAATGACAAAGCCTGGGAGCATTCCCTCCCCCCCCCAAAAAAAAATACAGATAATTACAAAAATTTATCATGTTTACTTACTCCAAAACCTCTACTTTGTCCTTGCTGCGAAGACGTCACTTTATTGTAGTTATACATTTTCAAAGTAACGACTGGGATTAAAATCTAACCACCATCTCCATTTGTTTATCGGTCAAACTATTCGTTTCTCCACTAAGTGTTGTTATGGAGACTTGAAGGTCATTTCACATATTTATTTTCAGATATCACTTCGCAACATTAATCACTTACAATCTTTCTGCCAATTGTTGGCCTGATAGGTTCGTGTAATGAGACTTTGAAATATTAAAGTTAAAGTAAAGGTACAATTCATGTTTGATATCCAAGGCAACCATTAGCATTGTTGGCCTATTTGATTACCTGCGCGGTAGCTGCGCACTTACATATGTGTGAAACGGAAAATCAAATCGGGGCTAGCCATCCTGTAAAGTACCCTAAAAACACTGAAGGTATGTGTTCATCGTTTATTCAAACATATTAAGACAAAAATTGTATATTTAACGACTGATAGTACATGTATTTATAGATGAAGATGTATCTGAAATTGTTCGTTTAGTACTTCCTGTGACATATTTCACTGCAATGTCCAGTTGTAACAGGCTTCTGTGTATATTCAGTCCCACTCGTTTTAATTCGTGTTACGTTTATCGTTTTGTGTTTAATTTGGCAATCTAAAGATAGACTAACGTTAGGCCCTAGGTCTATCTAGATCTAGACTATACATTTTGCTCGTTGAAGAAAATATATGAAGTGTTTCCTGTTCTCATGGGTCTTGTGCCTATCATAAAATGTAGCTTGGTTCAATTTACCCCAATTTGACGGTAGCATTTGTTGCGGTTAACCAGGCCCTATTATTCCTTTGCCCTTTGGCTTCGGTCACCTGGCATGGCTAGCCGGCCTAGGTTAGGTTACACTAATTTGTTACAGTATTACATCAGTAACGTTAGAGGTAGACAGTACCGGAATTCTATCACTTATCATTTAGACACAAGCTAGCAAGTTCTATTGTCACAACACATGCAAGTCACATCATTTCATGCACTGGCACAGTTGTTCACAACAGGAAAGTCCCTGAGCTGATCAGTCCCCTCCAAAAATCAATCCAAAATCCCAAATTTCGGCCTAAAAAATGCAGAATTGGCGCAACTTTTCTAAAGCGTGTGCGAATTAAGCCCAGTTCTAAAGATAGTTAAATTCATATAAAAATCAGATGTACACCAAGCCATGAAATGAGATCAATTATCCGTAGATTGATACGTAATATAGAATTCTACACATGAAAACTGTTGAAATCAGCCGATTTTTTCGTTTTCTTGTAAAAATCTTGCGCTTTAATAACTTTTCGCGTTTACGATTTTCCCATTATAGTAGCGAGCACCCTAGCGGCTGCTAGCAACCCTAGCGGCTTCGATTTGCCGATCATCGTAGGTAGAGAGCTGAGCCAGCGTGCGGCGTCCGCGGGCAGTCGTAAATCACACAACACCCATAGCGACTCCCGCGGCAGCAACCGCGAAGCTCTTCACGGGCTCCGATCGGGCCAGCCAATTTCACTGAAACAGGCATTGCAAGGTCCATTTCATGTACTGTTCTTGCCACATGAGCTGACAAATGAGCTCGATAAATTTTCCTTTCAAAAAATCAGAAAACACTTCAATTTTGAAAAAAAGTGAAGTTTCGATACTGCCATATTTTGCGCAATGTGGATTAAGTACAAAATACACCAAAGGTCACGACAAATAAGTGCAAAATTTCGACATAGCATGCCGAACAGATTGTCCTCCTCGGGCTACTCGCGGTAGGTAGCAGACGCAAACCCACGCACAGGATGGCAAAAGTAGTTCAGGTTTGTGATTCGAACATGTTGTTTGCAGTACGGCCATATTACTTTTGAAAAGAATGATATCAATGCACCCCTGTCATAACTGCTACAGCTAGCGAATGGGCTCAGAAACTGAGCACACTGCGTGTGTAGTAAACGATGTACATGCGCGAGAGCGCCATCTAGTGCTGAATGACGAACGCTACTAAAGAGTCGGGGTCGCCGGAAAAGCGCTAAAAATCAAGAAATAGAACCTCTATGCCATTCTCTTGCGAGATTTTTTGCCTATGGCAAGCTCAGAGTATGATACGCAAAAATGCAAAAGAAAAACAAATCTCCATATGTGCCGATTCAGTAACTAAATGTAAGTTGTACAGGGGTTGAATGCAAGTGCCAACTTGCCAGAATTCGGTCACCAACGGGTGCTGCAATGTCCCAGATGCAATTTCGCGCCAACATGGTATGGCGCTGTGCTTTTTTCAGCGGCCTTGAAGGTGCATTGACAATGAACGCGCATATCACATCACCTGACTGAATTCTGGTTGCGTTGACCGTATTCTGGGGGATTATCAAGATGATATATTTTGGGATTTTGTGAAATTAACATTAGACATTAACCTTTCATGGTTCTCTACTATGTGCAAGCGAAGCACAACATCAGACAGTTGGAGCCTCGCCATCAAAGTGGGGAATCACAAGGCAACTACAAAACTTATATCAATTTATACATTACTTATAGACATTTGTTTACTCACGTAAAGTGCATGCTTATATTACAGAAGGTACATAGGTCCACAGAGAGCCCTCACTGTAAGTCCATTAAACAAAAAAATGGCACTTTCTAGCGCAATTCCTGACCGTCGGGGTTCATCGTTGCAGAATTCAAAATAGCGCGTTGACCACTCATCAAATTATGCGTGCGCATGCGTGGCTGGAAGTGCAGCGATCTATTGCATGCGTGCGCTCTTTGGTAGCAGCACGGTTGACAGCGTGATCTTTAAAAGTGCATTCAGATCGCGTGAACTGCCGATTATCAGATGTACCATTCACACATGCTGCATAAATCTCCATTTTCGGGAAGTTGTGAAATGTGTAATGTCAATATCGATAACATATATGTGGTGTCATTAATGAAGATTACATTTAATGAGTTTGAGGTGACAAAAAATGATGTTCAGTATCAAAACTCAAAAGCGATCGCAATGCGATCGCTGAGCTCTCTTTGTGTTGTGGGTTGTGACGGTACAGCCCTGTCGCTATTTATACAGCGACTGGGCTGTGTATAGTTACTTATGAACATGTTTGAAAGGAGAACTTACAGAACATGAAACCTTTTCACCATGTCTGTACAGATCCCTGCCACCTCAGCAAGGATCATGGCAGTGGAGAGGCCCCTCAGTCAGCTAAATGCTGACCCCCTGTCACCCCTTCGCAGCAAGTCTGGCCTCAACGGAACATCTATTGTTTTGCATGAGTCCCTGGTGGCACCAGAGAAGAAGAAGACAGTTCCTAACCATTTGCTTGACACAAGTAAGTCCAACATATATGCTAATTCATAATGATCTCTAATGTTAGTGCTCCTATCATACAGGCACATTATATGTTCAGCCACAATCCATACGAATTTTGTATCTGTGTATTCAGTGTTCTTATACTATGCAAACTAAAGTTAAAGAAAAAAAATCTGCTGTATCAGTAACTTTGTGTACCTATCACCAATCAGATTGTCTTGGTTGTTTCTGTTTTCCAGTGATCAAAACTCATGTTTTTCTTACAATGTGGCATTGCCTTCCATTCAGAGATCTACCACAAGTTGTCCTTCAATGATGTGCTGCAGGTGGAGCCAGCCATCGTTCACTTTCCTGGTTTTGAACCAGGAAAGGTTCATCGACAAGTCCTGGTAAGATTCTTGAAGAGCTCTGTGAGATATACCAACGTTCTAAAAGCTTGCCAGTCCTCTTGAGCAGATCCTTACTTCCAGTGAGATTTGCTCGCTGGAACACAGTGCTGTTCAAGTAGCCACATGTAGAAGACTACCAATTTAGCTCTTGCATTTTGTAGACTGTGATCAAAGAATTTATTCAGATGTGATTTCAATTTTGCTATCACATGCCACAAAACATGCTATTTTAGTTGGATGTCATTTTAAATGCGTCATGATTTAAAACAAAGTATCTTTATCTTTAAGAAAGCCTTGCAATTTTTACATGCTGTTGAGCTGATGGTGCTCAAAATATCATGCCTTGGAAGATTCACATCGCCTGCTTTTCTTAGACTATGTCCATGAATGAATTTGTGCTCTTTATACCTACGACTTATTAACTTACTCAATACTGTATGAAGTGATGTAAATAAAGTTTCGCAGTAAACCCTTCACAGCTCTAGTTTTCTATACAAAAGTCACTACTAATTCCTTCTACCATTGATCTGATTGTACACCCTCCCTTTGCCATCTTAGAACATCATTAATGTGTCGTCAGAATGCCAACAAATGCACATCATCCCACCAGCGACTCACTACTTCAAGGCATGGTACAAGAAGCGGGACCGCCTGGTTCCTGGGCTCTCCATGGAAGTGACTGTGGAGTTCCGGCCAGATGAATGGCGGTACTTCTATGACTGCATACGTATACACTGTCAAGTAAGCAGAGTTTCTGTGCTACTCAATGGGTATCCTACTGTTTTACAGATACATGTGAACTTGGCAAGGGAAATTTGAACGCTATGTGGTTCTACTCATCTTATCTGCAGCTTATTTGACTTAAGATACAATGCTTGGTGATATAATTTGTCACTAAATGATTTTCCACTCACATTTGACAAGTAAGCTCTTATAAGAATTGTTCACAGTTCATGATTAATAATAGCTATCCGTCATAGCGCCCAGAAGTGTGTGTTGCACCCCTTCACTGTCATGTGGTTTCAGCATTCCATGATACTTGTTGAATCAAGGTGATGTGATGAAGCTGTTAAGAATGTAGGAGATTTGTTAGTTAAAACCAAAATTATACAAACTGATTTACAGTGTCTCTAAAGACAGCTATGCATTGAGATTCAAATGATGTAAATAAACAATTACTGAGTAAATATTAGCTGTAGCTGTGATAGAAATTAGAGAAAATATTTGTCTTCTGTTAGGGAAAGTGGAAATTATTGAGGTGGTTAAGATTATAGAGACATGTTTTTTCCATTCAACCAACATTGTAATAGCTTGTAAGTGAGACACATTGGCTTGAAGTGCATCAGTTAGGGTGTTGTTTTCAGTGATATCCTTTGTGAATGTGTCGCTGTCAGGAAGAACAATGCTTGTGAAGTAATTTTGTTTTAACTTGGTAGCCAACTATGCTTTGCTGCTGCATAGTAAGAATTGTGAAAGTCCAGTTTGTTTAGATTTGTTTTTTTGAATATTCCCATGTGAATCGGTCCCTTTTCCCTCACAGAGTACAGAGCATTTGGTGATTCCGGTCCATGCATATCCTGTCATGTCAACAGACTTCCCAGAAATTGTCAAGTTTCCAGCAACCCCTGTATCGCAGAGGTAGTTATTATCTCCATATTTCTTTCACTGCCAAGCCAACTTAATCCATGGAAACAAAAATCACACAAGTTACTGTAAGAAGCAGAACAACACAACACCGTAGTATGACTGTAACCTTGCAATATGCTATTGAGTTAAGTCTCAGAAAAGTTGCAGTTGGCTGTGTTGTGTAAAAGCTTTAACATTACCTTGTTGCTTTGAAATTTGTAGGTGGTATACTCATACATCACAATCTTAGATTTAAGGATTGGGTTCTTTTTTTTTTTAGCAAAATAGAAGTTTCTTTGTTAACTGCATAGCTTAACCCTGTATTAACTGGGGGTGGGGGTCAAATTCACCCCCTTCAACATTTTGCCCCAAGATTCTGCAACGTGCAAAGATTATGCCGCGTCGTTTCATGACTTTTTTGCTTGAAGTCTCCCGCATATTTTGAGACCAAATTTGCGACGTCCGGTTACACAGTTCTGAAGTTACGTAACGTTTTGCATATATGCATGTCAACCTGAAAACAGCTCAAATTTATGTTATCGTATGTAAATCCAATGCAAATTGTATTTTTTTGTTAAATTGATATAAATTCGATTATTTCAACTTCTAATCATAGAAATATCTCAATTCTAATGTAGAAAAGCTTGAAAAAGGCGTGAAAAAGAATAAAATACATAAGAAATAAACAAAACAATAAAAAACAAAAGAAATTGATCATTTGATTGCGCTATTTTTTTACAAGAAAATTGTTTGAAGTGTCTTGAGGAATTCTGACACAAAACTTTAGCAAATCTTCAGCCGTTTTTAATGGAGTTACAGGTGGAACTATGATTTTATGCATAAATTTGCATAATCAATTTACTAAAAATAGAAAGTCAATATTTTTCTATTGTCTGACCATGTAATCTTGTAGATGACATCCGGCCCTATGTTCAGGCAAAATTTTGCGGCGATTGCGCGATCGGCGGCCAAGATCTAAAGGGGGGTCAAATTGACCTCCCCCCAGTAAAAACTTGGTCTAAAATAGTCCAGCTGAAATAGGGTTAAAGTTCTCAAATCAAAATAATTCAAGACATTCAGTTTATACAAATATGGCAGTAAGTCCTAAGTTTGTGCAAGGAGGTTCGAGAGATGGAGTTACAACTGACTATAATTATTCAATCAGCTGTCTGTTTTCTATGGATGGACAAAAGAATTCCACAGGTGCATTTGTGCCTTTGATGTTCGATGCTTGAAGCCGCCATCTTTCTGACCAATCTGAAGATTCATTTTTAACGCTAACATAATATCGGGTAAATGCTGCTCGTTTATATATCAAATGCAATGAAATTTCACCTAATGATAAAGCATATAAAAGCAAAAGTCAATTCCGTTCGAAAATATGTGCAAAAGTGTAAATCTGAGCTGTATTTTTTGAAAGTGTTTGAAATTTTACTCTCATGGAAAGTCGGTTTTATCACTTTTCTCCTTATTTCCCCAAAATGAAACTAATATGGTATCATCTTCAAGTATAGTTCTTCATAAATTAATATGTCAGATTAGCGTACAATCACGCACATTGGAGTAATTTTGATATCTATTTCAGCAATATTTGAGCAATTTCTATTCGCACACCCCCGTGCCTTTACCATTGTCTACCGCCCATCGTTTGTAAATAGGGATAGCGAAAAGCAATTACCATCACAAAGACATATCTTCCTCAGAAAGTGGCTGTGATTATGCAATGAGACACAAGTCAATTGTCTTCGCATCTGAGCAGCAGATCCAGTTTGACACATACTTCAAATATTTTTTGGTGGCGGCTTCGAGCATGGGATCAAAGCGAATAAGATTGTTGTGACTCCATTTCTTTAACCTCCTTATTGGTTTTTGTCAACCTTCTCAATATGGTCATACTTTCTCACTTATGACGATTCTCTTCACAGGCAAACCAAAGTGATCCCACTCAAGTGCAATATTCCAGTGGACTTTGAGTTTCAGCTCAAATTCGTGCAGCCTCACCCGGCAATATCCATAACACCCACTACGGGAGTTGTGCCCGGCAACGGCCAGGTGGACCTGACAGCAACATACGCCCCGTCTGACTTCAGCACTGCCGTCGTGAAGATGCAACTGATCATTTCCCAGTTTAACACCAAGCCTCTCGACTGCACACTCATTGGCTACTCCAGTCCAGGACTGGCAGTGTAAGGGCACTCTCCTGTTTTTTTTTGTTTTTTTTTTCTTCATGATAGAGGGTTTGATAACCTGTTACAATAGATTCGACAATCGGTACTTCACAAAATATCTTGTTACCTATGAAGGTGTTTTATGAACCTTGATGTTTAAATCTACGTACTGCCATGCCTACATTAGGTCACCTACACCTATTTCCACTGAAGTTTTGAGGTAATTTTCCTTGTTTTACATGAAATGCTCTCACCAACAAATTACAATCCACATCAAGAAACACTAATTTTTGACAAAAGTTTTCTTATTACAAGTGATTTTATACCCATATTCTGCTTGTAATGCCAGCATTTCAAGGAGATAAGATTACTGCTTTATGAAGGCCACATTTTGTTTTGTAATAACAGACCGTATCCAAACTAAGGAATTGGCATCCCCCAAAATATGGAGAACTTCACTCTTTTGGTGTTTCCTTGAACAATTGCATATAGCCTACCATATGTCTATATTCAATTGATTTTTATTTTTTTATGTGTCTGGACCATTTACGTAGATAGAGCCATATTAGTTGTTGCTGCAGAACAAATTGATATCATTCGGTCTTTCTGCACTAAACAGTCCGCAGAAGTCAAAGACAAATCAGAGTGATGTTGGAACAGAAGGCCCCTTGTCTCCAGCTAACACTGCCATGAATGCCAGCCAGCTGGACCCCCACTCCATCTCCCCCATCTCCATGGCCAGGAGGAAACGGCAGTACAAGGGGACGGTCAAGAAGGTGACCATCAAGGAGAAGACGAAGCCAGCCAACGAGGGGGTGGAAAAGGAAGGGGTTCGCTTCCCGCAAAATCTTGACGTCCAGCACTCGGTCAATGCCGTTCTGATCCAGACGCCCGGCAAGCTGACAGTGAAAGAGTTGCGTGAGGGTAAGTTTGCGCCATAGACCCTGTGACAAGTCTTGCATTGGTAAATTTGATGCATACTGTAACTTGGCACTATCAAGTATCATTTCCCATTTGCTTATACCAGAGTAAGTGACTTAAAGTATAGTGACACTTGTTTGTGTTCAGTTTACATTGATTTAATGCAAATACCGTCTCATGTCAATGGTTATTTTTCTGTTTGTTTACAGCCGTTATGTCCAAATCTGGATCTGCACAAGCTTTGAACCCAAGACAACTAAAGGTAATTTTTTTTTTCCCTCAAGATTTCCCAAGTATCTGGTTTGACGTAAAAAAAAAGAAAGTGCACAATCTGATTTTCAGTTTGGCATGATGGCACCAGTGTGGACTAGCTGTACACACGAGATTGTTGTTGTTGTTTTCTTTTTCTATTTGTGAGAAAATAAGCAAATATTTTACATTCTTCTATTCATATGTAACAAGCATAGAGAGCTGTGAGACCCCCACACATGTGAGCCTGTCTTGAATATCTGTTTGAGTCTGAAATGCATGTAGAAAGGGGGGGAAAAAAATCAAGATTTTCTCCCAACATCAAGTAACAGAGTAACAGCAATTTTATGTAGCTGTTGTCACAGTAAAGTAAACATAATGATAAATGTTTGATTTTCAGTTGGCACTATGTCATCAACTTACACTGCAGTGACTGATATCCAAAATAAAGAGAAAAAGAGAATATACATGATCATTGTTTGTAGTAGGTAAGCAACAAACAGAGAAGTTCCAAAATGCTACTTGCTAACTCACATCTTTCTGTCTTATCCATCACTAGGAAGCCATTTTTGATCGTGAAGTGAGAGAAGATGTTCTTGCAGAGAGGAAAAACCAGCTGAGATGGTAAGTCCATGGTAGCGTGGAGGAGTAGGTTGAGCACATTATGCCATCATGTGGCCATATGATTGAAAGACAACACAAAACCATGAATGTGGTAGCTCTGTGATGCAAAGAGGTAGAGGTAGCACTGTAGAGTCAATCCTGCAAAGCCACATAAATATCTTGTTTTGTAAGCGTGATATGTACATGTCTCAACTCGGTGAACATTTCATTTTTGAAGTGACTGCAGATTTTTCATATCTAATCAGATAAATGAAGTCACTCTCAACACCCAGAAAGTAATAACTTCTCCCCCATATTTGAGATGTGTATATTTCATACATGTACTCTTGAGATTAGAGCACCATTTCCATAAGCTATAAAACCAGAAACATATGCTGCGTGAAACGTCTGCAAATTGGAGCCACAGCCTTTTTAGCATTGTGAAACTTTGGACAATTGCCACTCACTGGCATTCAATGCATTATGTAAACAGACACTTTTGCATCCATTTCACTTTCTCAAATCTTGGCTCCACGCGAAATTCATGAAAGTTTCGTGCACGCAAACATTTATCGTTTTATAATAATTTTGTGCCAGGAATGTGAGAGTCCAGTGATGCTATTGGCAAATTGATTTCACACAGAAGAGGGTTTCCCATACAGCGATATCATATTTACTCGTATGGAAGAGATGCTAATAGTCATCATTCAATTAAGAAATAGAGTCATAAATGGCTTCTGCGTAAAATGCTAAGTGGAGTCCGTACACACATTTGACTGTGCTTGTGACATGTCTGTGTCATTGCTTTTATTCCCATCTAGGCAAGTTCATCTTGGCAGAGACCAGATGACACCGGACGAGAGACTGGAGATCACAGAAGCTAGGAAGGAGGCTGTCAAGGACTATCATGTGAGGAGAAAATTTCACTTTGATGAAATACTAGTTTATATGATGATTGTGGTATACTCCAACACACTCCTGCAGTTTGTTTGTGTAGTTGCACCCAAACAACTTCCTTAAAAGAAAAGAGTGAGGGACTGTGATTGCTAAGGATTGATGACAGGTAAAATGATGTGAGATGTTGAAGCTTTTGGGTTGTGTTCAGTGCAGATTTTGAATTTTGGAGTTATATTAGCCCTGACCATATATTATGTTGAGCTTTTTCTTTTTCGTTCATCATTCACGAGGTTAGATCAAGTACATCAAAGACAAGAGGACTGAAGAAGACGTTTACTATGTCGTGTGTGTGTCTGTGTGTCTGCCAGTGTGTTATGTGCGAGTATTAGGGCCAGGGATCGAGGGAGGGACAGCTTGGAAGAATGTAGTAAAATGTTCATCAAAGTGCAATCAGAAAAAGAATGCATTTTATAAGTTGTAAAGTATTAAAAAGTATAACTGTCTTATATACATCCCATGCCCATTGCAGTTCAAGCGAGGAGACCCTCTGGCCGAGATGGAGTTCAGCCGGGGCTGCACAACATGCAGCCAGCGACGCACCTATCGGCGGGCGGAAGAGGTCCCGGCCCAGACGGCCCAGTTTGATGCCTATAGAAATGACCCCTGGGCCCTGAAACACCGGGCCATCGGCCGCTTCCAGCAGGCCGTTCTCAAGGTCATCCTGAGGCAGCGAGCAGATGACAAGTGGTCACTGCTGAGGAAGCTCGTCGATGACTACCGGTCAGGGAATGCGGGCAAAGTGGACATAGGTGAGAAGCTTGCCCAGTTGGGTTTGTGGGGATACTTTCAAACTTTTTTCCCTCAGCAGTGGGTAGCTGTGCTATGTACAGTGTGGTATTGTGTTTTGAAAAGACTATACATCAGTATAGGCATGCATAGTTAAGAATGCATGGAGAATGAGGATTATGCTTGTAGAAAGCAACATAATTAGTAATCTTGACTCTTCTGAATTACAACTACTTCAATTTTATGCCCATTTCCCAAGATTAGCTATGATCTTCAGCCTTGACCTCTCGTTTTCTGTTCAGTGGAGCAATTATGTGATATATGTGAGGTTATTGTGATTGTCCAGGCAGAAGCAAGTCAGCTGCCAGCTGTTTTGTCAATTGCTGATCTATTCACTATCAAAGCACTAGGTACCATATCAAGTCTTTGAAGAACCATGACACAGGATTATTTGTCGGATTACTAAGCCCCAGACACCGGAAGTATTACAAATTGTTAAGAAACACCACTCTCTATCGAGAAGAAATAAGGGCATACAACTTATAATCTCAGGAGTTTCTTCAAAGGTGAATTGATGTCATTTTTTATTTGGACATTTTGGCAGGTGCAGAATTGCATATCGACTTGAAATGTAATTATTTCTCCCCATCTCTGGGTTTTTGAATATTAGATTAGAATCATATCATCTAGCGCATTATAAATGTATATTACCATTATTGTTTGTGTATTAGTACTCATGCAATAATTTCTGCAAAATGTTAAGATATAGAAATAAATTGTCGAAGTAAAGATTTTGTGGTTTATCATTGACTTTGAAAAAGTGCAGTGCTGGTTAGTACAGCTGTTGTGAATTATGTTTTGTTTGATATATTTTCTTTCAGTGACCTTCGGTGGAGATGGTGAAGCCAAGTATGACTACCTTCCTCTGCACATCAGCCCAGAAAGTGTCCTAACCTATGGCTTCCCCTCTTACATAGCACCAGACTACAAGGATGATATGGTACGGCAATGTCTTTTAACTTCACGTCATCTAACACTTATTAAATCGAACAACAGAAGAGTGAGTGATGATGCATTTAGGCTGTATGGAGAGTGTTTGTACAAGATCTGCATAAAATGTTGTTTTGTTTTTGCTCAATAGTAGCTCTGCTGGTTCAGAAAAAAAAACAACAACAAAAAGTGCAAAGGATTGATCAGGAACTTTGTTTGGTACTTGTGTGTATTTTTGTATATTAAGCTTGTGTGTTATTCTTACAGAAAGAGATCTGTACATTACCATTTAATCCTTATTATCATTCCTTATCATTTTCAGCTGCATGAAAAAATGTGAGATCATCTTTGCTGTGGGATAGACTGTTGTTTTCTATTTTGGCACTTTTTGAGACAAATCACTGTGGATGACTGTGGTGACAACTGTAGCATTGGTGATAGACTACTTAGTGTATGCATGTACAGAAAAGCTTGCAAATGGAATCATTTGCAGTAAATGTGTCGTTCATGGATACCCACCCAACAGTTAGTTTGATAAGACTAATGTAAAATACATGAAGATTGGCAATAAAATAATAATGGTGCAGTCAATGCACTGATTAAGGGAAAAACATTCACTGATATATCTTTATCTCTATCTGCTCCATCCTCCCCCTATCCCTCCAGGCACCGGATGCCCTGGGCATTGTGCCTTCCAAGCCAACAGACATCGTAGTGAAGAGAAAGGTGCCTTATCTGGGCCTGAAGGTCCCCCAGCAGTATCACCTGATGGGCTACAGGCCCCACAATGTCCTGGATGCTGCAGTGGGCTACGTGGCCCCAAAGTTGGTGCGCACTCTCAGAACAGGGGCTGAGGTGAGTCTAGTTGACATTTACTATTAAACCCCCTTGCTCAGGATCAGCCCTTTTTATCACCCTCTTTACTTTGTATTGCAGGTTTTTGAGAGGCTGCTCTTTCCAATCTCTAGCTCTCAAACAGAGCACACTGCAAGTACTTTTTCTATCATGGATGGCTGTTTTGAAAATAGCATTGTTCAAACTTTGATGAGTGTATACCTTTTGAAAGGTATATTGCTGCTGTTTTTTGTTTGTTTGATACTGCTTATTGCATAGAGATTAAACAATGTTTCTAGAATTTTGAATTATTTTCTGCAGCTGTCATTAGTTTTGTTTGTTCATTTGTTTGTTTGTTTGTTTTTCTGGGACAATATACTAGTAGCCTGTACTTCTATCCTCCATATGAATAATGCAGAGATACCAAGTGTTACTTTTTCACAGTATTTTGTAACCCCTCCCCCCCCCCCCCCCCCCCGATACTGCAGATTTTATTGAAAATACTGTTTTTCCCTAATTCTATTACTGCCCATGCATATTGCAAGAAGGGCAAGAATGCTGTTTCCACCAAAAATACTCCTTTCAACCCTCAGAATACTGCAATGCTGTTTGCAAAGTTGGAGTCCCTGATAATGATGAAGATAGAAACGGGGAAGGAACAAATAATGTGATATTTATTCAAAACACGTATTCTAACATTTCATGTTGGGCACTGCCTCCACAGCTTCTATCTTTACCAAGTGAGACTTAGATGATTAATCAAAGAGATCCCCTTCATCTGTTGTCAGGACGAACTGATCACCATGCCAGTGCCAGAGGCAGCGTGGCCGGACAAAGACCAGCCTGGCGTGGACCGCCTGGAAGGCATCCACAGGGAGGATGGAGATGATGATGGAGAGGTCCGGGATGAGGAAGACGAGGAGGAGGTCATTGAGCTGGTGTCTGGTGAAGACAGGAAGGCTGTGCCCCTCGTTCCACCAGCAGCCCTCTTCAAGTCCGTCGACTACCCGTCTCTGCACATATTTGTGAGTCCAGTTCCTTCATTCATAGTTTATCCAACCCCATGCCCATTTACTGCAGAATTGATTGTTCATCTGTACCCACTGTGTTGCACTCCAGCTGACATGTGATACATGAAGTTGTCACTCCTTGATTGAATTTGATAGCCTTTATGATGTTTTACATTAAGAACAAATGAACAGTTTCAACCAAGCTCCGTATGCTAGAATGATCAAGTCATTGGTTGTGCATGTCAACAGACGGACAAAACAAACATGGTAACCAAGTTGGGAAGTGAAGAAGAACCCCTCATGTGATTTTATTCAGACATGTTATATTTCTTCTGATGGGGGATCATGAGTTAAAGGCATTCTTTGGTTGTACAATAAATTCGGAGGACATGTTTCTTATGATGTACTTTTATGACACAAAATGTATATGACACCTCATGTGAAAATCACAAATTCACCAGTATTCTTTTAACAGACAAAATATCCCTGTGATTATTTTAGAATGCTTTGGAGCAGTTGTATTCAGAAGCAGGGTATTTGTGTCATGAATAGCAGGGTTTGACATTAGTGGTGACCTGTTGGCATGGGGCCACTAAAAATTGATGTTGGGCCACCAAATTTCCAAACAGGCTGTCTTTTGGTGGCCAAATTGGGTAGCCAAAATTATAAATGAATTTTTGGATCTCCTTTTATTTCAGGCAACTACATTTCTTTTCCGGGCCACTGAAATCTCAGAATGAGAGATTTTTGTGACCTGAACAGGCCACCAGAGAGAGAGAGAGAAAAAAAAAAAGTTAATTTTGAGCCCTATATATAGTGTAGCCATGTGGAAGTGTAAAATTGTGTGGATGGCCTCAGATGCTTATGCATAAATGGTAGATGGAATCCATCTCTTGATGTATGACATGGTGTTGAGTTGCTTTATGGATCTTTCTCATGCCTCATATGCCTTACCTGCTATCTCCTTGCTCTGTAGAATCCTGCACCTGGCCTCCAGGTCTTCCTTCCACCCCTCCCATACTCGGAGGTGGACCCTGACTTTCACCTGTGCCCCCTACCGAGGTACACCCACTCAGACCCCAGGAACAAGCACGGCGCCACCCTCAAGAAGTACCTGGACCGCGAGGTGAGTTCAAGCGTCCTCATGTAGTCCACATGCCATTTACAATATTCCTAACCCTGGAATCTCTGGTCTACTATAACAGCAAAAAGAAGGAAGTCTTCATTCAACATTTGACTTTTACTCTGATGAAATAAGTAAGGTCCAGCAAATAGATATATGGCGTATACTGTACAGGTTGCTGCAGCTTGATGACAGTACACATTGATATTGGGAGTTCATCTTCTTAGACCAAGGACTGTTGTGAATGTTGACTTTTGTCATTAAAAATGAGATACCACAGAATGTTGTGACCTTAGTAGGAGCAAAGCTATCTGTTGGAGATGATAAGTCTCTGAGTTATATGTGAGTATTTACTGCCTTTTTTCATTAGCTTCCAACCCGCTTAGTTAAAATTTTATGATCCTCCATAACAATCAGCATTCACCCAATGGTAGCCCACACACAGCAGGAGGAGATTCAAGTGTGATCAATTTGATTTTCTTTTCAGGACGTGATCAAGGGTGTGATGGCGTGGAAGAAGTTTCCCTCACAAGGCTTGGTGTCCCTGGCCAACACTCCGACTCTCACCAATGTCTGGGTCCCCCGATGGTGAGTCTGAGCTTCTCTATCTCTCTGAACTGAGCATTTCTTATGTGTGAAATACATAGTCTTGATGGGGAAGAATTTATATTACTTGTATGGGGACCTTGTTACCTGTACAGCAGTACCTTGATCGCAAAAGCTGCTTCCGCATGCTATGCCTCCCTAGTTTGTTCTCTGATAACTTGTTTATCAGCTACTTCCATTTATATGTACTCATTTTGGAGGCAGAATTATGATTTCTTGTATGCATATAATTTGAACTTGTGCATAATACCCAAGCTATATTGTAGCTGCTGTCAAGTTATGTTTGTGCAAGATATCAACCAGATAGAGTTTAGTTTTAAGCATTGGTAAGATAGATAATGATGTGTAGGTAAATTTAACAAGTGCTCTAGCTTATCAAGTGCTCTGATTAATATCTGAGCACTTGTCCTGACTTTGGAACTCTTTTTGTAAATTGGACCTCATCTCTACGAAATATAAAAGAGAAGAGAGAATAATATTCAAAATGCAAAGGCCTGTTGATCATAGAATTAAAGTTTCATGAGGTATGATCCTGGAGTTTGACTGTAATTCACTACGTTTTCTGTCATCCAAATTCAGGACTGACACATTTGGCACTGACCTGCTACCAGACACTGTTCCACCACTCTTGGATGGTCTCCCTGAAGCCGACAGGGAGAATATCGTCCTCTCTGATGACTCGTGAGTATGACGTCTACTTCACCACTCGTTAGGCAAAGATAAACCGTTATAAGTGAAGTGTATTGGTAGATAGTATAAATATATTCTTTCTTATATTCAGTTAGATCTCTTTCATATGTTAGAATGTATAGAAATCACTCCTGTACCTTATTCTATTCTTTTAGTACACTCGAAAGTCTGTCAGATCTCTTCCAGAAATTTTGCATGTGTAGAAAATTCTCCTCTACCCTAATATCTTTTCTGTGTACAGTCAAAGAAATTATGTGTTATGTCATACTGAAGATGCTCACTGCTTTGCAAGTTTGTAGCGTGGTCAAGTTTGGTAAATCACCTATTCTAATCATAGTATTTAGTGGTGGTTGGAGTGAAGACAAAGCAGAGCAGTGCATGATCAAGATATTTTTTAGATGAAAGTATCAATTTTTCTTCCACAATTAACTTCGATATTCCATGAAGCTGTCAGACATGGTCCATCTGGACATTTCTGATAGCCTCAGGAAATATTATTGATAAATTACGTAAAAGAGTGGTAGAGGGAGGATCTTAAATGCCAATGCCATGTCGTCTGTATCACCACGTAGATTTGTACACTGTATGCACAGCATTAACACCGATTCAGACTCTAGCTCTGCACATGTTCTATACATCCCAGGCAAGCTGTTTGTTTTTCATTCCAGCTGTACTGGAATTAATGGCATATGCCAGACCATGAATATACACTTCTGGTGAAGCTACAGTTTTGTGGTGAACGGTGAGATGATTTTTGTTGTTGTTGACATTTCTAGGGATGGTGAGGAACCAGAGACCAAAGAAGTGATTCCAGAAGTAACCTTGACCCCCAGCATGGTGAATGCAGAATTCCCCTTGATCAATGCACCACAGACACCAGAGGTGCAACAAACACCTGATAGGTGAGTCTGCAAGATTTACTTAGTGCACCAAGTTGTCTTCTATAGTACTTCTTGTCATATGGCACAGTGTGCCTGGTTGATACTCTTAGGTTAGCTGACTATTGCTAGTCACCTGGGGCGTACCTCAAGTGATGAATGATTTAGTGTGACACATCTGTAGCTTGATTGTTTTATGCTTTGTGTAGGTAGTGTACGATGGAAGCTTCATTGGTTGAATGCCAACTGAAAAAAAAAATACCAAGGAGTATCGGTCACATTTACATGTGACACACAGTGTGTACACTAGAAAAACAAGAAGGTTTTGATGTTACTGTACAGCAGTTTATGTCAGTTATGAATGTCCAACGATATGTACACAAATGCAAGTACCTGTGCCTTGATGAACTCAGCCTTTGTGAATGGAGAATCACATTCAAATTGAAATGGAAAACTCAAGAGCTAGTCTTGATTCTTACATGGATCTTAGTTGATCGAAAGTTGAGTTATGTTCTAGTTTTTGACTTGCTTTTATCAACCACAACTTCACTAGCAAAAGAGTCTCAGTATTGGAAAAAGAAGTGCTGAAAGCAAATATGTTTGTATTCTGAAGGTAAGGATGACTGATTTCTCTGTTGTCATTGCAGTGAAGAGTTTCCATTCGGTACCAAGCTGCCCACACACAACAACCCTGTCTCGAGCAATGGACCAGTCCCAAGGTGAGTTACTATATTTCTTTTTCTGTGGCAGTCATTCTTTCTTCGTTCTGAAGATGATAAAAAAGTGTGATGTAATTAGTGGTACAGTCAACCTAAGTCGACAGTCTTTTCAAGTCCTCCCTTTCATATTCTATTGATTTTAATCCATCATAAGTAAAATTTTCTCTATGTCAAAGCTATTTCTTCGATCAGTCCAAATAGATTTGACTTAAGCAAGGTTGACTATAGTCATTAAAATTTTCTCTCCTTTATCTAAATGAGGCAGGATGTAACAGAATGTGGTATGATAGGATGCTCTAGCCTTTCGATAACTAAGTGAACATTACAAAGCATATCGCAGTCAACATTGTGCTGTTTTTTTTTAGTCATCGGTACACGTACTGCACATAGCATGGTACACGTACTGCACATAGCATGTAACATGAGGAAAAAAACACAGCATCATGCCATGTGTACATGCTATGAAAATGTGCTGCATGTGTGTCATCTGCAAAGTCCTTTCAAAATCCGAGTACATGCCTTTTCATCCTGTATTTCAGTATATTCATATTTATATGTACTTTTAGTGTGTATCCTGCTCAGATGCTAACATGCTTTAGATTTGTTGGCTTTATGAATGGCTATCCAGTTGCTTTGGAGTCTGTTGTTTTTGTCCGTTATGGAGTCAATGAATACATCTTTTTAGTTGTTGCAATGCCTCTTCTACGTGAAAAACACTGTACGAAAATAAAATTTCCTTTACGATAATCACCTTTAGTATCGTTTGAATCGATGAATTGAATCCAAATCAAACTTAATTTTGTTTGTTTGTCTGTATGGCAGAGAGAAGAGGGAAAGTGAGCTTGAAGTCTTCCTCAAGAAGCGATACAACCGGCTGGGAGAGAAGATCCAGGAACGCGTCTCCCACGTGAACACACTCACCAACGACCCTGACCTCATTCTGCACTGACTGCATCCCTCGACTCCATCACCCTCTCTTTCATCTGTCTAATGAGGGCGCACTCCTCTCTAAAGTAACATTGCATCAGCTGAGGCTGAGGTAGCTTTTCAAGCAATCTTTCTGCGTCGCGGGACTGGTCACTGTGGACGGCAAGCTGTGCCGTGATCTATCTGCCCCCTGGGAGAGTGTTTGCAAGTCCCAGTGCTGACGAATATGTACACCTGACTGGTTTCCGCACCATTACAATGACCAATGTGGAAGAAACAAGTCAAATATGTGAAGACATACACTGATACATATGATGTGCAGATTTATTGCAATGACTTCCTCTTTGAGTTTTCATGAAAGTGACATATGCTCCATCTTTATCATGGTCATTGAATATTACTTAATAGCATTTGGTGCATCATTAGGCTCATTAGACTTTTGCTACAAAAATCTTGATCTCACGTTTTTATTTCATTCATTCAGGATACAGATTCTTTGAGAGCAAAGAATAAAGATTATTTTCCAAATTTTATTTGGCAGAAAGTTCAATAAAACACCAGTGTTTCTCCCATTCCAAATATCAATGTAGTCTTTTCTTTTACATGTACCAGGTATCTATATGATCTGATAGTTCTCAGATGAACGATGAAATGTGCATGAATGATTTTCTTATCTTGTTGAAACATATAGGCCTTGTAAAGTGTACTGTCTATTGTCAGCCACGCTGTACTTTGATGGGGCTGTGTACTAATGGCTGTGTGTATGTAACGGTACTGGTGTTTCAGTTAAAAGAAGGGGGAAAAATACTGGCCTTTCATACATTTCAGCTGAATGAAACATTCCGTCCATTTTTCGACATCATGATACAGGTTAGAGACATTTTTCAAATGGAAGTTTTTGTACTTGAAATTTTACTAGCATTTTTTCTTTCTTTGAATGTTTTCTGGTGTATATTGTACATAATGTATGAAATGTGAATATGTATTATTTATAAAGAACTATTAACATTATCTTATAGGCTCCTGTCAAGTTTTTAGACATTTGCTGTTCGATGTTGAAAAGAATTCCAATCAGTTTGCACCATGCCTCCATTTCTTTGCGACTCAGAGATATGTGTCATTTCAGTCCTAACTTTGATGATCGGTTCTCTTCACTTATAGCTAAATGAGTGATCATTTAAGTGTACATGTGACATTGACATGGAAAAATATTTGAGGAAAATGGAAGATTTGTGAATGGAATTAACCAAGGTACCTTATATGTAGTCTATGCATCATTCAAATTTTGACAGGAGGACAACCAAAAGACATCCACTAAAGAACATGTGCTACCATCAGCATAATTATACAGGACCGTATGCCTGTTTCTGCCTTGTTTCTGTCCATGGGCTTAAGTTTAATGTGGGATTTGATTCATACTACCTTTGTGAATTTTGACCAGTTTTCATTTCACCCTGTTTGTATTCATTGTATAGCATCATTTCTCACATGTTGATGGAATAAAGATCAACTGTAATATACCCTGGTAAATACAAATCCAAGAAACAAAAACACACCTGTGACTGTGCTTGATTTTGAGTGCATGTATTGTCAAAAAGATATGAAGTTTATGGTATGGCATCAACCTGGTCAAGTTTTGCATTCATGTGATGTTGACCATATACAGTAAACCTCGGACAAGTCGACGTCGAGTGAGTCGAAAATCACTTAACTCGAAGCAAAATAAAAAGTCCTGATTTTTCCCTATGTATTTTCTCTAAGAAATATGTGGATAAGCCAAAGTACGAGAGTCAAATTTCGGCTGTGGGTGTCGAAGTAAAACATTCGGTCCCTTTTGTACAAAATACACGTAGTTTACATCACTTGAGCCGAAGATTTGTCTGGCATTCTCATTTTAGAGGAGAACAAAAAAATTGGCATGTTGCAGAACCACGTCCCTGACCTGCTGCAGGTAAGCATGCACACTCAATATCTTACACTGTACCGCTCCGCACGCATGTCGAATACATACAAATGTATACATGTATACACACAGCACATCGATCCATACTTTTATCCATACACACAGCACATCCATACTTTATCCATGTCAAGCCAGAACTCCTTGGTCAAGCCAATCGCTGCTTTAATATTTTAGTAACAGGCCAAGTGGGCGGAGCTTGTTTGTGCGTGCCCGGCTGGCTGTATAGTTTTGTTCAATGGAGGTGGGATGGGCCTGGGAGTGTTTTGTCTCGGGGTTGACAGAGATGAAAGCACGCAGCTGAGAGAATGTCTGCCAGCAATGGCTACCTATGTTGCACCATAGACATAGCACATGCACTTTGCCACATTAGCGCAGACATTCTCAGAACTACGTTTAACTACTAGTATTGCAGAGACTCCAACTCTCCCGTTTTCGACGGGAGATCTCCCGCCGAAAACCCAGTTTTGCAAAATCTCCCGTTCTCCCGCTGGAGATTTGATTTCTCCCGCCCTGGCTCTTTGTCTCCCGGTGGAGAGGATTTCTTACTTATTGCTATCGTATGTTGAAAAAATAAGCCTTAGATAGCACCAGAGAACATTGAGAACCATAGGAACTTCGCGCTTCGCACACATTAACTAGGAGTCTCCCGTTTGCTAGGGGTTTCGGGCGGGAGAATCTCCGGATGAGAAGGTGCTTTGGGTTGGAGTCTCTGGTATTGATACAAGTTCCATGTTCAATTTAGAACAAATAAGAACATTATCTTCAAGAACAGACAGATTTGAATGCAAGCACACACACGCATGCACACACACACACACACACATGCATATGCATGCAAATGTACTATAATACATGTACAGTGTACATATGTAAACTGTGAGTCGAAAAAAAAATCAACTCTCACGAGAGTCGAAGTTCACCTACGTCGACGCATTTTTTTCAGTCCCGAGAGCTTCGACTCATGCGAGGTTTACTGTAGTTTCAGACTAGTATCTCTTTACACAGAAGTGGTACACACACACACATACGCACACACACACACACACGGACAAGGGATAGAAAATGACACTTCACAGCTATCACGTAGCCTACATTCTCGTAAACTTTAATGATTCAGTAATAAGGTTTCTTTTTTCAGTTTGTAATTAGCTATAATTTCATGATACATACAGTAAAGGTTTAGGGTTTGTGCTGTTTGGCTTAACGTTGACATCTATTTAGGCCAATGAGTTCACATGAATTATATATCGATACATCTGTTTAAAAAATTAGAAAAAATCCACAAAAAACAAGTTACATACTAATTTCTTTATAGCCAGGACTTGTCCCCACTTCCCCCCCCCCCCCAAAAAAAAAAAAAAAATGTTGGTATGCAAGAAGAAATGAAAAAAGAATTTGCCCTTGCTCTGACTGTCAATGGTTCAAGTCCTATGATGGTAATTGATACCCCTCGGCCTCCATACATGTTGATATATTGCCAGTATACTCTTGACGCAGCGTCAAGTCTGTTTCATCCTAGCGGTGAAACCATTGCCCCTTTATCAGATTTCTCTTCATGGCTTAACAGACGTGATGCACATAAACTATCTTTGATAATGATTTCAGGTTGCTGTCAAGTTTTGATTCCTCAGTAAAATTAAAATAAATTACACATATAATTACATCATAAACTCCAAATCCACAAGTCAGAATCCCCCTATATTTTCAAGGTCCAGGCAGACAAAACAAGCCCTTCAAGAAATACTTCTCCATGACCTATATAAAAATAATATTCTCAACTGATTGTGCGGTTGCTTGATAATTTGTAGTATATGACAAAAGATTACAAAATAAAATAAAGCAGCAGTATTAAGTGATACTGGGATCGAGTCTACAAAGTCTCCGGTTATGAATTGTCTTTGCACAACTCTGGTCTCCATTTATTCAGCAGTATTCCGCAACCACCAGAATGTGGTCTATGGCAAGCAAATGGTATAGTGGATGATACTTAAGTCTCGGCATTACAGGACAGGTAAATCAAAGCTTAATTTCATGTTTCACAGCCAAACAGATAATGTTTTTCTTCTATTTATTCTCACAAGAAGCCATTTTAATTTTTTTTTCTTCAACTCATCCAATGCATATACCATCTCCCTATTAACATAGAATAATACCTATACAACACATGAGAAATAACAGAGAAATATAAGTTATCGTTATGACTACACAATCTATCAGCTTCTTAAATAGATATGATAAATACACTCAGTGCAATTTACATAATGTATCCACTACTATACATTTGCATAATGCCTGAAAATATGCTTGCACACACTTGCTTTGGAAAACGAAAAAGCAGGAGTCGTCTTTTCCGTATATAAAATACCCAGAAATTCTTCTTGTCTCGATAGACAAGGGAGTAAAAGATAAGAGAATAAGAAATAACTATTCAATCAACAGCATGAATAAAGGAAGCATGCAAAACTAACTTTCTAGCAAATACATAATGCAAATTCATCACGAATCTGGGATGCTTCCATCTGGGGGTGACACAAAATAATATCTGCTCACAAATTCTGTGAGGGCAGCAACACTCCATACAAATTCAATACCCGTCCTTGCTGATGGATATAATAGTTCACACGCTCCTGCTCAATAATGACCATGACAACCGTAAACTTCAGACTTTCCCTTCCTGCACACTGAAATAAACATGATGTTCCAAAACTCATACAGTTCTCAAACAATTTACGGCCATCAAAGTTCTCACACAGAGCCTTACTATACAGGAAGAAAAAGTGCCACAGTCAAAGAAAGAACAACCCCCCCCCCCCCCAAAAAAAAAGAGAGAGAGAGAGAGAGAGAGAGAGAGAGAGAGAGAGAGAGAGAGAGAGAGAGAAAAAAAAAAATCAACCATGTTTATGCTTGAGACTTCACATAAGGGATGCCAAGGCACTCATTGACAAGCCTTGGCTGACGAAGATATGCACCCAACTTTTATGTAGACCCTGACAAGTATTACCAGTAAGATGACTGTTGCGATATCACAGACATGATCACAGGCTGTGAATAACAGTCCCCTAATACAGCGATCCAACAGGGAAATCACCCCCAGATGTGATCAGTTAACACATTATTTTGCAGACAGCAGTGCATACAACTGCACGTTCAGTTGCAAGTATGACCTAAGGTCGATTACAAACCAGAAGAGTCAGTCGTGACCATCCACCTGCTTCTGAAATCATACTGTCATATCGTTTTACATCTTCACAAGCTTACAGTCCCCCAAAACATCAAAATGATGTCTACTGTGCAACAGAATAATCTTTCATCAAACATCTGATCACATGAGAACGTTTGATGAACATTCACTTTCAAAGAAAAAAAGAGAAGAAATGATATGCACACATAAAAGGTAATGCATATATCAAATGAGTGTTCTTTTTTTGGAGTGTTTTCTGTTTTCTTGTGTGTGTTTGAGCACACTGAAACTGAATGAATGATAAATGGTTGCCTAGCTATCAAGCAAACATTTCACTTGCCTGACACAGAACAAGGACTGCCCCAGGCAAGCACATGGAATGGACTGATAGTCCTGCTGTCTGAATGTCCGTAGTTTGGGTTTAAAGACATCACTTATTACTTGGCATTGAGTATGAATGCATATAAATCTTGCACCTGCTTCTGTTTCAGAGTTGCAACACTTATCCTATCACAGTACCCAAATAAATCCCAACTTGGCATGGAAATTAGAGGACTCTTTTTGGACAGGCTATAGCTGACAATTCATAAATATCTTATTTGTGCGTCAAACAACTACCCACTACTTCAACCCATGAAAAACATAATATATGGCTTGTCATGTAAACCAGCATTTGCACTTCCATGCATTCAGACATTTGAAGCGTTGCTCCATCAACAACAAAAAAAATGCATCCACTAAAAGAGAGCGGCCAAGATTGCTTCAAATTTTCAAAAGTATGTATGTCATATGAGTCACTCGTTGCATTCCCATCTTAATCTGTGAACCCTATTAATGACTCAGGGTCATGCAAAAGGGATGTTAATAGTATTGGTTGAGGGGAGAACTCAGCTTTTAACTTTTTGTGAGATACTTAGAAACCACTGTATGAAATATTATAAAGCATACAATTCTAAGAGGAATTCTAAGTTTATTTGATGAAAGTTGGTTTTGAATTGGCTGAGACATCCTAACAAAGTAAAACCAAAACTGTACCATCCCTTCAATAATGATTCTTCAACTTTCGAGTCTCGGTAGAGATGAGGCCCCCAGTATGACAGGCAACAAACAGTACTCACTGCCAGTATCAGGTTCTGCCATGAATGAATGCTAGACAAAAATTACTACTCCCTTATCTCATGGCATACATAACGTTACATGGGTTTGACATCAACATCCCAAAAGAATGAAAAAAAAAAAACTCTGAAAAACACAGCCTAAGCAAAATTACTTGGGCAAATTTTGTGCATACACATCCATTTTTCAGAGCTTGCGACAGTCATGTTAGTAGATTGATGGCACAGGAGGTATTAACTATCCATCCAGATATCTGGAGTAGTTTGGGGAACAGGTTAAAAACGCCAGCTATCCATATCATGTACCAGAAAAGCTTCTTATTTTCCGGCAACCATCTTGGCATTTTCCTTCATGATTCTGTCCTTGAGGGCGCTCTTGTATGAGATGATGTCCCCCTTCCACTTGGTGACAGTCTGCTTCTCACACACCCAGATCTCCTCCGCAACCTGCAGCATGAAATGTAATTTTGTTGTTTACTTAGCCCTTGTTTTCATATCAATGTAAGAGATTAAAAAGGGGATAAATTAGCAAAGAAAATGGGATTCCATCGGGTTTCGAACCCGAGACCTCCGGATTGCAAGCACAGTCCTCTACCGACTGAGCTATAGAAAGCCCTAGTTCAGTGTTCGTCCCAGAAACCCTAAATTCTCAATGCTCGGATGGTCAGAAGCTATTGCAGTGTGTTTGTGCATGACACACACGCACACACTTAAACCTGGCACAAACCCAAAGGATACTTCAACTTAGGGATAAATGCGAGGGATTACCGAAGCGATGCAGGTTTTTGAGTATGTAACAAATGGAAGGGATCTGACACTTCACATACCAAATTATAACTGTTGGCTCTTTCGACGAGCACACTGATTGTACATTGAGTGTACATTCTATAATCAAACACAATAGTGTTTGGAATGGGCAGTTGAAATTACTTAGTGACTTTGCAGAGGGAGTACAGTTATCTCAAGTGTCATGACTTCAGGGTTTTATCTTATGCACATCTTTTTGGTGCTTGTGTCATGTGGCACAATGGGGCAGCAGTTAAGTTGTACTCAATGGCTAGTTACAAGCGTTGATTTCCTCAATTAAGTACTTTCACACTAATGTAACAGCAGCGGATATTCTTTGTTTTGGACAAAGACTAATGTGTAAAGCTGCCAAATATACTCAACGGAATTGAAATACCTCACTTCAGAGCAGGTAACACCAATCTTGATCAGACTAGGGAATGCTTTCATGATGGGAATATTTAACAGTCAAGACAGCACTACCACATTGAGAGATAGTATCATGTTCGAGGCAAAGAATGTCAAATTTGGTATAATTAAAAATCTACATCGGTTGAACATTTTAGAAACTGTCCATGAATAGGTTGTGTGACACAAAGATTTCTCATCAATGCAATATTCGCATCAAATGAGGCCCAGCTGGCGTTGTGGCTTCTCAAAATAATATCTACATAACAAAAACTAATCTAATTTATGGAGGAGTTTGTGCATTTGAATTGCATCAGATTATGTATGCCCATGATTTTTTTGATGCCCTTTACTAAAAGTACTGAATAAGTGGTGTTTATTTACTCAGATGAAGGGCAATTTGTCAATCAGTTGCAATAAAACAAAACCAAACCAAAACAAGGTGAGCTGTCAGCATCTGATCACACTCAGCTCTCACCTGGTTGATCAGTCGGAAGTCGTGACTGACCAGCACCAGACCGCCCTCGAATCCGTTGATGGCTTCGGCGAGGGCGTCGATGGTCTCGATGTCGAGATGGTTGGTGGGTTCGTCAAGCAGCAGCATGTGGGGTGCCTGCCACGCCAGCCAGGCAAAGATGACGCGGCATCGCTGGCCGTCAGATAAGTTTCGTATAGGACAGATCTGTTCTCCACAGATGGGTGGGAAATACAGGAAGAGCGAAACTATGTGACAGTTTGAGCAACAGTTTGAGCATGAAATTAATAGAATACGCGATGCTTCTCTTATTGACCTGCAATTCACTGGAAATCACACTACACAGGATTGCTGGTCTATCCTTTTTTTTTAATTCAGTGTTGTCTTCATTATGGAAACACAAATTGATTTGAAGGCTTTATGCAGGTAAACAAAAAACCCAGCTGTAAACACAGAAACCAACCATCAGACATTGTTTCCAGTTTACCCTAACTACAATTTGTTGTCAGAAAGAAACGCTGGAGTCAGATCAAGTGTTATCGCTTCACCGTGTTGTTGTCACCGTTACCCAGACCAAAGGTCAAGGGTCACTGTAATTCGGCCTTTTTTGTCATCATTCTCCATGCATTTCAATGAGATACAAATACAATGTACCTTAGAAGACTGTTATCAACACAGAAAACACAGTCACTCTGTTCTGCAAAACTGACAACTCACATTGTGATACCTTATGGCAGCTACATACAGTATATATATCCATACTCTTATGACAAAGCACTTCTACGTCAACCTGTTTTGTGCCATGCAAATAATGTGCAGTGCACAGCTGGAGAGAATTATGCACCAAATTGGCAACATTTTGGAAACTAACATATTCAAGGCTTTCAGATAACAGAAAAAAAAAAAATTATAAGGAGGAAATTGAAACATTAAAGTGTACTTCAGAGCCAGAAGTTAACCTGATATCTTGGTCTATGAGTAGGCAAAGCAGAAATTTTTTACATGAGAGTAGCTATACAACTTGATGACATTAACATTAGCCATAAATTAACTTCTAGGTAAAACAAGGAAAAGTAGAAATTACGCGGTGCGTAACATATGTCCCCGCCGGAAGTAGCATTTTGTAACAAAATGTGCAATATAGGTAAAAAATCAAGGTCAAAGGTCAAAATTCTGTGTAGAAGTTTTGAAGCCCTCACCTAGTGCCATCACATAAAGCAAATGGAATCGAAATTGGGTTAGAAATGGTGAAGGAGTAGCATTTTGTAGCCAATGTACAATATAGGTCAAAAATCAAGGTCAAAGGTCAAAGAAGACAAAGGTCAAAATTCTGTGTAGAAGTTTTGAAGCCCTCACCTAGTGCCATCACATAAAGCAAACGGAATCGAAATCGGGTTAGAAATGGCGAAGGAGTAGCATTCTGTAGCAAAATGCACAATATAGGTCAAAAATCAAGGTCAAAGGTCAAAGAAGTCAAAGGTCAAAATTCTGTGTAGAAGTTTTGAAGCCCTCAACTAGTGCCATCATATAAAGCAAACGGAATCGAAATCGGGTTAGAAATGGCGAAGGAGTAGCATTTCGTAGCAAAATGTACAATATAGGTCAAAAATCAAGGTCAAAGGTCAAAGAAGTCAAAGGTCAAAATTCTGTGTAGAAGTTTTGAAGCCCTCACCTAGTGCCATCACATAAAGCAAACGGAATCGAAATCGGGTTAGAAATGGCGAAGGAGTAGCATTTTGTAGCAAAATGTACAATATAGGTCAAAAAATCAAGGTCAAAGGTCAAAGAAGTCAAAGGTCAAAATTCTGTGTAGAAGTTTTGAAGCCCTCACCTAGTGCCATCACATAAAGCAAACAGAATCGAAATCGGGTTAGAAATGGCGAAAGAGTAGCATTTTGTAGCAAAATGTACAATATAGGTCAAAGGTCAAGGTCAAATGTCACGACTGAAATTCTGTGTAGAAGTTTCAAAGCTCCCATGTAGTGCTATCATATAAAGCAAACAGAATCAAAATTGGCTCATAAATGACAGAGAAGTAGCAAATTGAAGATTTTGATCACACACGGACGCACACACGGACACACGGACACACGGACGGACGGACACACGGACGGACGGACACACGGACGGACGGACACACGGACACACACACGTACGGAGCCCGTTTCATAGTCCCCTGCTCGAACTCGTTCGGCGGGGACAATAAAGTGCAGGTAAAGGAAGAGCAAGCAAAGCATTTTTTGGACTGGTTGGGGAAAGAATGATTTTTGTGTGGATGAAAATTGAGAGTAAATCTGACCTGCTGCTTTCCGGTCAGCCCATACCGGCCGATGATTCTCCGCATCTCCTCTCGCTCCTTCACCTCAGTGAACTCCTTCAGCATCCAGTCCAAGGCACTCATGTTGAGGTCAAGCAGATCTTGGAGGTGCTATGGAGGACATAGGGGATGCAGGTGAGTCATTGTCACCATCACTATCATCAGCAGCATTACATCAGCTTCATCATCAAAATCTTTATCATCTGTATCATCAAATCTTCATCATCTTTATCAGCACCATTATTGCAATCTTCATCTTCATCATTATCCCCTTCTTCACACTCATTGTCATAAAAATCATCATCATCATCATTATAAAAATCATCAGTCAACGTCAACATAGTCAACATCGTCATCATCATGATAAACATCATCTGTATCATCATCATTATGAAAATTATCACCATCACCATCACTTCCATCATTACTGCCAGTAGTACATTTGTATCATTACGCTCATCTTGAACCATCATAATTATCATCCTTCGAGCAATACCATTATCAATTTAGTTGGCAGTTTCATCAATACCTTCAGTCTACCATCCATATAAATAAATTAATATTGTCCACATTAATTTTCTGTGATTCTATCAGCAAGTCTGAAAGAAAAACAAAATATATTTTCAGAAATATCATCACCAGAAAAATCTTCATGCACCCATTCTGAACTTTCACAATTTAGTGATGGCACCCCAACAACTATCCAAATTATTTTAGAAGTCATTATTAGAAACACCTCTGACAAATATTGACAAGTTTTTGACCTTTGACCTTACCTGATGGTACCTCCCTATCCTGAGGTGAGAGTTCTTCCTGATGAGACCGTCGGTCGGGACCAGTTCCCCGACCAAAAGCTTGAGGAGTGTGGACTTGCCAGCCCCATTAGGACCCACCAGGGCTACCCTGCTGTCCAAGTCTAGACCAAACTCTAGGTCCTTGTAAATGAGTGGCTGCACGGAGTACAAAAGTGAGAGGGCAAGATAGGGAAATTGAACACTTTTTATTTGTTTGGTAGTTGCATGTTGCAAAATGGGCACAAGAGAAATAAGTTAAACTCCTGAATATCTGGTTGGCTCAGTTAAACACTGTTATATTAACAGGCAAAGAATATTAATATTTATGTTTCATGCAGTATTAAATGCGTTATTCTTTTTGTCATTTATTACAACTAATACACTCTGTAGAATTTATGAAAAAGAAAAAGAAAACCAAAGATTTATGTCATCTTAGGTTATTGATTAAATGCTCTTCACAATTGCTGGGCGTGCCTAAATTCAGCATCTAGAAAATAGCATAAGATACAATCGTCAATAATAATCCCAATTGTGTCGCATATTAGGGTCATATGTGTCAGATATTACAATCATGTGTCAAGAGTAAGACAAGCCATCATCATAAGAATACCGTATCCACACACAATGGACTCATTCGGAATCTGGTAAAGCAATAGGTATTTTGTATAATCATCTGATGGCAATGTTTCAACTCTCGGCACGCAGAACAGAACATACCAACTGGCACTAGTTTAAGTTATCACTTCATATTTTCATCCTAGAGTCTTTCCTGACAATATCTCAAAATCATTCACGATACAGAAGATATGTGTACCTATGTCCTTACTTGGAAGAGATACCTTTATGTTCACTAACACTTTTGGAAGGCCATCTCGAAAGTGTGCCAAATTTCATGACACTTTTTTTTAAATCATTCTGTGTAAAATGCACACATGGCATGTGTAATGGTAATGCATACATAAAATAGCAGAAAATGATTCACGGCACAGTTTGTAAATCATATCATTGTACTGCGAAGAGTAAGTTATAGTGAGAACTTTTACATAAACAATTCAAAAAGTATCAACCTCTTGGTCACACCAACTCAAATTCACATTTTCACGATCTGAAAATCGTAACAGTCTACACATACTTTTGACTTGCATTTTGCTGCATCAAAAATCTTTGCGCTAACTTTCTAAATCTAAACCTACTAACAAATATTGTGCTTAGTTTGCCAATCGGCACAGATATCTGGAAAGTAACTGTCAAGGAAGAGAGATTACCTAATTCCCTAATCCCTGTTATGCATCGTGGCTGGCATGTTGGACTGAGGCATGTTGCTAAACCCACATGGGGTTGCTAACTTTACAACTAGGTCAAGACTGGATGGATTTAATGCTGACAAAAAAGCAAGTTATCGGTCTAGGTGCATAGGAACATAAAGGATGAATAGATCAAACATCAGCATGTATACACCCCTCTAACACGTTTCTCTATATATGAAGAACTTGACACATATTTTATTTCATCTTTCTCCTCTACCTAGACTGTCTCAAGTCCATCATTGTTGGTTGTTTTTAATTCATACCTTGCCATCGGCATATCTGAAGGATACGTGCTGTACCATCATGACAGGGGGAGGGACTTTGCCACAGTCCGGGAAGTAGAAGGATATCGTCTGCAAACAAACAAAACACACACATAAAAAACGACCAATGGAATTCATAATTTTTCGGTGAAGGCACCCTCTGAATAAAAACAAACAAAGAAGGCATTCATTCATTCCTTCATTAGGCTGTAACATGTCACAATTCTCTGGTTAGTACGATGGAAATGTAATGATAGAGATATCTAGAATGAAATATTTGCAATCTCTGATGTTTCTCAGAACAATTGTTCAGTACTAAAAAACAAAATAAATAAATTAAAAATTAAAAATTAAAAATCACAATCATGTCACTAATGTGTCAGATGGCATGATATTATTTTGTTTCCTAAAGATGGTCAAATTCAACTAAAAGTTTCATTGACTACTACTATCTTCCTGTCTTCAATCATATATGTATGTATGTAACTATGCATATGTTAACATAGGTGTGTATACACAATTATACCATTCGAGATCCACAACATAGTATATGAACATCCCACTGTTTCTGCTTGATCGACTTACCTTATCCGATACAACTTTCTCTGTGAGTCCTCCAGCTACCATCTTGCTGAGAGTTTTCTCTTTGCTCTGGGCTTGTCGGGCTAGCTTGGCACTGCCGTGACCAAACCTTGCTATATAATTCTGTCATAACAAAGAAATTAGACACAAAGTACATTAGCCCTTCTTTATGTCCAGAGATTAGATTCTTACTCCTGAGAAACGTGAACATGGTTTTGACATAGGATGTTGATACAGGCCACTATTAAACAATTAATCAAAACCAATAGACACGAAAATTCCTGACTACTAGTATCACATCTTTGCAACATGAAAACCTTGTACATCCATTCAATACCAATCTCATGGAGAAGTTTTCAATGAGGAAAGTTAAAAAAATTGCTATGAACTCAATGCAACAACTCAAATGCAAAACATCAACTGGCCGTCGCCTAGCTCCTTCTGCAGCAACTGCACAGTTATCGCAAGCTGCAACTGTCACAAAATGCTGTGTGATATGGCCCCTGGCATGGCTCAAGTGCAGTGATACTAACCTTCATGTGAGCGATTTGGTCCTGCTCCCACTGGTAACGTTTCATCTGATTCTCTTCCAGCTCAAACCGCGTCTTCACGTAGCTGTCAAAGTTACCCTGAGGAACCAGAAGAGGGACATGCATTCATAAGACATCTTATCCTTCCCATACTCCACAAACTCTACAGGATGGTCAAAGGCTCATAATAACATATCAATTAAATATACACAGGGAACCACGTCATAACATTAACAAGGACCCAAAACCTGTGACAATTACCTTGCTGAATCAGTCATTTCATCAGGGTGCATAAACAAAGAAAGTTGAGACCTGCAACATCATCTTGTTATAAAAAGGTTTACATATCCGACCTCTTTATAACATTGTTACACTGTATCGATTCATGATAGTAGTACTCTAGTAACATGTGAATTAATACATATCTTTGTGAAATTTGCAGTAATAAATCACTGTCCTTTCCAACCCTGCCATAAAAGATCCCTTTAGCTGAAGAGTTTGATGAGTCACAAAGACGACATGATTCATCCATGCTTATCAAAAGTTCAGAAGAAACATATGTGACCCGCTACAACAAAAGGATCCAAAAGTCGGGGAAGGACAATTTTCTGAAAATGGCATGATATCATTCTCCTTCTCCTTCTCTTTAATTTTGTACATAACACAACTCATAAAAGTTCTCAGTTGCGGAGATATTGGTGATTTTATAAGACCATGTCGAGTGGTCTAGAAAGTCAGCGTTTCGAGAAAACCGCCTCCAAAGCTTTCTTTCCGACGCAATCATGATCAAGGGGAGGTAAGACAGTGTTCACCTCTTGACAATAGAAGGTCTGCTCATAGCAACCGCTGCGATGTTCATTCAAGCTTAGCGCCAGCGGTCTACGCACGACCAATCAGTAGCCAAGGTGCAACATACTGACCAATAAGATCACTCCCTCGTTGCCAGGGGCGAAGTCTATTTGCGGCGCTAAATCCAAATCTTCGGACACGCTTCTGTGCCGTTGAAGTCAGAAAATCATGGATCAGAAAAACGTTGATTTCTTGCCTTTCCTTTGATCATTTAGCTTCAAAATTTCACCAGATGATAGCCGATACATTAGACTACAAAATTATGGCAAAAACAGAAATCCTTTTGTTTTGACCGATTTTGATGATCTGACTTCAAACTCACTTTACCCGGCTCAGCCGTCAGCGACTTTAGGATCCTTTTGTTGTGGCGGTTAACATATATATGCATTTTCAAGACAAAATGCTGGACTTTAAATTCCAGGAGCCTGTGCTTTTCGGTCTCCAAAACTGAAATCTTTCATGGCTTCAATGCATGGATCCAAGACATTGAAATGTGATAAGTCTCTGCAGTAATGCCATCATATATTGCTATCATGTGTATGAAACATCAACATCAAATCAAGTGAATATCAATATTATCCAAACAACCAACCAACCAAACATGCCAACAATGACACCTAAACATATGTTTAAATCCACAATAGTAAGCTAAACAAAAGTTGAACAAACACCCCCCCCCCCCCAAAAAAAAAAAAAGAAAAAAGAGGAACAAGAAAGAAACCCTCCTTCACTAATACAAATGGTCATTGAGAAACCAGTGGGAAGCATGTAATTACTACAATACATTAAGACCTGATGATATGGTCTTCAATTCCGTTTTCTTCTGTTCTGCATTTTTAATGCTTTTTTTTTCTTTTATTTTTGTGTAACTGCAGATCTCACTCTTGAATTCATTGAACCCCATCGGGATCTACAAACAAAATCTGCTTTAAGTATTCTTTAACATTTTCTTTTTCTAGCTATCAAAACTTCCTTTGGATGAATACCCTTTCATGAAACCATTATGCTCCTGGTCGTAAGGTGGTTGATGTGGTTCAATACATTACAAACAGGAAAATAATGCTGGTACTTACACCATAGCTGTTGATTTTTTGTTTGTGTACATGCAAGATGTTGGTACAGACCCCATTCAAGAAGTCCTGAGAATGTGATATAAGCACTAATATTCTCTTGTATCTAAAGGGGTAAAGATAAGGGAAAGAGAAAGAAAACATGTTAAGAAAATATGAACTCAAGATCTATCCACGTGTTGTTTTAGGTTTAGAGCAACCATTTTCAAATTATAAAACATTTTTCAAACATAAAACAAGATTTCTTTGCAAAAGTAGAATTAAACATGCAGTATTTCACAAACATGTCTAGCATTCAACACTAACCAAAGCATAACTTTTTGGTACTTTTCAAAGCAATGTTCTTGTGAAAGGAAAATCTGCATTTACAGGACATGAAGCTTTCTTTTCTTACAGTGACTGCACAGGTAATGAAGAGGAATAGTTTTCGAATAATTTCTCTAAATTGAGCTGCATGGTTAAAACACAAGTGATAAACCAAGAAAGGGAAAAAAAGTTCAAAGATCAAGGCAATTTCAGTGTCTTACCCCTTGAGTTCTTCTTCTAGCCACACACATGCTTCTAAATCTAGATGGTTTGTTGGCTCGTCGAGTAACAGTAAGTGGGGCTTGACGAACAGCGCCCTCGCTAATGCTATCCTCATTCGCCAGCCTCCGGAGAAGTCCTTGGTCTGTGTCTGCATCATGGCCTTGTTAAAGCCCAGACCATTGAGGATTCTAGCGGCGTTCACCTCCGCCTTATCGGCGTCCATCTCCTCCAGTCTCTCGTAGATGTCCATTAGTCTTTCCTCAGCCTCTTCAAGGGGACAGAAACATAAAGACATGTGTTAAAATCAATGTGTGGTTTGGGATTCCATCAGAAAATTCGATTCAATTTGATTTTATTGTCGAAATGACATGCAAACTGGTCGCTACAGTGCAGTGTCCTCTTTATTCCAATGCAGAGTTTTACGTTCATTTGACAATCATATGAAGATTGACATCACATTACAGGTGCTCATGAGAGGCTGACAGCCCAAAGTTCTAAATGATCTGATGTCATGTCCACAAGGGTATGGAATGTCCCTGAAGTGCCCTTAAAAACCCATTCCATATCATTTAATCATCTCTTTGATGACTAAGAAACCCACATCTGGACAAATTTGTCATTAACTATAAAAATACATTGTAACAAGGCAATCTTATTTTGCCACTTTTCTTTAAAAAAATCTCAGTTGTGTCTTTCATCATATGATATCTTTCGAACTATGCAGCAAGGTTTACAAATGTCACATAGTCATGTCAGATACATGTTGGGACTGCTTTGTAGAATGTCCTCATTGGTATTTACAGAATGCCAAACACAATTCAGCACATCAACAACCAGTTTTCATCATGCATGCTTGAAGGAGGTTTTCATATACAGATACAGGTTAAAATGTATTTTTGTGTGTTCACGCCCACAGGATTAGACTACACTGACATGCTACTGATGGATAAATCCGGTGCTATATTAGATCACAAATTAAGTCATACACCTAATAAATTATCTTGGGTCAAATGCCTTTGGAATACTGGTATACAAAAGCTGAATTCTCTTGATGGGACAGCAGCTCAAAAAAAAAAAAAAGGGAAAAAAAGTTTTTCCCAACTTATCACACGGGCAAGGATCCATTTGTCTTAAACATGCATGTGCTATCACTTCCCCCCAGTGACAACAGACATGTGGGCCCACTGATTTGTAAGCAGCTTATATGGAGCTTATCACATGCATTTGCGCCAGAGGAATTGATGTAAAATAAAGACGATGTAAAAAAACAAAAAACACACAACTTGACGAGAAACATAATGTGATAGTCCATATCCTCTTTCTGAAGGCTGTAACCTCATCTAATCTGCTCAACCCCCCCCCCCACCTTTCTCTCTCTCTCCCCATCAAACATGAATCAATAGATGCTCTCCTCTTCCATTCCCCCTTTGTGCTAGGAGTCTACATTGAGCAGTACCTGGTCCTGTCATGTGGGAGAGCTCCTCCGCCTCCTTCTCCAACTTCATCTTCTCCTCGTCCACCTCCAGCACGCACTCTATCGCCGTCTTGTCGCTGGCTGCCATCTCCCGCGTCAGGTGGTAGATGTCCATGTGCTCCGGGATGGGCACCTCCCGGTGACCGATGGCGTGGAGTAAGGTGGACTTGCCTGCAAACGGTCCCAAAAGCAACATTTCAGTCTCAGGAAAAAGAACGGTTATACAGTCTTGTACCATGCACTTCCCTACTAATTTCCAACGTCTACACTTCTACCTTCTAGCCATATTGTGATGTTCAAATCACTTTAGAGCATATTATTGCCCTAGGGTGAATTTCAGAAAAATTTCTATATTCTAGTAGACACGATGAATCCAGCCACCAGAAGTTCTGTTTACTATTGAGTTGCCATTATACACACTGAGGCAGAGAGAAGTGCCTCAGATAAAATGCCTTAAAAATAAAATGTCTGTTTGAAATGTGGACCTTACTGAAATTGTGTCAAGGATCTACTACACCAGAGGCTTGCTCTAAAATCACAACTCTTGAGTTCAATTTACATGATTTTAGGGAAAATTTTGGAATCAATCAGTCCTCAGAAGTCAGGAACTGTTTTACAAAGCCAACTAGATTTGGCATGAATCTGTGTCAGCTCTGGGTACATTGTTTGGCTTGATAAAGTTCAAAGTCAGTGAAACAGGCGCCAGATCACCTCAAAAACTGCTTACACTAAGATTTACATTACACAGAATGCTTTCGGGAAAAAAGATGGAAAATCCTTTCCTACATGTAGATTTAAAAAAAATTCTACATGGCATCTGTTTGAATGCAAGATAGATGGAAGGGTATCTTAATTTTTCTCTTTTCTTTTTAGAATGAAGCTTACTTTCATTCCTCAACCACTTTCTCTCTTGCATTTTGGATGCACGTGGCACAATCTCATACACCTGGCAATCATACAAATTGGGCTTTTGCCAGCAGCGTCCTTACCTGACCCATTGAGACCGAGCAGGCCGTATCTCCTCCCAGAGTTCAGCTCGATCTCGGAGTCGACAAAGAGCTCCGCTCCGTGGAATGTCAGACTGAAGTTGATGATCTTGAGATCACAGCTGCTGGGGTGGGAGGCAAGCACGCCGGTGCACGCACGAGCGTTTCCCGCTAAGGCCAAGTCATCCAAGCCATTTGTGACTCCATTCACTGCACAAAAAGAATTTCCTCTCAAGTGCTTAAATTACTCCATAATATTTCTGAGACAGATCTGTTTGATTTGAAACAAGGTTTTGTGATTGAGCTTTTTGGTTTATAGTGCACAGATCTGGCAATCTGGTAATTTATTGTTGTCAAATTTTGTTTTTGGTATTAAGCACATTTTGATTAGTCTATAATCATATGATAATCATATGAAATACTCTCAGCTTCAAAAGAATAATTGATCAAATTATTGCACATTCTAGATTTTACATGTAGGCCCTAGTACTACATGTTTTCACACAGGTCTGTTGGGAATTTGACCTGTCAACATTTGCATGTGATTTTTTTTTTTTTAATGCAATGTCACATGGAAGTTATGAATCAAATGAAGGAAACATATACACACAGCTTATCTTCAAATGTTTAATTTTTGAACACTTCAAAGCACTTTAATGAATGAGGAGAATTCATGGTTTTAAAAGTGATTTCATGTCAATCTGCATACATCATCGCTTCCACACGTAGGCCTACCTCCATTTGTCTCGACCTCCCCATTGGCGACACCGTTGGTGGCGGCTGCTTTCTTGGCGGCCGCTGCCTTGCCCTTTGGAGCCCTCTTCTTTGGCATGGTTCAGCTTGGTGACAGGCTAAAGAAGAATGAGGTTCAGGATTCAGCCCAAGTTCTGCTGTAATATGTGACAAAGAAACATATTTACATTATGTCACTATATTTGTTCTCTCTCCTTTTGTTATTATTATATTATTATTATTATTTTTTTTTTTTTTTTGGGGGGGGGGGGGGGGCTGAGGCTGGGATACGATGGTGCTTTCCTCACCAATGCTGTAGTTTAAACCTAATTTAACCTATCTCTGTTGCATGATCGTAAAAGCATTAACCATCCATGAAATACAGGCACTCTGTCTACAATTTGGGAACCCTACCTGGTACCGGTAAGAGCACAAACTCTATGTCTATGTGCTGCTAAAAAAAGACAGGTCAAGACCCTCGAGAGTTTGAACGCTCGGAACAAAATCATCCTCCAGCTGCGATATGATAGACGCCACCCCCATTTACACATCCTGCATTTACTCCCCCTGTCACTGCATGTTTACTCCCGGGGCGCTCCATCGCAGTTATGTCAACCTCACTAACGTTTACTCAGCTTGCTTACTGTCCTGATCAAAAGGGCCTATAATAAAGCTCTAAAGGTAATGCTTCACACAACTTAGACAGAAAGATCTGTCTGTCCAGAGTCTTCTTTTATTTTTTTGACGTTATCGCTCTCCTCCGTAGATAAGCAGGGGATCCGTGAAGCCAGACGCAGTCTCCGGCTCCGCAGGAACATTTCCCCAACGACCAGATACAGACCAATCTTTCGGTCACCACACATGCCCACACGTCCACAACTAAGATTGTAAGAAAACTCCAAGCCATACTAAAACGGCAGTGTGAACTCAACCAAACATCTTGTAGGACTAACGCTACGCCTTAGCGCTGAGGAAGACAACGAAAGACCGAGTAAACCAGAAACGTAGTGAACAGAAGACCATCTACTCCGATCCAGCTAACGTCATTGAACGTAGCGTAGCAAGTCATACTTAGTCAAACATGAAAAAACCCCGTCATGTTTGGTTTCGTTTTTCGCCTATCATTTACTGAAAATTTGTCATAAGGCGGCTTTATAATGATTCTACGCTATCTAATGTAATGTAATGGCAACCAAGGTAAGTAAATTTCAACATACGTACCACAATAATCACTTTCTGAAGAGTCTTTGTTGGACAAACCCGATTGTGAGAAGGCAATACACACGTGTACGTACCGGCGCGGGATTTCCGTGGAATCGTAGGAAAATGGACGGATGTGAATGAATGGGCAATGTCATGTCGCAATGATCGGAGGTGACGTCACGAGCCGGCGTTTTTTAGCGATTAGGCTTCATCCAGGCGTTTCATTAACTAATCACTCGTGGGGTACGTGGGGTCCGCACCACTGATCTCGAGAGGGGAGATCAGTGGTCCGCACCCTCTTGTCAGCTGCTAAAAATGGGTCCAAGACTCTATGCACACATTGCTTTTATTCGCACGGTCGTCTGAATGACCGACCGAATTAAGGCGGCGCAGCGGCCCCATGCATGAAAGACAATATTCATTGTATTGTTAAAAAAAAAAAAATCACAGACCAATCTTATAAAACTAAATAATGCACCATATCTACGGGTAAGTTCCTGATGTTATTGGACATTCAAGGACAAGTTCACCTTCATAAAGATAAGGATTAAGAGAATGTAGCAATATTAGTAGAACACATCATTGAAAGTTTGAGGAAAATCAGACAATCCGTTCAAAAGTTATGAATTTTTGAAGTTTTTGTGCAGTACCCTCTGGATGAGAAGACTACTGCAGTGTATGAATAACTTAGATGTCACATGCGTACAACAATATAAGGAAAATATAAAGAGAATTTCACAAAATTCCATCTTTTGAAAAAAGTACACATTCCCCTGACTTGTTACCGACAAATGTTACGGGTAATATTATTCCCCCTGCCTTTAGAAAGAGGCAAGTCAAGTGCTCTTTTATTATGCGAAAAAAGTGAAAATATGTTGAATTTTCTTTTACATTTTCTTTATACTGTTGTACGCATATGACTCACAAGCTGTAGTAGTCTCCTCATCCAGCGGTTCCAACACAAAAATTTTAAAAATTCATAACTTTTGCATCGATTGTCCAATTTTCCTCCAACTTTCACTGATGTGTTCTACTAATATTGTTGCATTTTCTCAATCCTTATGTTTATGAAGGTGAACTTGTCCTTGATTCAGCACTCTCGGACACACAATATCATGCCTACATAGGCCCCTGTGGTATACTCAGCTGCGCCTTGCGCATTTTGCGCGATTTCAGGCACAGTGTCAGGCCGGTTATACACTCTAAAAATGATATGGTAATGAAAAGTCAATGTGAGGATTTAGTTTTTAACTTTTTGTGAGATATTCAGAAACCACTCTATGAGATGTCAAAGAGCATGCAGTTCTAAGGGGTATCAAAAGTTTATTCGATGAAAATCGGTTTTGAAATGGCCGAGATATCCCAAAACAAAGTGAAACAAAGAGATACTAATAAAGTTGGGGCTTGTCGCCTTTTATTGTTAGCACTTTTTGGAAATCTCAGCCATTTGAAAACCAATTTTCATCAAATAAACGTTGAATCCTTCTTAAAATTACATGCTCTTTCATATTCATAAGAGGCTTTTCATTATTTCACTTAGGAATGTTCAAAACATGAATCCCCACCTCAACCAGTACTGTACAGTCCCTTTAACTGTTGTCACTCTTGTCCAGTCAAGGAAAATGTTAGATCTTACACTCAAAATGTTACATATTATACGAGTCAAAATGTTAAATCACCATTTTTCAGAAATTGTAATACAACAGTTCGAATGTAAAATCTATTTAACTGATAGTGCAAAACTCATTCTTCCCCTATGCAATTTTTCACTGGAACAACATCCCAAAAGAAATTGCAACTTCTAACAGTGCAGAAGTATTCAAAAACCAATTAAAGATGTACAAAGTTTACATTAAAAGGTAAAATAAACCTGATTAGTTCTGCACTTTCGTCACCCCTGAGTAACGGTATATACCCTTCCTGGCTTCTGGAAAATCCTGGCTTCTGGAAAATCAACTACAAGGTAACGACAAGGCACTTTTAACTAAAAGGCTGGAGAGTGACAACATTTAAAATATTGATTTACCGTTTATTTTTAAGTGTTTATAAATAGTCGTATATGGATCGAGTTATAATGACGAATATAGGTATAGATTCGAGTGAATGCGACTTTATATATTTAATAGAACGCATTCAGATTGGAGGTTTGAGGTTTGAGAGGAAGATCGGTAAATCCGTTCAAAATGCTCTGCTGGATGAGAAGACTATGATAGTTCGTGACATCACCCATCGGACAGAAGATATTAATTCCACAAAATTTCATCAAAAATACAGAAAAAAACCACTTTCCATCTTCTTGATACTGACATGTGTTTTGATAGGGTAACATTATTTCCGCTTCCGAAAGAGGTAAGAAAATCCAGTGCTTTGTCATTAAGTTAGATCCAGTAGTTTGTATTTCAGATACCCCAAAATGGGGGATAAGATAATTAGCCCTATAATAATTATGTAAAATTTGAGCAATATTATCCATTTTCTTCGGGTACATAGATGCTTTCTGCAAACTGAAATGTCAAGGGTAAGTGTTATTTCATTATGCTCAAAAAGTGAAAATGATTATGATGTTGAATGTTCTTTATAAGGGATTATTTTCTTTATTTTTCTATCATTGTCCAGCAGTGACGTCACAAACTGTTATTGTCTTCTCATACAGTTAAAGCGCCACCAAAATTTTTAATCGCATTCAGTTTCCTAAAAACTTCACCATGATCTACTAAACATTGCTGCATTCACGCGTAATCCACATTATGTAGTTGGATTTCCTATACCGATGCGCCTTGAAATCTGCATGTTAGTTAACTCTAATACGCTTCACTTTACCATCTACATATTTTTGTTTGCAACTAAGTCGAAATGAATCACCTTTATAATATATTTTTGAGCTTGTGTGTACTATTAAGATTGTTATTTTGTACAGTGTGTGCATAAAACAAATACGTGTATAAATGAAACAAGAAGAATCAGAAGTATTAATTAGGCTTTTTCAAGGAACATAACGACTAGATGCCTTCATTGCATCTCCCGGTGGTACTTGATGTGCACTATTCCGAAGGTTCGTCCAAAGGATCGTTACTATATACGAAACACAAATCCGTTTACTCAGATGTTCGTTAATCCGAAAATGAAATATAGGTTCGTTAATCCTAATTCGTTAATCCGAAAAGTTAAAAGACAGGTAAAAACAAACAAATAAAAAAATGTGTGTACTATATCCTGACAAACCTTTGGAATAATTCGCCTTCCGGTTAACGAACCTTTGAATAACAAACCGTCTTAATGAACCTTTAGCCCTAATTCATATTCGAAATAATCAACGGGGGGGGGGGGGGGAGAAGGGGTGTCTCTCTGTGTGATGATGTACATGAAAGACAAGGGGGGGGGGGTAAGAACACACTCGCCATTGAAAAGTTATCATAATATGTGTGCGTGTGTATGTGTGTGTCGCTCTCCGCTATCTTTTCCCTTTTATGCGTCTAAGTGTAAAACAAAAATTATTCGGAATAAGAAACCTTATTTCATATTGTTTTTCGGATTAACGAACCTTTGGAATGATTACGAAGTGTCAACTAGGTCCTTATTGCATCACCATAAGGCGATTGACATTGTGAATCACCTCCCACTATCTACTATAACCAAAAAGAACAGCAACTTCAGTCCATCTCCAAATAGGTCAGAAGCATTCCAGGGTCCCGTTTCATAAAAGATGTTAGGATGGCAACTCTTGCTTGAATGGCAACTTCCAATAGCAACAGCCAATCGGGAAGCTGGATTTTTTTCGTTACCATGACAACTGCCATTCCAGAAAGAGTTGTCATCGTATCAACCTTTTATGAAATGGGGCCCTGGTCTTGACAATGCTCGTTCCTCAGTACTGGCGAGCTGGAAAGAGTGATTTTTTTTTTAATTTGTCCGTGTATATCTCTGCCAAAAAACAAAACTGCACATCTCATTTAAACGGCGAATCCGACATCCTCGTTGGCTAAATGACAATTCTGTTATAGAGCTGGACACTCAGTCATTATACTATCGTCTTCGCCAAACCACAAACTTAGTAATCACTTCAGGGTCCTCAAAATCTGGTAAAGTATAATTTTTGGAGAATGCGAATACATCTGCAATATAAGAGTCTCAAAATTTGTGAGAATTCCTAAGTCTACAATGGAGCGCATAAGCGCGGCAGATACTACAAAATGAACTGTATACGAGGAAAAATAAAGTTTGGCATGACTGCTTGTTAAGCGACTTTAACATACTTTAAGCACAATAACATTATTTTTTCATTCAAGGAAAGAAAACACTTTTCGATTATGTCCCACTAAATCAACAACAGTGACGTAATTACTGTATCTAAAACTTTATTGTCCACATTTGTCACTACAAAGTTTACTAATCGGTAAAATTCTTTTCCGTTCAAATAACGTTTATTCATACTTCAAATAACAAAGGTGACATCAAAATGTCGTTTACATACAAAAATTAGAGAGAAATTGAAACATAATCAAATAAATAATTTGGAAGATTAAACAAAATTTTCCACATGGCTGTCGGTAAAACTTGATGCAGCGCTGAAAACACGAGTGCAAAGGTCTGTGAAGCACCGAACTGCCCGTGGACTTTGCGCCCTTATTTATGTCAGTATACCATAGTGTCATGTTCAGCTGATAACTCCGATTTCACCAGTTGCAAGATTACATAAATACGTTTTTTTTAAGATGATAGGATCATATTGTACCATATCATATTGCAAAATTAATTAATGTCATTGTTTTTATGCATATTAATACAACCTGGATTTACACTCTATAATGCAGATCTGTATGCTATATAAAGAAAAATGCTATAAAAATTTCGTTCGCTTATATAATAATTTGAAGTTGGTATTTTTTGGAAATTCTAGTCATTGAATAATGACTTGTCCTTACATATTGCAACATGGAGTATATGTACAAATATCCATGGTGTTTCTCGTCTCATTAGTGACAATTATCTCGCATAAAAATATTTTCATTAAATCAGTGTCAGTTATTACTCAATACATTATTCGTCAAAAATGAAAAATATGAAAGCGTACATAACATACCAGATATATTTAAAATTTCGTACTGATATGTTGATTTGTTGATTAAAAATGTAATACAATGTGCAAAAACAAGCAGATTTAGAGTATATCAGGCGACTTACCCGTTAGTGCCTCGATAGTGCCCTTTTTTGTTAATCCTACATACAAGTACCACGTTTTACAAGTAAAACATAAACACAACAAGAAATTGAATATGTAAATTGTCGAATACAACAAATAAGAGAAATACAAGTGAAATTTGAGGAATATAAGTACTGCTTGCAGGGTGTGGACTCCTAAAAGGTAAAGGGAATTCTCACATGAAATCTACGGTTGTAAAGAATGACTAAATATGAAGTAGAAACATGATATGAATTAAGTCGAAAAATGCAAATAATAATGATAATGATAATGAAATGAATGTTCCTTACATTAAACTACAAAAGAGTTAAACAATTTTATTAAGATACAAATTCCATGCCTCTCACAAGATTTCTATAGTTTTTATTTTACGGGCAGGTAATATCTTACACTTTCGGCATGACCTGAAACATCTTTATAGGAAATACTGCATGTGACATGGCGATAAAGTTCAATCTTTCGGTTTTGCAGATACTTATTACCGTCATATTTACAAGAAGGGCAGAATTCTGATGTGGATACATTCGAAGTCTTATCAACTCGTAAATAAAAGTACATGCAAAGTTTGACGCCCGTTTGCAGTTTCATTATTATTTATTAAAGTCCAACTTGACATTGACATCATTCAGCGCCGCTTGAACCATCTCCTTTGGCATTTGTGGGAAGAAGCGTGTATAGGCAGCAAAAAGGTCGTCCCAAGATTTCAGATAGGTCTTTATCACTTTTCCTTCATCATTCTCCTGGAGCAAGGTGGTGTCTTTGATGGCCAAGAAGCGACCGTTGGGGAATGCAGTAGACCGAGGGCTCGTCAAAAAGTTTGAGGAGGGAAAAACTTGGGTGTAAATCTTATTCATTGCTTCTTTAAAAACAGAAAGTTCAACTGGCGTTTTGTGGTGAATGACGATAAAAGGATACCAGCCATCAGCAACTAAGTCTCGGCACCGTGCCGCGCCTGCCGGATCAGTATCAGCCTTGTGCAAGCGTCTTATGATGTCACCATCCACGACAAATTTGTACCTCAAGTACGAGTGGTGGTATTCCGGTGAAGTATTTTTGAAATCGAGTGCAATTGGAAGAAAAGTCGGGTAGCCAGTCCCTACGTCCACCATGTGCCTGCTGCCTTGGTCTGTGAGGTTTTCAACAACTGAAATGACATGGTCATTTGCCGAACCAATGTCACTCGCTACCAAGATCACGTTAAAACCCAAAGCTCGAAGGATCATGTAACAACCCACGTTGTTTTCGTAGCAGCATCCACCAACTTTGGTTAAGATACGTCGTTTAATGTCATCAATCGTTGGGACGTGGCGTTGCTCGTGGGGTGTAGCAATACTCGTGATTGTCTGGAATGGAATGTGCTGATGCCACGAAGACACGATCTCTTGTAGAAGACCTGTTGGGTCGTCTTTCATTTTTCTTTCAGGTGAAACCACCTCCAAGACATCTCGTAGGAAAGCGTAAGCTTCCTGTGATGTTAATTCCTCTCTCATTTTCGAAGAATTCGTTTTTCCTGGATGCGATATAACCTATAAACACAAGGAAATACATGCTTGAGTGAGCATCAGATTTGTAAAAAAGAGCCAACACATTCTAAAACATCAATGGCTATATCCAAAGCTCCCATTTTAACGTAAGGCTGATTTTGACATGATTTTCACAATGGAATTATGAGAACTGTAGGGATATAGTTATGGTCAGATCTGTTACCATTTTCATGTAACGTGACTCAATAGAGGCATACGAAATGCCCCAGAGCCAATCACTGCAACAATCTTCATGCAGCAAGTTAGGTTTTTGTTCAATGCCAGCGTTCAGCCCTCTATAAGTTATTGCATAATGTCGTTGAGTCATCACCGGTCATAGTCGATGGAGTCAAAGTCGTAGTGGGGTGTTTTTTTTTCAATGGTAACAGTTTGGCCCCTTCCTGTAATTATTCTGTTCTCTGTGAGTTTGTACTGTATTTTGTCCATTATTCTCATGGTAATATTCTAATGGAGCAATATGGTCCAGTAGGCTGCATCTGTGATGGTTTTCTAAGCCATAGGCTCTATCACTTTACATTTTGAAACCACGGTCAAATTGGACTATGGACCATTATTAGATACAGTCTGTTAATAGACTGTATCTAATAGTCCAGTGCTTCACCCTCCGTGCCGTCTATATAGAAACCACTATAACGGATAGCCTATAGTGAGTAAGGGTTTTTAAATCACAGTCCATTCAAATTCTACGGGTAAAGATCATAGTGCAGTGAATTTTCAAGCTGGATGTGCATTATTTACCCCCAACAGTTCACCTTACTGCAGTATAATATTGCTGTGAAGACTTTGATCCCACTTAAATGATTATTGTACAATGTTACCACGATCAACATGGGCGCGTGTACGTTATGCACTTACACATTTCCGAGGCTGAAAACTCTACTAGGCTACATTACGAGCTTTTTTATATGGCCCAAAAGTATCAGCATTTATCAAGAGCAAGGAAGTTCGTAAAACCTACCACGAAAATGGCTGCGGTTCTGTTGTGCAGGGAAAGTGAAGACGACTGTGACACGCTCTTGTCAACCTCGATACACGATATATCATTATGTGATGGTATAAGTAGGTACCGACAAAATGCTACTTCAACAATGTTCAATGTATGGCGTGGAGTGGAAAATACATGACAGGCCGGATGTGTCATTCAACAGTCAGTAATATTAAATGGGTTAGTCAAATACCGGTTAGTGATTGGCTAAACACAGTCACGTGATGGAGGCACATTGGTTAAGTTCACCCATGGGCAGAACATTTTTGTAATGTTCTCCCATGGGGAAAACATTTTCACGTGACAAAATGTATAACGACAAACGATACCAAACGATTGAACAATCAAAATTTTTCACGTAATCGATAGGATGAATTTGCCTATTCCATATGAAATGTGAAAAAGCAGATGACCGATTATTGTGATGCATACGAAAGTGTGATTTGAAGGACCCGCGCACAGTGAATTTGGCTCTGCGCGAGCGATGCGTTGTGCTGGTGCTTGTATTTGACTAACCCATTATATATAATATATAATATATAATATATACATTATATATCATTCATATATATATATATATATATATATATATATATATGTATATATATATATATATTATATAAGATGATTACTTTTGTTGTCGGGAACATGTACCAAACGTTCCATCCTCAGGGTTTGAAATGCTATATTTCGGGAGGCTATCTTAATTGCATTTCAAACCCTTCGGGTGGAACATACAGTATGTTTCCTCCCCCGTCAGTCATCATCTATTGTATCGACTGATAGATCACGTATACCGTCCTTCATGGACGTGTGGAACAAGCCGACTAAAAAAAGGATCAAGGGCCTGACTGGCAGGAGTGGGATCGGCGCGTGATATCTCTCTACCTGATTCCTGTCAGCAACAGTGTGACCAGCGAAAATGATATGATTGTGCTTGAAGCGGCCTAAAATTCTGTTAAATTGCCTGCCATGAAATTATGTCACATTAAGTCAAGCAATTGTGGTGCCAAATAAGCTGACAACAAAAAAATATCCTCAAATTCTATGCTCACAACTGAACTTTGGCGCTCAAATGGCAAAACAAAGCAAAAAACAACAACAACAACAACAACAAAAAAGATACAGAAGGTGATCCGAGAGGATACTCGGATCACCTAAAAAACAGGTCTGAACAACTTTTAATTTTCAATTTCTTCAAATCATCTCACAAACTATAACAAACCACCCAAAAAGAGGTAGGCCTACCCTACCACAGTGTACAAAACTATGTCTATATAGCATACTGTAATGCAAGATGCTGTTAAACGTCTAAAATTATGCCAGAAAGCATGTGCCAACTCTGGCAACATAGCTCAGCAATGAGAGAAAAAAGATCAGCCAGCCTGCAACCTAATCAGTACACACTGGTTTGCGTCTATCATACTAGACTGCCATATCCACGATCGCGCCAGCCATAAATATTGCACCTGAATCTACTTGATTGAAATGTTAAAGTAAGGGGGATGGGGGGGGGGGGGGGGGGGACGCAACTTTTATCACGGCCGGTGCCAAGTTAAAAAGGTGGGGGGGGGGGGGGGACTTTGTCATTTCCGTGCCACTTCCAGGTTTCATCAGCCGACAATCAACCCCCCCCCCCAAAAAAAAAAACCAAAAAAACAAAAAAACCAAAAAAAAAAACCAAAAAAAAAACAACAAACAAACAAGCAAACATACAAACAAAAACAGATACAAAAACAAAAACACAAACAAAACCAACCAAACAAAAAACTTCCTTACCCGCACTTCTACCACTTCAAGGTTTCGTCGGCTGGCAAGAAAAAACAAACAAAGCAAAAACAAAAACAAAAAACCAAGTGGTTTAACCTATGTATAGGCCAATACCCTATGCATCATGCATAAAAGTGGGGGAACCAACCCCCGTTGCGTCGACCCTGATTATATACATACGTGGATTGAAGGAGTACAGCGATACAAAGTGTATTAGACAATTCATAATAGACGTGTGCATCAGCGGAGAAATTCCGCCGAAAGTTTATAAAGTTGTAAAGTTTCGGTGTCACGCATGACGTCACGTACGGGTGCCATAGCCAACTCCCCCCTCACCCTTTTTTAAGAGCATGATCCTCTTGGAGAACAAAACGGACATAAAACTTGCTACACTGTGGGTGACCACAGGACCATTATAATATGTTGAATACAGAATACAGAATCCCCTAGTGATTGGTTTATAGAGCTTTTCCTGACTATATGTCAGAATTCTAACTATGTCAGAATGTTGACGTATTTGACACTCCATGGCGTACTATATGCAAAATCTTATGACGACATTTTCCAAATACTATATCAGTATACAAATAACCTGTACCTTGCAAGTTACTGGTTTAAACTATGGGTATGATTCCCCAAATAGTTCTATTCACTGAGAAGCGTAGCCCCGAAGTGAATAGTACTTTTGAAGGCACAGATCTGGTCTATAGTTTTAACCAGAATTCAAAATTAGGCAGAGTATGTATGTTTTATACATTTTAGATCAAAAATTTTGGCAAAAGAAGAGGAAATTGTGAGGAGAAAAGACGTATGGTGGATGTTGTAGAGGGATCCTTCCCTGACCGTACGAAGCAGCGTAAGATGCCAGGATTGCTTTTAGTCCAAGAGGTCAAAACAGGCCTAAACCTGGACATTTTTGGTAACAAGCTGACTTTTTCAGGATAGGTCCAGAAAAATGTATAGAATAACATAATAAAAGTCCCCATGAATGCTGTTTGAGCGTTTTCCGCAATCCAAGATGGCGTCCAAAATGGCCGCCATATCCAGAAATTTTTGTGACTTTTCAATTAGAGAACCAAAATACAAAATTCAAATGTCTAAATATATGTTTTGAATCATGAAGAACTCAATAAAACACATATCAAAAGATGTTGATGCACGTAAGTACCGAAATCCAAGATGCTTAATGCTTAATAGCTTTTCAGCGAGGTAACCCAAATACAAAATTTAAATGTCTAGATATATGTTTTGAAGGATGAAGAAGTCAATAAAATACATATTAAGAGATGTTGCCGCACACAAGTACCGTAATCTAATATGATGGCATCCAAAATGGGCGCCATTTCCTGAAATTTGTATAACCTTTCAACTAGGAAACCCAATACACAATTTAAGTGTCTTACATGTTTCGAAACATGAAGAACTCAATAAAATACATATTTTAAGAGATTTTGACGCACGCATGTACCGATTAAACCGCTTGAGCTCTTCTTAAAATGCAAAATGGCCGGCAGTCACAATTTCATCTCACAATTATGTAAGTAAATGTCAGTATAGTTTATAAGAAGCTTTTTACTTGAAAAATTAGTTATTATGTGTAAAGTGTACAAATAAAAAACATTTGGATGTTAAACTTAAGGAGTGTCCCCTTGTTACGAGAAACATTTCACCATCAGATTTGTTGCTAAACAGAGAGCCTACTAGAAGGCAATATCTTTTTACCACATGGTCTATTTTTGTCACCGCAAGCGCATGACATAAAAATTTAGTGCTTGCCCCTTTTTATTACCAACGCATTTGATGTCTACCATGATGAGGTGAGTTCCAGTTGAAACTGTCAGTTATCACTTGAGAAGTAAACACAATTCTTTTTTGATATTTGTGCTACATAAATGTTCAAAATAGTGCTAAAAATAATGTGTAATTTATCACGTGACAGTGAATTTCTTTGGCAAAGTATATTGCTCCACCTAAACATATTATAATGTCTAAATTATTTTATTCATTTCGTGATGATCAAGGAGGTACTAGGCGAGCCTATAGTACCTTCTTGGTGTAGATTAGGTAAAATTAGAATAGATAGAAATCAGAGAATATGGCACTCATAGTGATTGGTAAATGGAGGAGGGATACTCCTCTCCCACACGAGGGATTTTTTTTTTTCTTTTATTCGAAAGCAAACGTTTGGTAAGATATTTAATAATTTCCATCAAAGAGTAGGAAATATTATAAAGTAGTATTCTGGGAAATGGGCAATATATGGGAGGGTGTGGAAGGGGAATCCCCTCCCCCTAACATGAGGGAGATTTTGCATTTTCAAACTTGTTTCCATCAAAAAAGGGGAAAAAGATGTATAATCATGGAAGTGCGCATTCATATAGGGTTACCCGCTCCCACAGGAGGGAAAATATCGTATTTTCAGACTTGAAATTCACAGATCTGTTGCACCCATTTGGTGAACTGTCCGATATTTGTTTTCTATTTGAAAACGTCTGGAAAAATATATGTTCAGGAAAGTGTCGGGAGGGAAAAGTGTGAGAGGAGAATGCTTCCCATACAATGGAGATTTTGGCGTTTTCCAATTTGAAATTCAGAGATTTAGCGCACTCTTTTGGTGAAATATCTGAGATTTGTTTTTGTCTTAAAAGTAAGAAAATATATATTTATGGAAATATGCGGGGGAGATGTATGAAGTGATGCACCCTCCCGAAAATTGAGGGGTTTTTTTAACAGGTTTTATGGTGCACATTATTGGTGAAATACTAGATTTTTGTTTCTATTAAAAAAGTGTAAGTACGATAGAATAAATACTAGTAAACTAAAGGCAATGAGCTGGTAGAAGATGTGGGGGGGGGGGGATCACTTTCGACTGGAGGGGGTTTTGCGGATCGTCATTAACCGGCCTATTGCACCCTTGGTGTTATATTGATTGTCCATCCTCAAAGAGTAGATAAAATATAGTCTCAGTATCCCCATCCCCTCCAACACGAGGGCCCTTTAAATTTGAATTGAAATGAAACTAATTATATCATTTACACACATTAATTGATGGAATATGTGGGAATTGTTAATCACAGGGGTATTTAATCTATATTGGGGAAAGTGAGTGGTGGAAAGGTTAGGAAGGGCAAATTACCCTACAATATGAGGGAACTAACGTTTGCAATTTGTATACGTGAATGATCTAGCGCACACTTTTTGATAACATTCAGAAATTTGTTAATTTCAAAAATGTACAAAGTCTATGGAAAGGGGCCGAGCGAGGAACGTTAGCATTTTTATGATTGCAATTCAATGACAAGTGTCTCTTGAAACAGGCTAAAAACAGCAATTTTTGATAGACAAACGGCGGCCATTTTGGGCAATTTGGTTTTCACGAAGAACTCACGTGGTTTAATTGTACTTACGTGTTTCATGATCTCTGAATAAATACTTCGTTGGATTCCTTATTCTCTAAAAATAATATTTATACATTTAAGTGCGTATCGCGGTTACCTAGTTGCAGAGTTATGAGAAAAACAGGAAATGGCAGCCATTTTGGACACCATTTTGGATTCCTCAAAGTGTGTAAGTGCTTTATTTGTGTTTCTAAATCTCTGAATAAGTATCATATTTGGTTCCTTGTGACTCAAAACGTATACTTCGACATTCCAAGTGTGTACAGTTGAAATCTACTTGCAAAATTATGAGAAAAAAAAAATCTGGAAATGGCAGCCAATTTTCGACGCCATCTTGGATTCCAGTACTTGCGTGCTTCAACATCTCTTAATATGCATTTTATTGAGTTCTTCATCCTTCAAAACATATGTTTTGACATTTAAATTTTGTATTTAGGTTACCTGGCTGAAAAGTTATAAGAATTTCAGAAAATGGCGGCCATTTTGGACGCCATCTTGGATTAAGGTACTAGCGTGCATCAACATCTTTTAATATGTCTTTTACTGAGTTCTTCATCTTTCAAAACATAATATTTAGACATTTGACTTTTGTATTTGGGTTACCCGGCTGATAAGCTATAAGAATTTCAGAAAATGGCGGCCATTTTGGACGCCATCTTGGATTTCGGTACTTGCGTGCATCAACATCTCTTGATATGTATTTCATTGAGTTCTCCATGCTTCAAAGCATATATTTAGACATTAAAACTTTGTATTTGTGTCCTCTAGTCAAAAGGTTATAAGAATTTCTGGAAATGGCGGCCATTTTGGACGCCATCTTGGATTGCGGAAAACGCTCAAAGATGATATATGAGGACTTTTAGTATGTTATTCTAGACAATTTTCTGGACCTATCCTGAAAAAATCAGCTTGTTACCAAAAAAGTCCAGGTTAAAACTAATACTCTTGGACTATTTGTGATGTCACGATTATATTGTTAGAAATTGTTACATCATCAGAGAGACGTCAAACAGTGCGCGCCCGGTGGGCCCCCTCTGAATCCTCCACTGAATGCCTATCATGTATATTATAGTGCCGAGTTTCATAGACCTCGATGTCCAGAATTTCTGTTCACTGTCGGGCGCAGAACCTCAGTGAATAGTACTATTTTGGAGACACCCTGCCCATATGCAGTTTCAACCAGAAACTCTCAAGGCAAATTACATATACTACTATAATGTCGTAATCGACATAATACATCAATGAGATTGAACATAGTGGGAAAAAAAAAGACAAGACCATAATCATTACTGCTGTTACAACGATGGCAGAATCTACTCAGCTCGTCACTATTCATGAGCAAGACAGGCATGCTTTCACGTATGTATCCAGCCAACTTTATTTAGGCCTACTCCTTGTTGAAGTCCAATTTGACATTGACATCATTCAGCGCCGCTTCAACCATCTCCTTTGGAATCTGCGGGAAGAAACGTGCATAGGCAGCTAGGACGTCGTCTGGAGATTTCAGGTATGTCTTTATCACATTTCCTTCGTCATCTTCTCGGATCAAAGTGGTGTCTTTGATGGACAATAAGCGACAGTTGGGGAATGCTGTAGACCGTGGGCTCCACAAAAAGGGTGGGGAGGGGAGAACTTGGGTGTAGATTTTATTCATAGGCTCTTTAAAGAATGATAGGTCAACTGGTGTATTGTGGTGAATGATAATATAAGGGTACCAGCCATCCACAACCAAGTCTGAGAAACGTGCCGCGCCTGCCGGATCACTGTCGGCGTTATGCAAGCGTGTTATGATGTTACCATCCACGACAAATTTGTACCTCAAATAGGAGTGGTGGTATTCCGGCGAGGTCTCATTAAAATCGAGCGCTATTGGAAGAAAAGTCGGGTAGCCACCTGTGCCTACATCCACCATGTGCCTGCTGCCCTGATAGGTTAGGTTTTCAACTACAGGAATAACGTGGTTGTTTTCCCAGCCAATGTCACTCGCTACCAAGACCACGTTAAAACCCAAAGCATGAAGAATCATATAACAACCCACGTTGTTTTCGTAGCAGCATCCACCAACTTTGGTAAAAATGCTTCGCTTAATATCATCAGTCGTTGGGACGTGGCGTTGCTCGTGGGGTGTGGCAATACTCGTGATCGTCTGGAATGGAATGTGCTGATGCCATGAATACAGTATCTCTTGCAGAAGACCTGTTGGGTCGTCTTTCATTTTCCTTTCTGGTGCAGCCACCCCCAAGACATCTCGTAGGAAAGCATACGCTTCCTGTGACGTCAATTCATCTTCCATCATTCTCGAAGAATTCGTATTTCCTGTATGCGATCGGCCTAGCCTATGAGGGCAAACAAATACATCGTAATGTGAGCGTCGGATTTGTACAAAGAACATGCTAAAACATCAATGGCTCTATCGAAAGCTCCCATCAACGTAGAACGTGAGGCCGATTCTAACTTGATTTTCACAATGGAATTATGAAAACGAGGGACATAATGGTCAGATCTGTTACCATCTTCCAGTAACGTGACTCAATAGAGGTATAATACTAAATGCGCCAATGTCAATCATTGCAACAATGTTCATTAGGTTCTTTCCTGTTCAGGTTAGCAAGTTGGGTTTTTTGGCTTTCAGCCTCTAACAGTCAGTGCATATTTTCAACGAGAATAGTCGATGGAGTTTAGGTCGAACAGAGAGATTTTATTTTTAAGTGCAAGCAACACCCAATATATCCCATGGCAATTTGCAATTCACTTTTAACAGTTCCATGATATTCACAACATTTTGAAGACTCATATTATAACGTATTTATACTTCTTCTGCCAACTACATGCATAATGATACTAAACTTCACAAAATTACAGTGGCTTGAGAAACAGTAATATAGACTAATATGAAAAGTGCGCGACAGATGCTTGCAGATACGGCAAGTGAAGGCGTGTCACAGCGTTTTAAGAACGGCTTTATTTTTATGAATATGTTTGACAGCATGCAGATGCACCGTCCTGACAGACACAAAACAGTCCAACGAAAGAGGACATTATGAAAAGGTAGGCCTACTGGTGAATATTTAATTACTTTTATAACTGTCATTCTATACATGTAACACGTAATTTCGGCAGTCAACTACAGCTGAAAGTGCCCGATGTTTAAAAAAATGAAATCAACATCAGGATCCACGAACATTTCATGATACGTTGTGCCAGAAAAACTCTACACCTCCAGAAATCCTTCCCAAAAAGTATATGTCGACATGGCGACGACATTATCTTGCGATGTCGACTTCCCCCAAAATATATGTCGACATGACGACATTTACACCGACTTGCCACGATGATACAATCTCTCTCTCTCTCTCTCTCTCTCTGCATGTGTGTTTGTGTATGTCTGTATGTATGCATGTATGTAAGTATGTGTGTGAACTACAAGCGCGTTATCCAAGTAAGTCCCGACCATGCGTCGTAAAAAAAACAACACACAAAAACTCGAGCACGAAACAACAAACAAGATGAAACAAAAGAAATCTTGTAAGAAATCGAAACCTATAGATAAAATGAGTGCTGATGGTGGTCTAATCAGACATACACACACAGACACACACAAATGAATTAATCACAATGGCTGATTTGCTTTTCCTCAAAGAGAGATATCCTGTAAAATATACTGGTATATGGATAACTTGGACGTATTGTAAACAGTATAGACATACACTGTTCTGTAGTTAAAGGCATAATATATCATTTGCAAATGAAACAAAAATCCAGCTTTAGTGCTTCAACATAGTTCTAGAATGTGAGTTAGGGATAGAAACAGCCAATGTAAAAAAAAAAATAAAAATCAGTGTAATCAATAGATAGAAACTACCAATGAAAAAATGTAAATCAGTGTAATCAATGTTAAATACTGTTAAATAATGTGAACAGTAGTTAGGTAATAAAAATGTATAATAAACCGTCTGATATCTCCTTTTATTTTAGGCTTTAGTGAAAATTTTATATATGGTAGAATGTATAATACAAGTTTCATACAACTGACCAACACAATCATAATGCGATAATTCGAACATTTTTCAAAATCACTACATTCCCAATGGTAAACAGTAGACCCCTTTCATTAATCATTCTGTTCTCTGTGGGTTTCTAATTGTCCATTATTCCCATGGTATTCTAATGGCGCAATGGTCCAGAAGGCTGCATCTGTGATAGCTTTCTAAACCAGTAGGCTCTATTTCTATAAATCTTCCAGGGCTTCACTGGAAGATTGGACCACGGACTATTATTAGATACAATCTATTAACAGACTGTAAATGCTCCAGTGCTTCATCCTCTATTGAAAGTCAACGGATGGCCTATGGGCAGAAAGGGTTTTCTAATAGTCCATTCAAATTCTAGGGGTAAAAATCATAATGCATTGCATTTTTAAGTTGAGTGTGCATTATTTACCCCAACAGTTCATCTTACTGCAATACAATGTTGCTGTGAAGACTTTGAACCCACTTAAAATTTGTACCATGTCAACACGCGATCAACGATGGGAGCGTGTACAGTATATGCCTACCTTATACAGTTACAATAACATTTCTGAGGCTAAAAACCCCAATCCATTACGGGCTTTTATACAACCCAAAAGTATCAGCATTAATCAAGAACAAGACAGTTTGGAAAACCTACCACGTAAATGACTGCAGTTCTGTTGTGCAGGAAAAGTAAAAAAGACGTCGATTCTCCTGCCAACCTTGGTACGCGATATTTACAGTGGCGGATCCAGAGATTTTTCGCTAAAAACAAAAGAAATAAAGAGAAAAAAATGAAATGAAACCCGGAAGTGGCTCCAGAAATATTAGTCACGCCCCCCTTTACAGAATTCCTGGATCCGCCCCTATATTTATGTGCCGGTACAAGTAGGTACCGACAAAATGCAGATATTAAAAGCACGTTTAATACTTCAACAACGTTCAATGTATGCCGTGAAGTGGAAAATATATATGACAGGCCGAATGTGGCATTCAACAATCAGGAATGTAGAAGCGATCGACTGATAAGACCATGTGCCGTCCTTCAGAATCAATGGAAATGTGGAACAAGCCGATAAAAAAGGAAAAGAAAAGAAAAGGAGGCATGACAGGCAGGTGTGGGATCGGCGCGTGATGATCTCTCCCTAATTCCTGTTGGCAACAGTGTGACCAGCGAAAATAATGTTCTATTTCAGGAAATTCTATTGCAAAAATGATATTTCGTCCTTGTTAATTTTGCTGCAGCCGACGAAATCGCAGCAAGGCTTTCTTGTTATTATTTTGCTGGAATGAACAAAAGACAAAGCTTAATAGTTTATATAGTTTATACGACCTATTGTGGTGCCACTTCCGGGTTTGTTCAACTGAGAGGCAAAAAAAAGAAAAAGAATAAATACCTGGTACAACTTGCATTCGGCTTCCTATCGACATCGACTAACAAGCAAAAAAAAATGGTATTAATTAAAAAAGGGTGGGGGAGTGGTCGAGCCCCTCCACCCCTCCCCCCAACCAATCCAGCCCCCCCCCCCCCCCCCCCCCGTCAGGGTGACGTCCTCGGTTCCGAAGTTCAAACCTATTACAACGCAACAGTCACTGCAATGTGAATTCCCCAGATGTACTAATTTCAACAAAGAGATGATAAGAAAGTTTCTTTGTGACTCGGGATGGGGCTTTAATCCTTTCTTAGACAGAGGTTCTGAATTATCGGGTCGTGCTCAGTCTGCATACCCTGAGCACCACATCTGAGCACCACATCAAGAGTACGCGGTATACAAAACTGCAGGACCTGTATTATATATTAAGCTCTACCGACAAATACAACCCATCCGTGTCCATGTATCTCATGATGTATAGCCCGACCAGACGCCGTGTTCTAGCACGGCACTTGTGTATACATACAGTGAGAGGGCTCTTATAGCTACTCAGAATGTTAATGGACTGTTTTTGTTGTCATTAATATTACGGCATACCCAATATTTCATTTCGTTTCATTTCGTTTATTTCATCTTTAACACAGAGTGACAATGTTCAAACATAGCACGAGAGCAGAATAAATAAAGTAAAAATAGGCCTACATTCTCAATACCATATCATACCATATCATATAAATTACACGATGAACAGAGGAAGAAATAGATAAACGTAGAAATGCTATTCACTACATGATGTTATTAATGGAGGGGAACCTAAAAGCAGAGCTTGTAATATGCTTTCCCCTCAAAACCAATAATGATAAAGTACGAGTAACCATGATCGGTGGACAGAAGTATTAAAACGTGACTAAAACACACCGAAAACTAGCAACAGAACCAAAACCTTACAAAGCACTTCACAATGTCGCCTTCTTGCATCTTGTATAAGACCCTGAAACGACGTAATACCTGTAAAACATACCTTTTATGGCGTCATCAGGGGATATGGTACCAAGTACATAATATACCCTTAACAATATTTTAAATAACTATTTCTTACTGTAGTTGGGAAATAGCAACAAAATAATACTATCCTGATTTACAACAAGGAATTAATGTCTGATTTAATTGTATTTAGTGGTGGTCTCTAAATCATACTTTCGAATTTAACTATACCATGATAATTCACAGCCAAATGAATGGTTACATTGGGTTAGTTGTGCTACAATACAGAAACTAGTCGTTGGCCTGCAGAGTTTTTTCTTCTCATATTCATTGGTTAGTAGTTTCCAATCTATATATTAGACGCTAAGAATTTACATTTTATTGGAAACCTTCAATTCCTGTTTCCTACAATTTTCCTTCACGTTTCTGTCTATTCTTTTGCTCGAGTATAATGTCAGCATAACTGAAAGTAAATGTTTAAAGTACCCCCCTTCCGTTATAGCTCAAGCTAGAACGTAAGTAGCAATATATTTTCAATTATAATACATTTTGTATAAGATCCCCTGAATCGTACTACATACTCTTTAATGTGCTAGTAATAATGACTGCTAGCCTACACTCTTAAAACATCCGAGTCAGAACTGACCCGGAACTGGGTCCGTTGGGGTCACACACCGTTCCGGGTCAGAAATGACAAGGAATGGGGTCAGATAATATATGACCCATTCAGAGTCATGAATTGGGTCAGGGTGACGCCATTCGGGGTCTACATGACCAAATTCCAAGCCATTTTTACCCAGAATGGTGTGTGACCCCAACGGACCCAGTTCCGGGTCAGTTCTGACTCGGATGTTTTAAAAGTGTATGTTGCCTTCAACATGGAAAACAGACTATTATAAGTCGTGAAACAGCTATAGCTCCTTTATACTCCCCGTCCTTTTCAGCCGCCAGCCCCTTAAAGAGAAGGGGGAAGGGAGACTTCATTCTTTGAAAGTCATGAAGCTCTTGTACAAGAAGTAATGCTTTCAAAAGAATCTGAACTAAACACTTCTGATAACAGAGATGCCAACTGTTACTTAGTATACTGCAAGTTTAATGGAAAATACAGTTCTTCCAAGATTATATTGCAACGCATGTCTACTGCAGATTTTTTTTTCTTCACCAGACAAAAAGCCCTTTTCAGCCCTCAGCAACTGCAATGCTATTTCCAAGGTTGCCTTCCGTGCTACCGTTGCTGCATACGCAAGCAATTCCTTTTTGTTTAAATTACCCCCTTCAAAATAGTGGGTTAACCCCCAAAATAATGACATCTAGGGTGGCTTTATGAGACAAAGTTGATCTCAGATAAAACCAGAGACTCCAACCCCAAGAACCTTCTGATCTGGAGATTCTCCCGCCTGAAACCGATAGCAAACGGGAGACTCCAACTTGATGTGCGCGAATCGCACATCACAAGCGAAAAGTCCCTTGCGGAGATGCTCTAGCGCTCTCTCGCTATTTAAGGCTTATTTTTCAACATACAATGAAGATTGGTAAGAAATCATTTCAAGCGGGAGAACGGGAAATTCTGCAAAAATGGGCTTTCGGCGGGAGATCTCCCGTCGAAAGCGGATGAGTTGGAGTCTCTGTAAAACAAAAAAAAACAACAAACAAACAAACAAACAAAAACGTAAGAATTGACTTTCTTCACCCAGAAAAGCCCTAAAACTGATTTTGTTAGTGATTGTAAGTTTTTTTGTTTTCTTAACTGCTATCTATCTTTAAACCGAGATGGCAGCCATATTGGATTTTGCCAATATGGCCGCCCCAGAGGGCGCCCTTCTTGGCGCCCATCAAAAATTGAAATAATTTCGTTTGGGCTTCATGTATGCCAAATTTGGCGTTTTTGGAAGAATTTAAATCAAAAAAGTCCATTGGGCATTCCTCTATTACAGAGTTTGTTCACGTAAACAAGCTCCCGAATGCTCTGCATCTTGCAAGCTTTCTACTTTTAATAACGGGCTGGCATTTTACACTTTTGGCATGAGATAAAAGATGTGAAGTGGCACTATCAGACCTGGATAAAGGAGGATTTGGTAATGATGTTAAATCTATAAATTTTGTATGAAGTATATTACCATCGTGATAAATTCTTAACAAAATCTTATTAACTCATAAACAATAGTAGAACAGGTATGATTTCATGAATACAATTTCATTCACTCTTTATTGAAGTCCAAGTTGACATTGACGTCATTTAGCGCCGCTGCAACCACCTTCTCTGGCATCTGCGGGAAGAAGCGCGAATAGGCATCAAGGACTTCTTTTTGAGACTTGAGATAAGTTTTTATCACCTTTCTTTCACCATTCTCTTGGAGCAAGGTGGTGTCCTTGATGGCCAAGAAGCGACCGTTGGGGAATGCTGTAGACCGAGGGCTCGTCAAAAAGGGTGAGGAGGGATAAACTTGAGTGTAGACTTTATTCATTGCCTCTTTAAAGGAGGAAAGTTCAACTGGCGTTTTGTGGTGAATGACGATAAAAGGATACCAGCCATCAACAACTAAGTCTCGCCACCGTGCCGCGCCTGCTGGATCAGTGTCAGCCTTGTGCAGGCGAGCTATGATGTCACCATCCACGACAAATTTGTACCTCAAATACGAATCGTGGTATTCCGGTGAGGCCTTTTTGAAGTCGAGCGCAACTGGAAAGAAAGTCGGGTAACCAGTGCCCACATCCACAATATGCCTGCTGCCTTGGCAGGTTAGGTTTTCAACTATAGGAATGATATGATTATTTTCCCAACCAATGTCACTCGCTACGAGGACCACATGTAAACCCAGAGCACGGAGAATCATGTAACAACCCACGTTGTTTTCGTAGCAGCATCCACCAACTTTGGTAAAGATGCTTCGCTTAATGTCATCAATCGTAGGGACGTGGCGTTGCTCATGGGGTGTGGCAATAAGCGTGATTGTCTGGTATGGAATGTGCTGATGCCATGAAAACACCATCTCTTGCAGAAGACCTATTGGGTCGTCTTTCATTTTTCTTTCTGGTGAAACCACCTCCAAGACATCTCGTAGGAAAGCGTAAGCTTCTTGCGATGTTAATTCATTTTTCATCATCCTCGAAAAATCCTTCTTTCCTGGATGCGACAGGCTCTATAACCTATCAAGGCAAATAAAACACACCATAAGCCTACTGAGTGAGCCATAATTTTCAGATTTGTTAATCGTTGGTATACCCTCAACCATCCAAACCCCAAAACCACAAAATAACAACAGCAAAAAAGAATGTAAATCGATGGTGTGTGGAGACCCGTCCGAACTTCGGATGTGACCATTTAGCATCAGAAGATGCTTTTAACACCATAGACCGAATTTACATTTCGCACAAACACCAAATGGGGAATCTAGCAATAATCTATCGGTAGAAAAAACTGACTGAATGATTTATTAGCAGTAAGTAAAAAAACAACAACTTACAAACCTTTTAACAGGTAATTTAGTGTTGCATGCAAAGGGCCATTGAAGGTATAAACATTCGGTCTCTCCTCTACCACGGATTGATGGGTAGGCCGGTTGAAATCGCGTGCGTCGTAAGACTGGCCACATTGGAGGTTCATGAGTTTGGCTCTACTATCAGTGCTGAATTAGCGTTACATTTGCCTTATATAGTTTTTCTACTGTGACATCACGAATTTTTGTAATCTTTAATTTTGAACCGAGACGTCGACATCACAAGAATTAAGCTAAAAAAAAATTCAACTAGTCTTAACTTCTATAAGAATGGTACGATCTTCCTCAATTACAGATGTGAGCTCATTTTGCATTTGCTGAAGCCAAGGAAAATATTTTGAGAAAATTTCTAATTAACGCTAGTTTTGGTAATTTCATTTTGTTTTAAATGAGAAGATGGAAAATATCACCTTCAACTGCCATCCCACCCAAGCTTGACAGGTTCTTTGTGACCAATCGGACCTGTACTGGTATCTGAGGACCATAAACACTGTATACCTACATCACCTCCAAGAGTACATCTAACTGGAATACAGCTTTGCTGTAAGACTTTGTACCATGCAAAACGCGATTGTTCACGATGGGCTCGCTTCAGCGCATAGCAGACAGACACTGACATGACACACTGGTATGAAAGTCCAATATATTGCTGGCGGGTTATTAAACATGGCTACAATATTTTAGAACAGCAGTATAAACTCAACGAATATGCCGAAGAAAGACGACGAACATGAGGAAAGATTGCACATAATCTAGACACGACCCATCCTGAGTGATCGTATAATGATCGGTGGTGAACCGCCTGCTTACTAAAAACAAAACAAAACAAACAAAACAAACATTTTCATGAGACGACTTCAAGAGGACACTCCACGATATTCAATGTAAAATGTTCGGTTAAAGCAGGTAAGTGAATTGAAAATACGTACCACAAAAATCAATTTCTGAGGTATCTCTGGACTGTAGAAAAGCAATTCACAAGAAGTGTACAGGCGCGGGATTTTACTATAGAATGATACGGAAATGACAGGCTATGAAGAAGAATGTGAATACAAAATGTTATGTGGCAGTGGTCGGATCCTGTGAGGTTATGAACCCTGCGTCTTTGAGATTAGACTTCATTCCATGCGTTTTGTTCACTAATCACAGTCGAAAGAACACTCAAAATAATTTCAGTCTCAGTTCTTTTGATTCGGCAATCGCTACTGGCTGATTTCGACTACAACATGTGGATCCTTCAAAGACAATGATCATTTGGTTGCTAACTAATAAAATTGTTGAAACTTGTTTGTAAATACATGTAACAAATAGGTATAAGTAGATATACAGTCGCAAATACTTAACAGTCGACGGATTGTTGTGTATTAGTGTCAGACTAGATCTCTATCCACAGTGATATTGTCGTCCAACACGCATCTAACCTACTCGTTAACGACCATTGAACCCACACTGTAGAGAATGCATGCGCGATGCTCGGATTCCTCTTCGTAGCACTGCTCCCCAGGGGCCTGCTACCATAGTGTATAGATAATAGTATGGTTACACCTATACCTGGATCGAGGCAACCGAGTCACTGTTGTAGCACGAGTCGAACCCAAAACATTTTTATTTACAAATCCTCGATTTTACAGACCTACCGTGATGCTCCTCAGTGGAACCGACAAGACACAATGGATTTCTCTCTTTCTTGAAAGTTCATTATTCTTCCGTCAGGTATCTTGATCTTCCAAACTGCACCTCCACCTAGTTCATTTTCATTTATATTTGTGCCTTAATCTTCGTTTCCAACTATATCAGAATTTATCGTCCATATCTTGGTAGGCTTATGGTACTTTTAACTTATATGTATTTAGATTTTTATCTAATGCATGTCAAGTGTAAAGGAAACAAATGCGAGATTGCATGAAAAGAACCTAAGAGAGGTCTCCTCAAGAAAGAAAAAGAAAAAGAAAAACATTACCAATGGAAATTTCAACGCATCCCAACAATGCCTATGTGTACATACGCCGATTGAGTTTATCAACCCACTTCCCTAAACTAATATCCCAAAAAATGAAATTAAAACAAAATTAATGTTGTCAGTTATGCACGATTAGAGAACCCCAGATTGTAAATTGTTGCAAAATGACATTGTATCTAGAACTGGACATGTAGTAATTAGACCTACTGTTGTGTTCACCAGGTCCAATGCAGCAATCAGAGAGAAAGGTATACGAATGGGCCCCATGGACGACCTGCTAATGCAGCTGATGATGCAAATGCTGGCTTTATCCAGCCATCTTGTCAGATGGAAAATGTAAAATGGAAAATATAAAAAGTAACTAACAAAACTAACAAACACACACACACACACACACACACACACACATAGAAAAACCTTTGACTGTTTTGCGTCTCCCACGGCCAAACTGCCAAATTCACGATAGTGCCAGCCATATACATTTCACACCTGAGTCCACTGGCAAGATATTCGCCTGTAAGATTTAGGCGAAATAATTATGTAAGAATCAAGCAAAACACTTAGTTGGTATAGATCACACTTGAAATTCTGGAAAAGCTTTTACACCCTTACTAATTTATTGCGTTTACAAAAGAGAAAATTTTATGTTAACCAGATAATGAAATATAAAAATGATAAAAAGAATATTTGGAAAACAATAAAAGATGTTATGAATACATCTAATGATGTATCTTTCGGAAGTACGATGGGGTAATACCTCGAGCAATGTACCTGCTGGCATGGCCGAAATTTTTAATGATTTTTTTTTGTGGCATTGATTGGGAAAAACTACCACAAAATATCCCTTCGTCTAATAAAGTGTTTTGATTTTTTTTAGATATACCTAATCCTAAAACTGTTTTTGGACCCCACGTATAATGAAGAAGTTATTGATATCATTTATGATTTGAAAGAAGGGAAAAGCCCAGGTTGCGATGGAATCGATAATTATTTGTTGAAAAATATAGTTCCTCAAATAATAGATCCTTTAGTACACATTATCGATATATCGCTTTTGACTGGGCTTGTACCAAATCAGATGAAGATTGCCAAAGTTATACCTATACATAAGAAAGGGGAGAAGAATGATGTCAATAATTACAGACCAAATATCGTTATTAACTTCAATTTCCAAAATTTTGGAAAGAATAGTATACATCCGAACTGTCAATTTTTTTGATATGAGTAATATATTTACGAAATTTCAATTTGGATTCAGAGAAAATCACAACACCACCCACGCTTTACTTACCTTTGTTGAAAAGATTACACATGCACTTAATACATTTTCGCATACAATAGGCATCTTCCTGGACTTTTCCAAGGCTTTTGATACGATTAATCGATATTTTCTCAATTTCTGTTATTTTTGTGTTTTGTGTTGTTATTGTTGTTGTTGTCGTTAATTTTGTGTGGCCGATTGTATATCTTCCTTTCTGGTCAAGTTTTCTGCCATACCTGGCCCTGTAGTGTCTGTGCCATAAATGTGATATGTTATAGTTTATACGTTTGCATTCTAAAATCATAGTAAGTATTGTTTATAGTATCAGCATCATATATCAATGTGTAAATGTACAATAGTATATAGAAGAATTTAAAATGGATATATTTTATTGGTATAACAAATTGGTGCCGTTGCTGTTTTGTTCCAGTGTTCCACGTCTTAGCTTATAAGTGGAACACTGTTTTCCATCGTTATGATAATTTACTATTTTTGTTGCCATGGCAAAGTGCATTGTTTCATTTTATGACATCATTCGTGCACATACTTTATATTATATTTGAGAAAAATGCCTTTATCAGACGAATAAAAGACAAATTGAAAAAATTGTACCACTTTGGATCATGTTCCCTTTTTTTAATGATGGAAATAAGTAAATTATTGAAAAGAATTGAATTGAATACTGAATAGATCAAGGCATGATCATCAGCTATCTCAAGGAAAATTCTTATTTCCAGCTTTTTTTTTCTTTTTCAACTGTTTACAAGTCATGTGGATCACAGTTTAACATGGAAAAGAGACACCATTTACTATGCAATCTCTGATGTACTTGTTCAACAGTTGTAAGATACCCTCAAACATCTCATATCACACTTCTACCGTATTTTATATCATAGCGACACCAAATTTGTACACAGACTGCCCACATACGCTTAGGTCAACTCTAGTGGCCAGTATTGGCAAACAATAAAGCGGAATTCAAGGAGCGTAACCACGTGACTACTGAAGAGATTTGATTTACTCAGTGTAGGTCTGTTTGATCACCTTAGACGTAAAGCAAATACAAAGCATCAGGTCATCGCAAGTAACAAATTCTTTTATAGGCAATAACAACGGCGTAGCCAGGATTTGATCTTAGGGGGGGCGGTTAGTCTGCGAGGGAGCGAAGCGACCGAGCCCGAGCGAGCGGAGCGAGCGAGGGGGGGAGGGTGTGGGAGGGGGGGGGGTGTCCCCCCTCCCACGGTGAGAACTTTTTGCATTTTGATGTTGTAAATGGTGCAATTTGATGCATGTTTTTGCGCGTTTAATCGACGTGAAACAGTCCCACTTGTTTAAGGTCGCAGTATATTTTAGTCTAGATTATTATTGAACAATTTGCCTATAAAATGGTATCATTTAAATACACTTCTTGCGTTAATTCTTTTCACTGAATATCATGAACGCGACTGAACCCGAGCGAGCGGAGCGAGCGAGGGGGGAGGGGAGGGTGTGGGAGGGGGGTGTCCCCCCTCCCACGGTAAGAACTTTTTGCATTTTGATGTTGCAAATGGCGCAATTTGATGCATGTTTTTGCGCGTTTAATCGACGTGAAACAGTCCCACTTGTTTAAGGTAGCAGTATATTTTAGTCTAGATTATTATTGAACAATTTGCCTATAAAATGGTATCATTTAAATACACTTCTTGTGTTAATTCTTTTCACTGAATATCATGAACGCGACTGAACCCGAGCGAGCGGAGCGAGCGATGGGGGAGGGGAGGGTGTAGGAGGGGGGTGTCCCCCCTCCCACGGTAAGAACTTTTTGCATTTTGATGTTGCAAATGGCGCAATTTGATGCATTTTTTTTTGCTCATTTTATCGACGTGAAACAGTCCCACTTGTTTAAGGTAGCGGTATATTTCAGTGTAGATTATTATTGAACAATTTGCCTATAAAATGGTATGATTTAAACACACTTCTTGTGTTAATTCTTTTCACTGAATATCATAAACGCGACTGAACCCGAGCGAGCGGAGCGAGCGAGGGGGGGAGGGGAGGGTGGGGGAGGGGGGTGTCCCCCCTCCCACGGTAAGAACGTTTTGCATTTTGATGTTGTAAATGGTGCAGTTTGATGCATGTTTTTGCTCGTTTTATCGACGTGAAACAGTCCCACTTGTTTAAGGTAGCAGTATATTTTAGTGTAGATAATTATTGAACAATTTGCCTATAAAATGGTATAATTTAAACACACTTCTTGTATTAATTCTTTTCACTGAATATCATGAACGCGACTGAACCCGAGCGAGCGGAGCGAGCGAGGGGGGAGGGGAGGGTGTGGGAGGGGGGTGTCCCCCCTCCCACGGTAAGAACTTTTTGCATTTTGATGTTGCAAATGGTGCAATTTGATGCATGTTTTATCGACGTGAAACAGTCCCACTTGTTTAAGGTAGCAATATATTTTGATGTAGATTATTATTGAACAATTTGCCTATAAAATGGTATCATTTAAATACACTTCTTGTGTTAATTCTTTTCACTGAATATCATGAACGCGACTGAACCCGAGCGAGCGGAGCGAGCGAGGGGGAGGGGAGGGTGTGGGTGTGTCCCCCCTCCCACGGTGAGAACTTTTTGCATTTTGATGTTGCAAATGGTGCAATTTGATGCATGTTTTTGCGCGTTTTAACGAGTTGAAACAGTCCCACTTGTTTAAGGTTGCAGTATATTTTAGTGTAGATCATTATTGAACAATTTGCCTATAAAATGGTATCATTTAATCTTCTTGTGCTAATTCTTACACTGAATATCATGAACGCTGTCTGCAGTTCAGCAATCAAACAGAAAAAGCATGCACACGAGGGTGTAGATAGGGGCATATCCCATCCCACACGAAGGTGATTTTGCGTTTTCAGACCTGAAATTCAGCGATCTGGTGCAATTTTTGCTGCAATACTTTTTCATCGAAGTGTTAAAATCACGGAATTTAGCTCTTATTCCGAATGAGCACCATCTGTGTGTATGTGTAAAGTCTAGTGAGGTAGAGCTTAGGGGAAGGGGGATTCCCCCTCCCGCTCGCGGAGCTTTTGTGTTTTTAAAATTGAAATAAAGCGATCTGGGTGTAGCCACAGTCTACTTCTATGCATGGTGGAAGGGGGGGGGGAGGGGTGGGCGACCAGGGAGAAGGCGTGGGCGAGTGTTATCTCCACCCTTCCCTTCCGATGGAGCTTTTGCCTTTTTAAGGTTGAAATTGAGATATCTCGTATACGCATATTTGATGGAATCAACATTTGGGAAATCACAACAACAACAACAACAACAACAAACTGATGGGGGGGGGACTGAGGGAGGAAAGGGTCGATTAAAAGGGGAATTCCCCTTATACATGAGGGAACCTTGAGTTTTCGGAATATAAGTGATAAGTCTTGTGCACTCAGATTTATTCATATTTTGTTTGTAAATCTAAAAAGTGTACTAAGCTAGGGAAAGAGGCACAGAGGGGGAGGGTTTGGGAGGGGGGTATCCCCTCCCAAGCACGAGAGATTTTGCATATTTTGAATTGAAATTCAACGATCTGGTGCACACTTTGAGTGAAATATTCAAAAAAATATCTTATCTGATGAAAGGTTGCAAAGGAGACCCGCTTCATGTGCATGCATACAGTAAACACGCATTTTTTTTTCCGCCTCCCAAATCCCCGGTCCAAATCTTAGGGGGGGCGACCGCCCCCATCGCCCCCCCCCCCCCTGGCTACGCCAGTGGGCAATAATGATGCAAAATAAGCTAAAACGATTACATTCAGCAAACAGAGACTGAGGAAGTTGGAGGCCTTGTTGTAAATAAAGAATTAAAGATAATGTAATTAACTTAGAGCAATACGCGTTCGAACTGACGCCTCCAACACCTGTATCTCTTAGATTCCTTCTGTTACGTACGTAGGTCTACTGCACAGCAAAGAATTCAATTATGTGACACCACTCAAAGTAACATGAAATAAAGGTTTAAGAAACAGAGAAGCAGGTTCATTGGCTTACCCCAGCATTGGTTCATCTCAGCATTTGGGGGATTCCCTAGAAATTTGTTTTTAAATGATCTCAACTCTGTTTTTATAAAAAGTCCTTACCGTGGGAGAGGGGCATCCTCATCCCACACCCTCTCCCACTTGGTCACTTCGCTCCCTCGCCTAGGATCTCACACTGTCACATTATGTGCCTCCGTCGAGATTCTGACCCCCCCCCCCAAAAAAAAAAAAAAAAACCCGCAACAAAACAAACAAACAATAACAATAACAACAAACTTAAAACTAAAAGCTACAACTAAAAGTGTTCCGGCGTGGTTGGACCAGATAGGTTGTTATAGAGGTGCTCAGAAATCAAGCGGACCATATACTGTCTGATTCATTTCAGAGCTATAACAGTTTTTGAGGTTCACATGGTGATAGTCTGTCGATCGGCGAGTTAGATATGTGTGTATGAATATTTGAGTTTACGTGAACTTTAAGTGAAACTTAATTTGCTAAACTGCGGGTACAACATGTAGCTACAAGATTATAGGACCATAATAATCATTACGCTATACATGCATTGTGATATAATCCATCATAATAGGTCTGTGTAAATACGTTCTTGGAAAAAAGACCACCACACCATAATCATTACCTAGATGTTGACAACCATGGCAAAATTTTATCAGCTCGTAAGAGTAAGACAGGCATGTATCCAGCTTACTTCATTTAGGCCTACTCCTTATTGAAGTCCAATTTGACATTGACATCATTCAGCGCCGCTTCAACCATCTCCTTTGGAATCTGCGGGAAGAATCGTCCATAGGCAGTAAGGAGTTCGTCCCGAGATTTTAGATAGGTCTTTATTACCTTCCCTTCATCATTCTCTTGGAGCAAGGTGGTCTCAATGATGGCCAAGAAGCGACCGTTGGGGAATGCTGTAGACCGAGGGCTCGACAAAAAGGGTGGGGATTGAAGAAGTTGGGTGTAGATTTTAGTCATAGGTTCTTTAAAAATGGAAAGCTCAACTGGAGTTTTGTGATGAATGACGATAAAAGGGTACCAACCATCCACAACAAAGTCTCGGAATCGTGCCGCGCCTGCCGGATCGCTGTCCGCATTGTGCAGGCGAGCTATGATGTCACCATCCACAACAAATTTGTACCTCAAATACGAGTGGTGGTACTCCGGTGATGCCTTCTTAAAATCGAGTGCAACTGGAGATAAAGTCGGGTAGCCACCAGTGCCTACATCCACCATGTGCCTGCTGCCCTGATAGGTTAGGTTTTCAACTATTGGAATAACATGGTTGTTTTCCCAACGAATGTCACTAGCTACCAATACCACATTACAACCCAAAGCTCGAAGAATCATGTAACAACCCACGTTGTTTTCGTAACAGCATCCACCCACTTTGGTAAAGATGCTTCGCTTAATATCATCAATCGTTGGGACATGGCGCTGCTCGTGGGGTGTAGCAATACTCGTGATCGTCTGGAATGGAATGTGCTGATGCCATGAAGACACAATCTCATGCAAAAGAGCTGTTGGATTGGCTGTCATCTTTCTTTCTGCTGTATCCACCTCCAAGACATCTTGTAGGAAAGCGTAAGCTTCCTGTGATGTTAATTCATCTTTCATCATCTTCGAAGAATTTATCTTTTCCAGATGCGATAGAACCTATGAAGGAAAAGAAATACATCACAATTGAGTGATTCAGAAGATTCAGACTTGTGAACATATGAAAAAAAAAAACGTTCGGTGAAAAATAAAAAGAAATCCCATTCGTTAACTACTGTTTTTTTTTTTTTTTTGGGGGGGGGGGGGGGCGGGTGTGAAAGAAAGAACAAGAGATATTGCGAGACCAATATCATTTCCTTACAACTTGACTCAGTAAGGGTGTATAACAAGTTCCAGTACCAATTACCTCATGCCGCGATAACGTTAATGTGTTTCCTTCTTTTGAAATTTATAGCAAGTTTGCTAGCCGTTACTTTGCAGCTTTAAATCTCAACCAATCATACTGCGAAAATGCGTGGAGCGATGTCAATCTTTCCGATTTAATTCAAATCAAATTCTATATATAATATCACCTATTGTTCTCGATACATATTCTCGGTATCGCCAATGCGAAGAAAACTTCTGCTCACACTGAAGAGCTCTGCTACAGATGTACTGTGGGATTTCTCGGTGCCCTTGTTCACTTCCGGTTGTCTCACGCGAGTCGCAGTTCGCATACGATTAAATTGAGTTATTTGTCTGCTTTTCCGTTGTTACGCCTATTTTTTCTTGGCTATGATTCAGTTTAAAAGAGTTGAAAGTTTCTAAGCTTTACTTATTTGCGGTCACTAGAATAATGGTTCACTACTGCAAGGCTTCAATGTGCTGGTCACATGATGGAAAGCGAAGAAGTCTTCAACAAAAAATACCTCTGAATATAGACAGAGCGTGATCTGATTGTATGTGCAGCCAAGACCGGGAAAAGTTTGTTCCTCGAGATATCCCATGATGGCGATTGGTGTTCAAACAATTTTACTGACTCTTGCAACTCGGCGCAGCTCGTGTTAAACGCGTAATGTATACTCAGATTACTCGTAACAAGAGTAATGCGAGTTTTACTATGAGATGCAGCACTTGGCCACATTTTTGAACATGTTTAAAAATTGAAGACTTGGTCGCGACTTGAAGCAGAGTTGTGCTGAGATTGTAGATGTTTTTTTCCCCTTAAGTCGGCAGATGGTTGTCAGTGTTTGGCGATCGATTTTGGCCGGTTAGGTTTTCGATGCCCTGCATCGAAAACTCCTTTCTTACCAAGTTATGGTCGCTGATCTGCCGATTGGGGCTTGTTGCGGTCCACTATGATCGTTAATTCATACACTTTTTCCTGCCCAACCAAAGCGATGCTTTATAAATACCAAAATGCGACTTTTACCGATTTTGACAGCGTGTGGACAAAAAGACTGTCTTTGAAAGCATTGTGCAAATATAAAGATTCAACTATGAACTTCCATATGAGGAAACCGGTTGTGATAGAATAACCACACATTACTCATTATATCTATGCTGCCACTAATTTACATATTACTCGAAAGTTCGAATACAAGACTAGTTCTGCTTGCCACATTAAGGCGCAGAAATATATGTGAAGGTACTATACGTATTATAAGATATACCATATCTAGAGTTTATTGCGAACAAGAGCTCTAATGGATCGACACCCCCATGAGCTCAGAAGTAGACTTACCACTTTGAGGATCTATCTAACTTCGATTCAACATCCTTGTCATACCCCTATATGTGTGTAAAGTATTGGCTCAAAAGCAACTACCGGTACCCCTTCACGGGCCTACCTTTGCGGCATCTACGAGTACACACAAAACGAAAATTACTACGTACTTGAATATACAAATTACAGTGTACCAGATAAAGCAACCATGATTGAAGTACACCTGCAATTGTAACTCTGTTTCAGCTCTTGCCCAAGTATCTAGAAATTAACTGTATTATAGGCGTATGATAGGTGTATTCACACACGTTAACATAATGATATGCACACAATTTTTTGTATTCATACTTCCTTAAAATCACACTTTCTTACCTATAGGTTCACATTCATATAAAGCACGTGAAGTGGTGGAAAAGGTTACCTGGTACCTCTTCGTGGCGTTAACGGTTAACGGTGCTCAAGCAGGGTTCCGTATTTGGTCGTGTGAATGGACATTGTGTGGCAGGTAGCAATGATAGGAGACGACCCAATTCAATTCAATTCAATTTTCATTTTCCACTCATGGGGTTGAACACCCTCGTCAGCCTAAGGCTGGTTTTCAGAGGGGTCCACACAGTATTATAATATGGGCGATGTGGAGCGTGACTGGTATTGGTCAGGTGTTTACATAAAGGCATTATCAGAGCAAAGGCTAATCTGTATACATTGGAAATTCAACCATTGACCGTCACGTGATCAAGGCAAAAACGGGTCATTCCGCTGATGAAGGCTGTAACACTGACAGCTGAAAATTCCGGATTAAATATTTTGTATTGAGATTAAAAGTTTAACACCAATTTCAGTCATATAATTATCTATATCTATTGTAGGCATATCGAAGTATGTGTGCAGGGGCGGATCTAGCTTTATTCCAAGGAGGGGGCTTTAGTGGCTGAGCTGGGTATTGCGAGGTTACCAGCTTGCGATTGTAAGCATACTTCCATGATCTATTTTAAAATTTTTTTCCCCCAAATAATTGGGGGGGGGGGGTGGAGGATTGCACACTGGAACACTGCTTTCTTCTTTTTTTTTTTTTTTTTTTTTTGGGGGGGGGGGGGGCAAAATCTCGACGGGGGCACATTCATATGACGGTGTGAGTTCCTCGGCGAGGGAACGAAGCAACCGAGCAGGGGTACCACGGTAGGGACTTTTTCTAAAAACGGAGTACAAAAGCCGCGTTTATATAGAGCATTTAAATGCAAATTTCTTAAAATTAAACAGTGGAAAGAATCATTGCGAAGGACTATAAATGATTATAACATACGGGGTACTTTATGTTATGTGACGGTGTGAGATCCTCGGCGAGGGAGCGCAGCGACCGAGCGTGGAAGGGTGTGGGAGGGGAATACTCCTTCCCACCGTAGGGACTTTTTGTAAAAACAGAGTGTAAATGTCGCCTTTATAGAGCATTTAAATATCAACTTTCTAACGAATTAAACATAGTAAAAATATCAATTCGAAGGACTATGTATATGTTTATAACTTATGCAAACTATTCATTTTGCTACAAGTATACTTTTCCATTCGTCTGAAATGTATTCATTAAAAGCTAAAACGTAATCGCATTGCTCGAGTAATAAAAATCATTCTTATATTTCTAGAAAGCCAAGAAGAAAAGGAAAAATGTAGGGTTTACTAAAGTTGTTCCACGGGGCACACTCGAGGAGGACACGTATGAGGCTACCATCTTGACTTAAGCCTATACTAAATTTACTCATTAGTAAGTATTAGTGTATAGATATAATAATTTGTATTGTTAGTGTATTATGATTTTCGTCCCGTTAGGGGCTAAATTTTATATTTTCAATTGTGAAATTGACAACTTTTAGACAAAAAAGTACTTTTATGTTTATTTTGGTCTTAAAATAATTGTTTAGTTATTTGTTGCTTGTTTGTGTTCTATTTTTTCCCTTACTTGGCAGCCTGAGGAGGGGGTTTAAACGCCCTAACCCCTTTGTAGATCCGCCACTGGTGTGTGTGTGTGTGTGTGTGTGTGTGTGTGTGTGTGGAGGGTCACATGCAGGCAGCTGCGCCAGGCCTAAAATGCTATCGTATAATCATGAGTGCGCTGAACCTGCTGGGAACGCCCTTACTGTGAATCAGAGAACAAAAAGAAACTTGTAAATTGATGTAGCCTTCAATAGATTAGGTATAGAGTCTTGTTTAAAATTATTGAGTTATTGCGTGAAGTAAAACGTATTGAAATCTGTCTTATGAAAGTCAAAGCCTTATAAAGTCAAAATACAGTTAAATCCACGGAACCTAAGATTTTTCTTCCGATTTATCAATTTCTTAAGCTCTCTTCAATCCCAGTATATTGCAAATCGTAACTTGGTAATTCTTAGGATTTGCAACATTTTCACTGCATGAAGCCGCACTGCGTGTAATGATAAGGCCTATAAAAAACGTGTATAAACTGCGTATAGATCCAGCTCTATTGTGTTGCCGTGTCAGAAACGCGTTAGAAGACAAGTTCACCTTCATAGACATGTGGGTTGAGTGAATGCAGCAATATAAGTAGAACACATCAGTGAGAGCTTGAGCAAAATCGGACAATCCGTTAAAAAGTTATGAATTTTTGAAGTTTCTGCTCAGTCACGGCTGGATGAACAGACGACTATAGCTTGTGATGTCACATGAGTACAACGATATAAAGAAAGAATAAAGAAAATTCAACATATTTCCATTTTTTTTTCGCATAACAAAAGAACACTCGACTTCTCTCTTTCAGAAGGCAGGGGGTATAATATTACGCTTAACATACGTCAGTAGCAAGTCGAAGAAATGTGCGCTTTATTCAAAAAGTAAAGTTTTGTGAAATTCTCTTTTTATTTTCCTTATAGTTGTACGCATGTGACATCATACACTGTAGTAGTCTTCTCTTCCAGCAGTAACTGCGCAGATACTTAAAATATTCGTAACTTTTGAACGGATTGTCCAATTTTCCTCAAACTTTGACTGATGTGTTCTACTAATATTGCTGCATTCTCTCAATCCACATGTACATGAAGGTGGACTTGTCCTTTAATCTCTCATTTTTTTGTCTCCTACTTTTTCGATCTCTATCATGAATAGATATGGAATGTGTGATTAAAGTTGATGCTGTGTTAATGGAAAACGTGAGACTGTAGTACGGCGACCTTGTATAGCCCATTATTAGCTCATAGACAGCAAGATACATTGTTTAAAAAGCTTCAGCTTGATTCCACATGAGCAAATGCATATAAGCAGGAGGTTTCTTCTCGCCTCCCTGATATCAGTAAAGTGTTGTCTGTATGGTTTCTCTTCAAAAGACAACATGCCAGTCTGTATAGTTGGTGCTTTCACACCTCAGGTACTGTTTTCTTCTGTATAGTATACATTTCGCTATGTATCAATATTATTCAGGGCCCCACCCAAGGAAGACCACTATACTTATATCGGGTGACAACAGAGTAGAAATAGATAGATAGATAGATAGATAGATAGATAGATAGATAGATAGATAAATGAATAGATAGATTGATATAGAAGGACAAAGAGATTTATAGACAGATAGGGGCTAGATAATTGTATAGATAGACAGATAGATAGGTCGATGATAGAGACAGATGTATAGATAAATAAGTAAATGCACAGCCATGGCATAAACGCTCTTGCACACACACACACACACACACACACACACACACACACACACACACACACACACAAACACCTGCCAGCGCTATAATGCGTCTCCCACGACCAAACTGCCCAATCCACTATTGTCCGAACCATGCATTTCTCATCTGAGTCCAGTGGCAAGATATTCGCTATCAGCAGTACATGTCAATATTCACGTGAAATAATATGTAAGTATTAACCAAACATTTTGTTGCTATATATCACAATTTAAATTCAGGAAAAGCTGGAAAAGCTTAGACTGGATAGATCAATTCATGGTCATTAGCTATCTCAAGTGAAATTTTTATTGTCACCTTTTTTTCCTTTTTCAACGGCTGACGAGTCATGTGAATCACAGTTTAATATGGGTAAGAAACACAATTTATTATGCAATCTTTGATTTACTTGTTCAGCAGTTGTGAGATACCCTCCTTATTAACATCTCATATCACGCTTTCTATATTCATAGCGACACCAAATTTATACACAGGCAGGCTGCCTATATAAGCATAGGTCAACTCTAGTGGCCAGTATTGGCAAATTATAAACGGAATTCAAGGAGCGTAACCACGTGACTACTGAAGAGATTTGATTTACTCAGTGTAGGCCTGTTTGATCACCTTAGACGTAAAGCAAATACAAAGCATCAGGTCATCGCAAGTTATACAGTCTTTTACAGGCAACAATATGATTCAAAATAAGCTAAAGCAATTAATTCAACAAACAGAGCTTGAAGAAGTTAGAGACCTTATGGTAAATAAAGTTTACGAGTTCGACAGCTGGATCGACGTGACTTTCCCCCAGAAAAAAGCAAAAAAGGAAGAGTTGCATGATATGACAGCACGTAAATGATAAGGTTTTTTTCAGATTCTATTCTATTCCATTCTATTCTATTCCATTCTATTCTATTCCATTTTATTCTATTTTATTTTATTCTATTCTATTCTATTCTATTCTATTCTATTCTATTCTATTCTATTCTATTCTATTCTATTCCATTCCATTCTATTCTATTCTATTCTATTCTATTCTATTCCATTCTATTCTATTCTATTCTATTCCATTCCATTCTATTCTATTCTATTCTATTCTATTCTATTCTATTCTATTCCATTCTATTCTATTCTATTCTATAGTATTCTATTCTATTCTCATTCTTTTCTATTCGATTCTATTTCTTTTTATTCTATTCTACTTCATTTTATTTTATTCTATTTTATTCTATTCTACTCTGTTCAATTCCAGTCCATTCTATTCTATAATAATTATTCTATCCTATTCTCATTCTTATTCTACTCTATTATATCATATTCTATATCATTCTGTTCTTTAACTATTGTGTTCTATTCAATTCGATTCTATTCCTATCAAAAATGTTCTTGTGGCTATTGTTGAGTTTCAATCCACTTTTAATCTGCTGTTGTGAGCTTCACTCTACTACCTGTCCTTCATAATAGGCCTACCATATTTTCATTTTTATTTGATTTGATACTTATTGCTCTGTCAAGGACATCCGTTTTTCCGTGCAATCATTGAAATCACAAACCATTATGACAAAGCTAAATATGATAGCTGTCAATTTCACAAAATGATTATACCAAAATATACAGAAATCCCGCGCCCAGGAACAGTTGCTATACATCAGCAAATAATTACAGAAAATTCGGAAACATTATAGTCATCTATTAAACAGTACCGTCATCTTGGTATACCCCCTTTCTTACCCTATAAGGCAGATCTTTCTTTTCTCATATACAATATACGACCAATTTTTTTTTTCAATTTACGTATTCCATTTGGAATCTTATATTGCATTTCTTAATTTTGAAAAATTGTCTCGTTAATTTTGGAAAGTAGATATTATGTTTTTGATATAGGTTGACTTTTCCCAGCATTTTCATACTGTGCATTCAAATTCACACAGCGCACCCACACGAAAATATTCGGGCATTCAAATACAGAATCGGAACAATCAAATTCATTTCGTCAAACGAAATTCACGCTTGGGCGTGCAATTTCCAAATGCGAGCATTGCATTTTATTTTCGTGCATTTTAATTTACGCGATAGTCATGTGATAGTCCCGATGAGCTTGTTTGGAGGGTTCAATTTCATTTTCAGGCGATCAAGTTCCCAGTTTGTGCAATCAATTTAATGAGAATAATAATGGAGTATACTTTTTTTTAAGAAAAGAAAAAGGGCATTGCACAACCCATAAAGGCTTGCATATAGTTGAATTATGATTGTTTTTCTTTGTTTTTAAAATTAATATATCTTAAATTGTAAAGTCAAATCAGCAGTGCATCCAAACAACACAACGACAATCTAATAATATTATTCCTTGATGATACGCTGTATACTGCATGCTGACAACGCCGCCAACACAACCACACAGTACATCAATCTAAAGACAAACAAACACACAATGATCTCACTTCTAGTCCTGCAAAAGTAAACCAATAAGATTCAAATTTTAGAATAAACAGTCGGACCTAAACTGCAAAATGAATAATCTTCATCGTAAATTACAATATACTGCCCCCATGGCATCCCAATATACGATGCCATAACCTTTACGGGACGTCGAGTGCTTTGCCCAATCTCTTTTCCCCTTTCCCCGATGGCGCCCTCTGTTGAAAAAATACGAACATTTCCTTTACACACTGTCAGTGGGTATAAGACCACAGGACCATAATAATTATTACATTATAGTACATTGCATAATCAGTCAGTCCAACAAAATGTATCAATGTAGACATGGTGTGGGAAAAATACCACCACACCATAAACATTATACTACTGTTGACAACCATGGCAAAATCTTATCAGCTTGTATAACTAAGAGTAAGACAGGCATGCTTTCACGCATGTACCCAGCTTACAAGAACTCATTAGGCCTACTCCTTATTGAAGTCCAATTTGACATTGACGTCATTCAGCGCCGCTTCAACCATCTCCTTTGGAATCTGTGGGAAGAAACGTGCGTAGGCAGAAAGGAGTTCGTCACGAGATTTCAGATAGGTCTTTATCACTTTTCCTTCATCATTCTCTTGGAGCAAGGTGGTCTCAATGATGGCCAAGAAGCGACCGTTGGGGAATGCTGTAGACCGAGGGCTCGTCAAAAATGGTGGGGAGGGTAGAACTTGGGTGTAGATTTTATTCATAGACTCTGTAAAAACAGAAAGTTCAACTGGTGCATTGTGATGAATGACAACTAAACGGTACCAACCATCCACAACTAAGTCTCGGAACTGTGCCGCGCCTGCCGGATCGCTGTCAGCATTGTGCAAGCGAGCTATAATGTCACCATCCACGACAAATTTGTACCTCAAATACGAGTGGTGATATTCCGGCGAGGTCTTCTTAAAATCGAGCGCTATTGGAAGAAAAGTCGGATAACCTCCTATACCTACGTCCACCATGTGCCTGCTGCCCCGGTAGGTGAGGTTTTCAACCACTAAAATAACGTGGTCACTTTTGAAACCTATGTCACTGGCTACCAATACCACATTAAAACCCAAAGCTCGAAGAATCATGTAACAACCCACGTTTTTTTCGTAGCAGCATCCACCTACTCTGGTAAAGATTCTTCTCTTGATATCGTCAATCGTTGGGACATGACGCTGCTCGTGGGGTGTGGCAATACTAGTGATCGTCTGGAATGGAATGTACTGATGCCATGAAGACACGATCTCTTGCAGAAGACCTGTTGGGTCTTCTTTCATTTTTCTTTCTGGTGTATCCACCTTCAAGACATCTCGTAGGAAAGAGTAAGCCTCCTGTGATGTTATTTCATCTGTCATCTTCGAAAAATTACTTTTTCCTTGATGAGATAGAACCTATGAAGGAAAATAAAATGACGCAACATCATTGAATGAGTCATGAATTTATGCATGTAAATAAAAAAAGCAAACAAAAGACATTGGAGAATACAAACAAATCCTAATTGTTACCTAATTGTCGTTTGCATATTTTAAATCAGTATGCCGAAATGGTGTGATAAACTTTTTTCTTGTAAAATATGTCAGTGTGTGTGTGTGCGCGCGCGCGTATGTATGTGTGTATTAACTCATAAAGAAATGTACTCATTCGATATTTTAATATTTTATGAATGAAATAGTATGGGGACAGGACTTTTATATAAGGCATAGCCTTTCTGTCTGTCTCCGAACACTTTCAAATGTATTGTATTTTCGTACTGATGCTTATTGTGATCATTCCTTTCTTGTTATGGTGTTGTCAATATTCTATATTCTCCTGTTTGTTTGTTTGTTTTTACTGAAAGTGTTGAATAAATCTGAATCTGAATCTGAATCTGTTTAATTTTTGGAGTCACGAAAACAAGCGATAGCGTATTCGAGACTTATAGCCAATCAATTCCCTATGACCCGTCTCAGTGAAAGTATATCACAAGTCCCGTTACCAGTTACTGCGACGACGTTTATTTTTCCTTCTTGTGAAATTTAGCACGATAGTTATTCACTGGTTTGCAGCTTTCAGTCTCAACCAATCATACTGTGTTTTGCATAGAGATTAAAATCTTTTCAATTCCGTTCAAATCAAATTATATATCCGGGATCACATTCCTTTGTTTTAGATGCAATTTCAAGGAGAACATACCAACAACTATGCAGGACCTACTTTTATATAGACGTACATATTGACATCCATTATTTTATGAAACTGTTTGGTGTGTTCAAAATAACAATTATTATTAGAAAAGAGAGACCCATGTAAAAGACAAACTTGTAGAGATGTAGGTCACTCATAATGAAACATAATTATTATTATAACGGTCATATTACACTGTATTAACCAAAATGATGCAGACATTGCACCTGATGACTGAATCAAGTTAAATTTACATTTAAGTAGGATTGCATGACACTACAGCACTCATAACGTAACGATGTTACCCGGCAAGTATTAATATATAAGGTCATCGTGACTTAATTGGTACCATGTACCAAACTTTTCCTCTTGTCAAATACGCTTATTCCTATATAGACTTAAGATAGCATTCAGACCACACCAGCCTGAAACAATAAAATCGTATGACGAAAGAGGTGTTGTATAGGAGTGGCAACTCTTTGTAATTCATGCAAACACAATCATGTTTGGGTTATCAAGCATTACAATGGGATGTCTAACAATATGTCAAACATTCCTCCTCCTTTTGAAGTCATGCTCGGCGCAACTCATGGCTTATATGGAGAGGAAGACAAATGTTTCACGTTTCAACAAATAACAAACTGTATTTCAAAGCAAAAAAAAAAAATCTTAAAGCACTAAAATTTATGTATAGAGCAGGTTAAGAACGGATTCAAAATTTACATATATTTTTGTATTTGTAATGCGCAAATAAAAATGAGATGCTTCAGTTTCGTCTCCATGAATATTTTCTCCACAATGCGCACATATGGTATAGGCGTCTGAGATCTCTTTCTTTTATCTGGCGTGTTTGATCTCCCCCGCAAAAAAAAAGTCCTCCACTCCGTGTTCCAGCGTGTTTTTCTACATTTTTCTGTTGAAAACGTTAATATACAATGAGTTGGGATGCGTGATAGGGGAAACTTTTTCCTACTGTGACAGTACTTGGTCTTTCTTTCGTCAAAGCACTTGGGTTCCATCTGTTAACTATGACTTCTCGTTGGTATTGAGCGTGACTTCTTTCATACTTCATTCCTCATTATTTCACCCAAAAGTTAGAAAGCTGAAGTTAGGTCTCAACCAAACTATGCGATATCTTTTATGTGTATGGAGCGAATGTCCTTATAGATGAGACTTAAGTAGCAGAGACTGCCGCAACTAATCAGACACTGCGACGCTACCTTTCGAAAGCCCCCCCCCCCCCATGGCTCGCGCCCTCACTATAAGAAAGGTGACTTTAGAGCCGTCTCCAAATTTGCTGATTATTTTGTCGTGCGGATGGCGCGGAGATGTCGCCGCAACGTCTCCGTGACGTGTTCCCTATGGCGGAGATGTCTCCAGAATGTCTCCGGAAGGTGGCAAACAGGTCTCCGCAATTGCGGAGACGTCTCGGAGACCTCGCGGAGAAAATTAGTCTCATTGATTTGGCTGCTACTAAGAAGGAGAGCGAGAGAGGAAAGAGTGAAAAATCGAACATGTTTGATTCTCTCGCAACTCCCAAATACAAGTTCTGATTGCCACATAAGACGCAGAAATATTAGTGTGAAGAAGACAACGATAATAGGATATACCACATCTAAAATGAATTGCGAAGAAGAGCCGAAATGGATCGCCACTTACATGAGCTTACATCGACCCTAACAAAAAAGTCCTGTGGTACTCCCTGTGGTACTTGTCGGTACCACACAATGTACCACACACTTGTAATGTTACCACAGGAACTGTGTGGTACTGTACCACAGGCTTGTAGGGTACTCCCTGTAGTACTTGTCAGTACCACACAATGTACCACATAAATAAATGTTACCACAGGAACTGTGTGGTACTGTTTTACAGGCTCATGTGGTACTCCCTGTGGTACTGGTTGGTACCACACAATGTACCACACAAATATATGTTAACACAGGAACTGTGTGGTACTGTGTCACAGGATCGTGTGGTACTCTGGGATGTACCACAGGGCAGTACCACAGGACATTACCACAGGAAAGTACCACAGAACAGTACCACAAGACAGTATACACACAAATTGTCGTGTGGTATTTTGGGATGTATACCACACAACAGTACCACAGGACAGTACCACATGAATTGTCCTGTGGTATTTTGGGACGTACCACAGGAGAGTACAACAGGAAAGTACCACAGGATAGTACCACAGGACAGTACCACACGACTTGTTCTGTGGTATTTTAGGACGTACCACAGGACAGTACCACAGGGCAGTTCCACAGGAAAGTACCACAGGATAGTACCACAGGACAGTACCACAGGACAGTACCACAGGAATTGTCCTGTGGTATTTTGGGACGTACCACAGGACAGTACCACAGGATAGTACCACAGGACAGTACCACAGGAAAGTACAACAGGATAGTACCACAGGACAGTACCACACGACTTGTCCTGTGGTATTTTAGGACGTACCACAGGACAGTACCACAGGGCAGTACCACAGGACAGTACCACAGGATAGTACCACAGGATAGTACCACAGGACAGTACCACACGACTTGTCCTGTGGTATTTTGGGACGTACCACAGGGCAGTACCACAGGACAGTACCACAGGAAAGTACCACAGGATAGTACCACAGGACAGTACCACACGACTCGTCCTGTGGTATTTTAGGAAGTACCACAGGACAGTACCACAGGGCAGTACCACAGGAAAGTACCACAGGGCAGTACCACAGGAAAGTACCACAGGACAGTACCACACGACTTGTCCTGTGGTATTTTGGGACATACCACAGGACAGTACCACAGGAATTGTCCTGTGGTATTTTGGGACATACCACAGGACAGTACCTCACGACTTGTCCTGTGGTATTTTGGGACGTACCACAGGACAGTACCACAGGGCAGTACCACAGGACAATACCACAGGGCAGTACCACAGGAAAGTACCACAGGATAGTACCACAGGACAGTACCACACGACTTGTCCTGTGGTATTTTGGGACGTACCACAGGGCAGTACCACAGGACAGTACCACAGGATAGTACCACACGACTTGTCCTGTGGTATTTTGGGACGTACCACAGGACAGTACCACAGGATAGTACCACAGGACAGTACCACACGACTTGTCCTGTGGTATTTTGGGACGTACCACAGGACAATACCACAGGAAAGTACCACAGGATAGTACCACAGGACAGTACCACACGACTTGTCCTGTGGTATTTTGGGACGTACCACAGGACAATACCACAGGAAAGTACCACAGGATAGTACCACAGGACAGTACCACATGACTTGTCCTGTGGTATTTTGGGACGTACCACAGGACAGTACCACACGAATTGTCCTGTGGAATTTTGGGACGTACCACAGGACAGTACGACAGGAATTCCTGTGGTAATTTTCGATGTATACCACAGGAGAGTACCACAGGAACTGTCCAAAATCCCACAGGAAAATCATAATATGGTGCTATTCCACACAGAAGTACCACACAGCAAATTAAATTCGTAAGTACCACAGAAAAATGCTACAGGATATTCTTTTTTTTCTTAACATTTTATACCAGAGGACTATCACATCAGGAGAATATCAAACAGCAGTACCACACAGGAGTACCACACAGGAAAATTGTAAGGCAGAATCAACTGAAATTTATAACAAAAATACAAACAAAAAAGCACATATTAATATTCCTCAATCAATTGATAGATGAGTTATGCTGTGAATTATAACAATTGATTTGCCATTACTTATCCTGTCCTATACTCCTACAGTATTACCTATTTAGTGAAAGTGCTGATGTAAAGCATGAGAAATTTCATAAGGACTTCTGTGGTACTCCTGTGGTACTCCTGTGGTACTCCTGTGGTACAAATTTTTACATAGCTCATGAATATTCATAAAAAGCACTCTAGATTTTAGAAAATACATATATGACTTAAAAAGTCAAAGTATTAATGATGGAACTTACTTTGAACTTTATGAAAGATTGTCTAATTATGTTATGTTATTCCCAATATCATAGATATTGTTATGAAAGTGTAATTTCATATCTTGATAATAAAGTATAATCGAGTTAGTAACCATGCCTTAATGCTTTATGGATAGACGGCCATATATATATGTACTGAGAGGGTCGATGGCTACCTAGGAATAGAATATGACTATATAGATCTATATAGGACTAGATTGGCACTTGGCCATTAGACTCTCGTTTGAGGTTATATGTTAGGAGTAGGACAGGTTATTAAGTAGGGCCATGTTTGTCCTAAAATCCATCACTCACCTATCAGAAATATTCCTTGAAATGTGGCTAAAAGTCTCCCAGATTTTTTTTTTTCGATCTATCCTGTGTGGTACTCTCCTGTGGTACCATGGAAATGCTGTGTGGTACTGCCCTGTGGTAATGCTGTGTGGTAATGATCGACCTGTGGTACTGTTCTGTGGTACTGTCCCAAAATACCACAGGACAGTTCCTGTGGTACTGTTCTGTGGTACTAGTCCTGTGGTACTGCCCTATGGTACGTCCCAAAATACCACAGGAATTCCTGTGGTACTGCCCTGTGGTACGTCCCAAAATACCACAGGAATTCCTGTGGTACTGTCCTGTGGTACTGTTCTGTGGTACCGGTCCTGTGGTAATTTCCTGTGGTACTGCCCTGTGGTACGTCCCAAAATACCACAGGAATTCCTGTGGTACTGTCCTGTGGTATGTCCCAAAATACCACAGGGCAATTCCTGTGGTACTGTCCTGTGGTACTTTCCTGTGGTACTGTCCTGTGGTACCGTCCTGTGGTAATTACCACAGGAGTACCACAGGACTTTTTCGTAAGGGGAGGTATGGGATATGATCTACTTTGGTGCATCACCCCTGTCGTGTCCCTTTATGTGTGTGTGTTATTGACTCAAAAGCGACTATCGCTTCACGGGCCTACAATTTCCATTGTGGTTATGCTCATTCCCTGTGCGGCATATGCACACAATATAGGTTATTGTACACGACAGTATATTACAGTGTACTACACACAGCAACCCTGAAGTTCACTTTTTTTCAGCTATTACAAAAGTATCTATAGCGTATTAGTGTATAAGCCATATGATAGGTGTATTCACACACATTCATTATAATGATATAACGCAAAAATCTGTGTATTAATAACATTGAACTAATTTCATACATTCTTTGGTAGACTCACATTCGTTCAGAGAAGCTCTAAAGCTAGTATGGCTATAATGTGAATAGGAGTGGTGGAAAAATAAGTAACCTAGTTGTACCTACCTAACATGGCTTCAAGGGTGCTCAGGGTTCCGTAGTTGGCACGGTTGGTCGTGTGAATGAACAGTGTCTGGTAGGAAGCTGGTGCAGGAAATGCGAACCCATTTGTATTGGCTATGTGGAGCGTGACTGATATTGGTTACTACAAAGACATATAATTTTGTCTGTGTGTTTGTGTATGTAATGATGTATGCGCGCGTGTGTATAATATTCGAGGGTCGCCAGGCTTAAATGCCATCGTATTCATGAGAGCGCTCAGCCTGTTTTGACATCCTTACTACTATAGGTTTTCCCAGCCCACTGCATTCGAATTAATGAAAAGGCGTTCAAATTCAAGCGATTTTGGTCATGCTCTATTCTCACAGTTCATTTCAATTATTTTGAACATTTTGACATTTCATGTCATTCTTTTCAAACTCTATTTCTTTCAATTTAGAGAGAAATTCATTCAATTTAACAACTCAAGATTGACATTCAATTTCACTACAGCTGAATAGACGTTCAATTTCGTCCCAAATAGCAATTTCAATTTCATATATAGGAAAACAACTTCACAATTTGAACATTCGAATTCAATCAACTTAAGAAAGTTCCCATGAGTTTTACGTGTCTTTTTTCACTGTGATGTATTTGGTTGTATATACTTTCATTTTCATTTTAAAGTTTGATATATTCAGTTCAGTCTGAATTTGTATTGTGTGTATTCTTGCTTGTCGACCTTTCTTCCACCTTCAATTTATCCTTTTACAGTTTATCGTTGTAACTTGACATAAGGGAATGACTGCATTAATCAGAATTTTGTCTACGCTCATATTTACATTTTAAAAAAATTCTATTCCTATACCTTCTCCCTGTACATATACATCAAGTTATAAGTTGCGCAAGCGACTCAGCTGTAGACTGGTCCAGTTTAACCCAAGAGTTTTGCCAGTGACATTGTCTTGCTGGTTGTCAATGCTTTTGCCCACCAATTCTGTCAGTATATAGGATCTATCCGAGATATTCATGTATACTCTTCTCTAGCAGCGTTAACATGGTAAGTCGTGTATGGAGAAATGTACAATAAAATCGTATGACTAAAGAGGTGTTGTATAGGAGTGGCAACTCTTTGTAATTCATGCAAACACAATCATGTTTGGGTTATCAAGCATTACAATGGGATGTCTAACAATATGTCAAACATTCCTCCTCCTTTTGAAGTCATGCTCGGCGCAACTCATGGCTTATATGGAGAGGAAGACAAATGTTTCACGTTTCAACAAATAGCAAACTGTATTTCAAAGCAAAAAAAAAAAAATCTTAAAGCACTAAAATTTATGTATAGAGCAGGTTAAGAACGGATTCAAAATTTACATATATTTTTGTATTTGTAATGCGCAAATAAAAATGAGATGCTTCAGTTTCGTCTCCATGAATATTTTCTCCACAATGCGCACATATGGTATAGGCGTCTGAGATCTCTTTCTTTTATCTGGCGTGTTTGATCTCCCCCGCAAAAAAAGTCCTCCACTGCGTGTTCCAGCGTGTTTTTCTACATTTTTCTGTTGAAAACGTTAATATACAATGAGTTGGGATGCGTGATAGGGGAAACTTTTTCCTACTGTGACAGTACTTGGTCTTTCTTTCGTCAAAGCACTTGGGTTCCATCTGTTAACTATGACTTCTCGTTGGTATTGAGCGTGACTTCTTTCATACTTCATTCCTCATTATTTCACCCAAAAGTTAGAAAGCTGAAGTTAGGTCTCAACCAAACTATGCGATATCTTTTATGTGTATGGAGCGAATGTCCTTATAGATGAGACTTAAGTAGCAGAGACTGCCGCAACTAATCAGACACTGCGACGCTACCTTTCGAAAGCCCCCCCCCCCCCCCCATGGCTCGCGCCCTCACTATAAGAAAGGCGACTTTAGAGCCGTCTCCAAATTTGCTGATTATTTTGTCGTGCGGATGGCGCGGAGATGTCGCCGCAACGTCTCCGTGACGTGTTCCCTATGGCGGAGATGTCTCCAGAATGTCTCCGGAAGGTGGCAAACAGGTCTCCGCAATTGCGGAGACGTCTCGGAGACCTCGCGGAGAAAATTAGTCTCATTGATTTGGCTGCTACTAGGAAGGAGAGCGAGAGAGGAAAGAGTGAAAAATCGAACATGTTTGATTCTCTCGCAACTCCCAAATACAAGTTCTGATTGCCACATAAGACGCAGAAATATTAGTGTGAAGAAGACAACGATAATAGGATATACCACATCTAAAATGAATTGCGAAGAAGAGCCGAAATGGATCGCCACTTACATGAGCTTACATCGAGGTATGGGATATGATCTACTTTGGTGCATCACCCCTGTCGTGTCCCTTTATGTGTGTGTGTTATTGACTCAAAAGCGACTATCGCTTCACGGGCCTACAATTTCCATTGTGGTTATGCTCATTCCCTGTGCGGCATATGCACACAATATAGGTTATTGTACACGACAGTATATTACAGTGTACTACACACAGCAACCCTGAAGTTCACTTTTTTCAGCTATTACAAAAGTATCTATAGCGTATTAGTGTATAAGCCATATGATAGGTGTATTCACACACATTCATTATAATGATATAACGCAAAAATCTGTGTATTAATAACATTGAACTAATTTCATACATTCTTTGGTAGACTCACATTCGTTCAGAGAAGCTCTAAAGCTAGTATGGCTATAATGTGAATAGGAGTGGTGGAAAAATAAGTAACCTAGTTGTACCTACCTAACATGGCTTCAACGGTGCTCAGGGTTCCGTAGTTGGCACGGTTGGTCGTGTGAATGAACAGTGTCTGGTAGGAAGCTGGTGCAGGAAATGCGAACCCATTTGTATTGGCTATGTGGAGCGTGACTGATATTGGTTACTACAAAGACATATAATTTTGTCTGTGTGTTTGTGTATGTAATGATGTATGCGCGCGTGTGTATAATATTCGAGGGTCGCCAGGCTAAAATGCCATCGTATTCATGAGAGCGCTCAGCCTGTTTTGACATCCTTACTACTATAGGTTTTCCCAGCCCACTGCATTCGAATTAATGAAAAGGCGTTCAAATTCAAGCGATTTTGGTCATGCTCTATTCTCACAGTTCATTTCAATTATTTTGAACATTTTGACATTTCATGTCATTCTTTTCAAACTCTATTTCTTTCAATTTAGAGAGAAATTCATTCAATTTAACAACTCAAGGTTGACATTCAATTTCACTCCAGCTGAATAGACGTTCAATTTCGTCCCAAATAGCAATTTCAATTTCATATATAGGAAAACAACTTCACAATTTGAACATTCGAATTCAATCAACTTAAGAAAGTTCCCATGAGTTTTACGTGTCTTTTTTCACTGTGATGTATTTGGTTGTATATACTTTCATTTTCATTTTAAAGTTTGATATATTCAGTTCAGTCTGAATTTGTATTGTGTGTATTCTTGCTTGTCGACCTTTCTTCCACCTTCAATTTATCCTTTTACAGTTTATCGTTGTAACTTGACATAAGGGAATGACTGCATTAATCAGAATTTTGTCTACGTTCATATTTACATTTTAAAAAAATTCTATTCCGATACCTTCTCCCTGTACATATACATCAAGTTATAAGTTGCGCAAGCGACTCAGCTGTAGACAGGTCCAGTTTAACCCAAGGGTTTTGCCAGTGACATTGTCTTGCTGGTTGTCAATGCTTTTGCCCACCAATTCTGTCAGTCTATCCGAGATAGATAGTATGCTCGGCGCAACTCATGGCTTATATGGAGAGGAAGACAAATGTTTCACGTTTCAACAAATAGCAAACTGTATTTCAAAGCAAAAAAAAAATCTTAAAGCACTAAAATTTATGTATAGAGCAGGTTAAGAACGGATTCAAAATTTACATATATTTTTGTATTTGTAATGCGCAAATATAAATGAGATGCTTCAGTTTCGTCTCCATGAATATTTTCTCCACAATGCGCACATATGGTATAGGCGTCTGAGATCTCTTTCCTTTATCTGGCGTGTTTGATCTCCCCCGCAAAAAAGTCCTCCACTAGGGCGTGTTCCAGCGTGTTTTTCTACATTTTTCTGTTGAAAATGTTAATATACAACGAGTTGGGATTCGTGATAGCGGTAACTATTTCCTACTGTGACAGCACTTGGGCTTTCTTTCGTCAAAGCACTTGGGTTCCATCTTTTAAGTATGACTTCTTGTTGGTATTGAACGTGACTTCTTTCATACTTCATTCCTCATTATTTCACCCAAAAGTTAGAAAGCTGAAGTTAGGTCTCAACCAAACTATGCGATATCTTTTATGTGTATGGAGCGAATGTCCTTATAGATGAGACTTAAGTAGCAGAGACTGCCGCAACTAATCAGACACCGCGATGCTACCTTTCGAAAGCCCCCCCCCCCCCCCCCCCCCCATGGCTCGCGCCCTCACTATAAGAAAGGCGACTTTAGAGCCGTCTCCAAATTTGCCGATTATTTTGTCGTGCGGATGGCGCGGAGATGTCGCCGCAACGTCTCCGTGACGTGTTCCCTATGGCGGAGATGTCTCCGCAATGTCTCCGGAAGGTGGCAAACAGGTCTCCGCAATTGCGGAGACGTCTCGGAGACCTCGCGGAGAAAATTAGTCTCATTGATTTGGCTGCTACTAGAAGGAGAGCGAGAGTGGAAAGAGTGAAAAATCGAACATGTTTGATTCTCTCGCAACTCCCAAATACAAGTTCTGATTGCCACGTAAGACGCAGAAATATTAGTGTGAAGAAGACAACGATATAGGATATACCACATCTAAAATGAATTGCGAAGAAGAGCCGCAATGGATCGCCACTTGCATAAGCTTAGATCGAGGTATGGGACCTATCTAACTTTGATGCATCATAACACCCCTGTCGTGTCCCTTTATGTGTGTGTGTTATTGACTCAAAAGCGACTATCGCTTTACGGGCCTACAATTTCCATTGTGGTTATGCTCATTCCCTGTGCGGCATATGCACACAATATAGAAGTTATTGTACACGACAGTATATTACAGTGTACTACACACAGCAACCCTGAAGTTGACTTTTTTCAGCTCTTACACAAGTACCTATAAAGCGTATAGTGTATAAGCCATATGATAGGTGTATTCACACACATTCATTATAATGATATAACGCAAAAATCTGTGTATTAATAACATTGAACTAACTTCATACATTCTTTGGTAGATTCACATTCGTTCAGAGAAGCTCTAAAGCTAGTATGGCTATAATGTGAATAGGAGTGGTGGAAAAAAAGTAACCTAGTTGTACCTACCTAACATGGCTTCAACGGTGCTCAGGGTTCCGTAGTTGGCACGGTTGGTCGTGTGAATGAACAGTGTCTGGTAGGAAGCTGGTGCAGGAAATGCGAACCCATTTGTATTGGCTATGTGGACCGTGACTGGTATTGGTTACTACAAAGACATATAATTTTGTCTGTGTGTTTGTGTATGTAATGATGTATGCGCGCGTGTGTATATTCGAGGGTCGCCAGGCTTAAATGCCATCGTATTCATGAGAGCGCTCAGCCTATTTTGACATCCTTACTACTGTACTATAGGTTTTCCCAGCCCACTGCATTCGAATTAATGAAATAGTGCAGTCGGAAAGGGGGGTTCCCATGCACCCCAAACATATATTTTTTTAATCTACTTCATCTTGACCAATTTTGTGCGTAGATTTCAAAAATGCAATGTTAACAGGTCAAAGCGTGTCCCATAGTGGTCAAAAATCCGTTTCCATGGTAACGCATGTCGAAAATGTCAGTATCTCATACAAATACATGTAACCCTTGATAAAATTGTTCAATTATCATGGCTTTGGTATCAAATTAAAGAAAATTAAATTATCTATATGATGATACCAATTATGTAGGGGGTTATACCAATCTTCATATTAATTTTGAGGCCAGAATTCAATTTTTTCACATTTTTTTAGCAAAAATGCATTTTTACCATAATACTAATCTATCTCTAAATCATACCAAAACATATTCAATTTGTTTGAATATTCTTCAAAATTATACCAAATATGTATGTAATAAAATGTGAAAAATTCGTAGATATCGCTCAAATAACAAGAAAGTTACGGCCATCCAAAGTTGACATTGACACCTGTCAAGAATTGGTCAAGAATTTCCAGATGGATGATGATGCGCGCCCTCTATTGTGGAGAAATAAGCAAGCGTGCTTGTGATAGGACAAACGTTTTGGTGAGAAGCTTTATTGTTTGGATCAGAGGCCCCATGTCACAGTGGAAATTGACAAAAGTTGCCAAAAATTGACAAAATTGACCAAAGTTGCACAAAATTGTACAAAATTGCATAAACTTTTCACAAAGTTGCTCAAAATTGCGCAAAGTTGTACAAAGTTGCATAAACTTTTCACAAAGTTGCACAAAATTGCGCAAAATTGTACAAAGTTGCACAAACTTTTCTCAAAGTTGCACTAAATTGCGCAAAATTGTACTAAGTTGCACAAACTTTTCTCAAAGTTGCACTAAATTGCGCAAAATTGTACAAAGTTGCACAAACTTTTCTCAAAGTTGCACTAAATTGCGCAAAATTGTACAAAGTTGCACTAAATTGCGCAAAATTGTACAAAGTTGCACTAAATTGCGCAAAATTGTACAAAGTTGCACTAAATTGCGCAAAATTGTACAAAGTTGCACTAAAAATTGCGCAAAATTGTACAAAGTTGCACTAAATTGCGCAAAATTGTACAAAGTTGCACTAAATTGCATAAACTTCTCACGAAGTTGCACAAAAATGTGCAAAGTTGTACAAAGTTGCATGACCTTCTCACAAAGTTGCAAAAAATTGCGCAAAGTTGTACAAAGTTACATTAACTTTTCACAAAGTTATGCAAAATTGCGCAAAGGTTCACAAAGTCACATAAAATTGTAGGGGCAAGCATGGTGTCACCGGACACCATGGTATTACCGGACACGCACATTTTTGCGTACTAATGACATTCTGTACGCGCGAGACTTCGTAGATTAGCCTCACAGAACTTTGTGTGGACCGAAATCGCAAAAAACGCCACATAAAAATGTAAAAAAAAACGAAAAAATTCACATTTTACCTCAAATTTATAGTTGAGTGACCCGTACCTTGTTTATAGTTAATATTTATGCATGTTTGAATCACATTTCGCGACTGAAATTCTATGAAATCCCACTCACATACAGGAAAAATGCTGAAGATTCTATTAGAACCAAAAGTTCACTGATCAATATCGGAAAAATTGTAGCTATCGTCCTCAAACGCGAACGATGCGGAATAGTTGTGCGCTAAGGGGCACGCAACTCATCACCCGCGCGTGCAGCTCCCATAGACAAAGCACGTATACTCTAACCAGTTGTCGATTTCTCACAAGGTTTTATTGCGTGAACTGTTCGAAATGGTCAAGACAGACATTTTACTGTAAAATACGAAATTTGAGCTTCATTTGCAGATTTTTTTGTGTGTCATCCGCTCGGTGAGAATGTGTATGGTGATTTGTGGGATGAATTGTGATTCTGGTGCAAGGATTAGGTGCGAAAGACCTCGATTATTCGATTACGAAAATAGCGTCCGGTAATACAATGCGATTTTGCACCGCGCAAAAAACCACTATTTTTAGAGGGGTATGTTTGAAGCATATTTTCTAAAAACTGGAACGAAGAAATGACGTAAGTTGGCTGAATTCGTAATTTCCATGAGTCTGTGAATAAGTGGTGTTGTTTTTAGCCGAAATTTCACTCTATGAGTACGGAATTCAAAGCCACAAAGAAAAGCGTCCGGTAATAGGATGTTCCACCCTACTAAGTTCCATTAACCCGTTGAAGACGAGCTGATTTTGCTATTACACGCAATTCTTATGACCCCAGCCCGATTATACCCGGGACTCGTCTTCAACGGGTTAACTTCTCACAAAATTCCACTTTAATTCTTCTCCCTTCCCCAAATGAGGTCCAAATGTGCTTGCTCCGTACATTCTGTGCGTTTTCCTATCTTGTTAACTCTAATATCTTTGGTACTATCAAAGAGTTAACAAGATAGGAAAGCGTGCAGTATGCATGGAGCAAGCACATTTGGACCGCAATCGGCAGTCAGGCACAAGATCGAAATACCGTTCTTCCCCAAAAGAACGGTTTATGGTTGTTTTGGGGCCTGATGAATAATACATAAACCTTAGTCCCGTCATGCTTTGCGATGCGTTGCGTGTTATACCTATGGCCAACAAATGTTTGGTTTGCAGTACCGTTTTTCAAAAAATATTTACGGAAAATGTCATGGCTCAATATTTTTTACAAAGCGCATGAATCATGAAGAATACATAATGATACTTCTCTGTTAATATAAAAGAAAATGAGCCATGACATTTTTGAGAATTTCCACTGGAATACGTAATTAGGCTCGATATTTTTGAAGATTTGAACGAACCGTTCCTTATAGACGTGTTCGAACAGGCGCTTTGTCAAATAACGCAATCTGGTAAGGGTATTGTTTGTTATCAGTTGGGTTGCAACTCGCTAATGTTTATCAATGTAACATCTTATCGTGAAGCTCAGAGACATAGAGTAGAAGGGGGGGGGGGGTGGAGCAGAATAGATGATTTGGTAATGTAGACAAACTATGTATTCACCTGTCAAATACAACCACATCACAATAGTCAGAAGGCGAACTGCATACATTAGTATTGCCAAGTCGGACAAACATTGTAGCTTGTCAAACCTATAGCAACATTCACAGCGGGTGACGATCATTCCATCCATTACAATGTTATTGTTTGTTATCAGGTGAACAAATGTTTGCTTATCGAAATTTAACAAAGGTGTGTGCATAAAATTTGACATTACGAAACCCCTCTATTGAACCGGGGGGTAAGATTATGTAATTGTTCTTGTTTTGATTTCTTATATACCAAGATATGCAATTGAATTATGACAAACGAGCAGGGGAAAACATTCTAAAACGGTACTAAAAACATCTCCCGCTCTGCGTATGGGTCAACACCCTGTTTGGTTTTCAAATTATGGGGTTTGCTTCTCCTGCTTGACCCCCCCCCCCCCCCCCCCCACCAAGCATGCACATCAGGCCAGGTAGTTTTTGGACCATAGTAATCGCGAAATGGAACTGCATTGTCTTAGAATAAAAGCGCTACATATTGAGACACTAAAAATATGTGTGTTTGTGTGTATGTATGTATGTATGTATGTGTGTGTGTGTGCGTGTGTGTATACTACTAATAACGTAACAAAACTGCAATACCTTCAAAAAGAAACTATACTGAGAAATATTCTGTGCATGTGTGTGTGTTTGTGTGTGTGTGTGTGTGTGTGTGTGTGAGAATGAAGTTACCATGTCACCCGTTCACGTATACGCAACTCCTATCATTCTTGCGTGCAGATCGATTAATAATTTTGATGTTTTTGGTTGTTTTGAATAAACGACTGCGTAGAGTCTATGTAGCACGATCTCTACGCCATCACGCGGCGGGTGATTGAAAACAGCCAAAAACCATTCTTTTCCATAAGATCGGTAAATCGATCTTGCGCCTGACTGATCGGGCAGAACTATAATCACAGAGCTAAGAACACAACTCAGTCCGCCCGCAAGCATTGATTATTTATAAGATAAATGGTGTTAATATTATCTTTAAAAGATTTTAAAATTATACACGATTTTTGTGATATAAAGTGCTTGAATCGTAACAAAATATTTTAGAAAAATAAGGATTAATTCGTGTACATGAAAAATAGGCAATGCCACAATACGCCAAAACACAATCAGTGACAAAAGAAATAAGCGCATCAATCACCAATCAGTTGCGTCGAATTTATTGATCACGCGCCTTGCCATGATTAAATTCACTGCGCAATATATGGGTGATTGCGCACGCGTCCATTTGTATTGTACATTAATTGGATTTATAAAATGGGTTCAAGAATGTAGCCAATTGGAAGCGCTGAAATGAGTCACGTGTGCGTGCATTATTTTCTTCAGGTAAGCACTAAGAAGAGTCTCTCTTCCACCTCCCTGGCCTGACGTACGTCACAATAGCCGGGTTCACACGTACACCAATTAGCGGGATACAAATCTCGAGATTTGCATCGCGATCGTCATCCCGAGTTTTTTGCACGTGTGGACAGAAAAAACCCGAAAATTAGCGGGATAAGCATCGCGATGCTAATCCCAAGAAATCTTGCGCTGGTTCGTCAATTAGCGGGATAATTGGCCGCGCGCTGGTACGTGTGAACGGTCGGGATTACAATCTCGAGTTTTTATATCCCATCATGCAATGCGCACATCACAACAGCGAGGCCTCTGCGAAGAGGTCCTTCACCTCTTTGGAGCACAACAACAACAGCGCGCGAACCACACCACTGACGCGTAAAAGACAATGGACAAAGGTAAGTGCGCGCAAGCAGTGACAGAAGCCGGGTTCACACGTACACCAATTAGCGGGATACAAATCTCGAGATTTGCATCGCGATCGTCATCCCTAGTTTTTTGCACGTGTGGACAGAAAAAACCCGAAAATTAGCGGGATAAGCATCGCGATGCTAATCCCAAGAAATCTTGCGCTGGTTCGTCAATTAGCGGGATAATTGGCCGCGCGCTGGTACGTGTGAACGGTCGGGATTACAATCTCGAGTTTTTACATCCCATCATGCAATGCGCACATCACAACAGCGAGGCCTCTGCGAAGAGGTCCTTCACCTCTTTGGAGAACAATAACAACAGCGCGCGAACCACACCACTGACGCGTAAAAGACAATGGACAAAGGTAAGTGCGCGCAAGCAGTGATAGAGAAGGGCGCTGCGTGACCCAGTTTGCAGGCTTTGTTGTTGTCTCTATCGGCACTTAGCGGGATAATTCGGTACGTGTGGACGCTCGCCAAATTAGCGGGATACCGATCGCGATCGCCATCCCGCTAATTTGGTACGTGTGGACGCTCGCCAAAAAACTCGGGATGAGCATCGCGATCGTCATCCCGCTAATTTGTACGTGTGAACCCGGCTAGAGAAGGGCGCTGTGTGACCCAGTTTGCAGGCTTTGTTGTTGTCTCTATCGGCAATTAGCGGGATAATTCGGTACGTGTGGACGCTCGCCAAATTAGCGGGATAGGCCTACCGATCGCGATCGCCATCCCGCTAATTTGGTACGTGTGGACGCTCGCCAAAAAACTCGGGATGAGCATCGCGATCGTCATCCCGCTAATTTGTACGTGTGAACCCGGCTATTGTTTTACACTAGCAGTGCGCACTCAGTTGTTACAAGTGCGTCACGCGCTACTATACGCGCTGTCAATCCTGTAAACAACTTCTAGTTCGGGCCGCGGACTGCCACAACAGCCGGTGTAGCGGCAGATAGCGTTCCGCGGCGTTTTTTTTTTGTTCTAAAACAGTATCCGCCGGCAGATCGTGTCCTAACACTGGCGGATACTGTTCTGAAGCGCAGGTATCGTTACTATCGTTGCTTCTCACTGTGGTTTCTTCTTTTCGCTGATTCTGCCAATGCGCCCCTGCTTGTTCGCTGCTTCCATTTCGAGTTTCACGTACAATAACTCTATATTTGCTGCTTCCGCCCCTCGCTGCTGCTGTTTCGCTGCCTCCACTTACACTCCAGACCGGTATTCCGAGGTTACAACAGCTAGCTCTGGTCCGCACGTATCTTTTTTTTTTTCGTAGCCATGCGAGAAATTATCTTATAGATATATGCTTTTGAATAGCATTATGATCCCTCCCCCTCCCTCCCCCACCCCCTCCCCTCGGCTCCCCCTCAAACGAGAAAATGAAAGGGAGGCAGAATTCACTCCAGTGCACATGGTGCAGGTATCATGCCTAGGTGAATGCAGCACTTTGCCTACTAAAATGTCCGCAGATTATAAAAATATCAACAGATTATAAAAATGTCAACCGTGAGTCCCTGTAACGTATTCAAAGAGAGGAATAAGTCCGCCCTGTTGTGTATTCATAGGGAGGCAGAATTCACTCCATCTCGTGACGATTCATGCAGCATTTTGCTTACTAAAATGGCTGCAGTAGCCACTTGGAACCTAATCCGCGCAGCGCGGAACTCTTTCGACACAGTCCCTGACGAAGATCACGTGCACGCGGCAGGTTAAGCAACGCTATTACAACGTAGTAGCCTGTACGTACAAAATCCGCCGCTGTACAGTATCTGCCGTCACTAATCGCGGCAGATTTCAGCCCATGTCGGAACGATAACTGCCGATTGAAACGATAACTGCCGGCGGATACTGTTCTAGAACAAAAAACGCCGCGGAACGCTATCTGCCGCTACACCGGCGGCCTTTCTTGTGCATAACAGTACGTGGCGTACGTATACTCTTATACGTACGTACAGTACTTACAGTGTGCGGGATTTCCGAGTGCGACGTGCGTAAATGTTTGGGACGAACATCTTCGGACATCTTGACTTTTGAGCGAGTGCTACATGTAGCTGACTGGTATTGACCCACAAAGGTACGTGAATAATGCTGTTAGTTTTCGACCCATTTTATAAAACTAATGATGCACAGGATTATTTCGTGGCGTTAGTGAAGGTGCGGCTCACTCTCGAGTATTGACAACGGTTGCAAACATGCACTCGGCTGCGCCTCGTGCATGTCGCACCATTGTCAATACTCTCGAGCGCGCCGCACCTTCACTAACACACTCTATCCTGTGCATCATTAGTATATTATAAAATGGGTTCAAGAATGTAGCCAAGTGGAAGCGCTGAAATGAGTCACGTGTGCGTGCATTATTTTCTTCAGGTAAGCACTAAGAAGAGTCTCTCTTCCACCTCCCTGGCCTGACGTACGTCACAATGTTTTACACTAGCAGTGCGCACTCAATCAGTTGTTACAAGTGCGTCACGCGCTACTATACGCGCTGTCAATCCTGTAAACAACTTCTAGTTCGGGCCGCGGGCTGCCACAACAGCTGGCGGCCTTTCTTGTGCATAACAGTACGTGGCGTACGTATACTCTTATACGAACGTACAGTACTTATAGTGTGCGGGATTTCCGAGTGCGACGTGCGTAAATGTTTGGGACGAACATCTTCGGACACCGTTTGAGCGAGTGCTACATGTAGCTGACTGGTATTGACCCACAAAGGTACGTGAATAATGCTGTTAGTTTTCGACCCATTTTATAAAACTAATGATGCACAGGATTATTTCGTGGCGTTAGTGAAGGTGCGGCTCACTCTCGAGTATTGACAACGGTTGCAAACATGCACTCGGCTGCGCCTCGTGCATGTCGCACCATTGTCAACACTCTCGAGCGCGCCGCACCTTCACTAACACACTCTATCCTGTGCATCATTAGTATATTATAAAATGGGTTCAAGAATGTAGCCAAGTGGAAGCGCTGAAATGAGTCACGTGTGCGTGCATTATTTTCTTCAGGTAAGCACTAAGAAGAGTCTCTCTTCCACCTCCCTGGCCTGATGTACGTCGCAATGTTTTACACTAGCAGTGCGCACTCAATCAGTTGTTACAAGTGCGTCACGCGCTACTATACGCGCTGTCAATCCTGTAAACAACTTCTAGTTCGGGCCGCGGGCTGCCACAACAGCCGGCGGCCTTTCTTGTGCATAACAGTACGTGGCGTACGTATACTCTTATACGTACGTACAGTACTTATAGTGTGCGGGATTTCCGAGTGCGACGTGCGTAAATGTTTGGGACGAACATCTTCGGACACCTTGACTTTTGAGCGAGTGCTACATGTAGCTCACTGGTATTGACCCACAAAGGTACGTGAATAATGCTGTTAGTTTTCGACCCATTTTATAAATCTAATGATGCACAGGATTATTTCGTGGCGTTAGTGAAGGTGCGGCTCACTCTCGAGTATTGACAACGGTTGCAAACATGCACTCGGCTGCGCCTCGTGCATGTCGCACCATTGTCAATACTCTCGAGCGCGCCACACCTTCACTAACACACTCTATCCTGTGCATCATTAGTATAATTGCGTACCACTATAACTGAGAAACTACCCACCAAGTGCGACTGAGTATACCCGCGTATGAATTAATTAGCACGCTTGATGACCGCGCGCTGTCCATTTGTTTTGTACATGAAAATCGCGCAGTTCCCAGTCTTTTCAATTAAGCGTCTTTGGTACTATGCTATATCCAGTGGTTAGAGATCGAAGGATAAAACCCAAACAAACTAAGAGATGACGTCATTTCAATTCATGGTGCGCCGGACGTGTCAAAACTTGAACTACTTGAAAAACGATTCTTTGCAAATTTGCGGCTGTTTCATTGGTTGAAAGTTAAAATGAGGTCTGTATCGATATTCACAAGAGATATCGATACGCCATCTTCATTCTTTTTCTCAAGTCGAATACTGTATAGTCGAGTCGAGTCAAGATACAAAAATATGTCGTCAAAAGCGAGCCCACTGCTGAAGAAACTCATGGAGTCTCATTTAGATATTAGACCAAGTGACTTGATCATTATTAATGATAAACACATAAAACAAATTATTTCTGATTTACGCGATTTCTTTAATTTTAAAGTGTTTATAATTCCATTTGATCAATTTTTTTTTTTTTTAAATCATGATGATTATAATTTCATAACCCACATGTTACCGGAACAAGATAACACAGGAAGCCATGTACATGGCATCTGATATAAAGGTAAGCCCTAAGATTTATATTACTATTAGTCTATTCGAATTTGGAACAATTTAAAAAAATATATATTTATTTATTGTTTTGTGTTTGTTTTTATTTACATTTTTTTGTGTGTTGTGGTTGTAATAGAACGTGGCTCTAAAGGCAGTTTGGATTATTTAGGAATGGGGTGGGGGTTTTTCATTGCATTAGGCAGCTTTCTAACGCCAGACCGAACGTCAAGCTTAGTACGAGGTGACGTCTCAAATTCTTACCCTCGGGTCGTCTTCTAAATCTGAGGACGGGAGTCGGTGGAGATTTCCCCGATTCCACGTCGTCGCGACTTGTAACGACGTGAGTGACACTGTATTTCTTTGTAAGGCCTAGATCTATATGATTATGGATAATAATCTAATTCTGCTAGGTTTAATCTTCACGGGCCTAAAAGATAGATTGAAGTGTTAAAATTCACATAAGTTAAAGAGAGAGAGAGAGTGAGAGGGTGGGGGGGGGGGGGGGGTTATGAGGCATTTCCCCCATCAGAAATGTTCCCCCCCCCCCCAGTTAACCCAAACACTAAAAATGACCTCTAACATGTTGTAAGAGACTTTAGAGGTCACAGTCGCCAATTCCCCCGAAAATGTCAATCCAACTTAACACCCCAGGTTCTTCCTTCCCCTTGGCCTTCTTCTTCTTTCCTCTTTTTTTCTCTTTTCCTTTCCCCTTTCTCTTCTTCCATACCTAAAGAAAATTTGTGACAAATTTTAGACAAGTTGTCTGATTTTACCAACATCAGCAAAGAATAAGGGGAAAGCACGAATGACAATAAATCAGAGCGAAGAGATTGTGTTACATGCAGTCTCTTCGGCTCGATAAGAAACTTGACACCCCACCTCTCTCCCCTTGTGGAAATTTCCACAAAAGCAGGTGCCACACCCAGGTGCGTGCCAGACGAAAGAATGCGCGCGCTGGAATAAACAGCGTGTAAATATCCTGGAAATATCGATCGAAGAACCAGCTCATTAGTTGAATTAAAGGAATCATTGCAAAAATATCGTGATTCTATAGCCTTTCTTTTGGCGCATAGTAGGAAACATCAAACAGTCGAATATAGTGTACTTGATCGAATATCTTATGTTCCCTGAACACTAAAAAAAAAAAAGATCGATTAATCAGTCAATTAAAAATGCAATCACAGAAATAAAAAGGTCTCGTATGCCCAGAGAAATTCACTACGAGTAGGTTCAATGAGATGCAGTCATCACCTGGTTAGACAGCAAAATCGTGACAATTAATTTCAGTTCACGCTCATCATAACTGCTTATTACTTATCAAAGTTTTGGCCAGGGAGGTCTTTCTTCCACCTCCCTGGTTTTGGCTATCAACATTCGTTCGTACGTGTTTTTTGTTTGTTTGTTTGTTTTGTATGTTTTTCCTCAAGTGAAAGACGTAATGATTTCTTCGTATCGAACGTAGACTATGTTTACCGTTTATCCAAACAGTAGGCGCCTAGGCGTACTTTCTGAATATATTCAGAAATTTCTATCAACATTTTAAATATATTACAAGACTCCCAAATACCAGTTGAAAAAAAAATAAGAAATCGAATTTTTGAGATATGAACAACAACAAAAAATAACTAGATCTGTCGTCTTTGGGACACGATACATACATGGTATAAGTATGAACTTGATAGGCATATCACTTTCTGAGCTAACCTCTGCACAACTTTTGGGGAGAAATAAAGAAAGAAAGAAAGAAGAAGAAGAAGAAGAAGAAGAAAGAAAGAAAGAAAGAATCCGTACAGATACAGAAGGTGATTCGAGAGGATACTCGGATCACCTAAAAATGCATAGGAAAAGACCACTTCAACTTCGAATGACTTCGAATTTCTCAAAACCGTTCCCTAGTTCATGGACATCCCATAGAAACGCGTGTTTTGATATATAGGCCTACACGTTGCTATGGCATGTCCTCGAACTATTATATCTAGTTTCGCGAAACTACGGCCTGGCATGGCCACAGTAATTTTTTTCCGTAACCTCCCGCCTCCCCTTCCCCGATTCGAAAACAGCTTGATTGAAGCCCCTGCCTATATTTAAACACGAACCTTATTAAACCCTAAGTTAGGTACATGGTTTATATGGCTAGTGTTTGAATAGAATTTACTATTTTAAGTTAATAATAGACTGTCAGTATTGCAACTGATTAACAAATTGCCCTACATCGACGTAAATATTTTGTTCATAAATATGAATAAGACTCTCAGTAGTTCCATAATCGTTTGTGTGTCGATCGGCAGGTTAGGGTTACGGAAAAAATAATCGCGGCCTGGCCTCTGCTCTGCCATGCCTCGTCTTCTGTACACGTGTATGTACGCCTGTACTGTACGCCTGTACTGTATACATGTACAACACGGTCCACATCACGCACATGGTTTTGCAGCAGATTTCACGGTCGACGGTCGGTCGATGCTACACTACAGCAGTGAATGCGATTGAAGGATAGCGAGCTTCGCGATGCCGCGGGCTGTATGTGATGATTTTAATCACAAATCGTGTTTGGTAGTGTGGTTTTTTGAGCAAATTTGTGCTCAAACCTTCTGAAAAGACCTTTAGTCTGACATCAGATAGAAAAAGAAGACATACGAGAATGAAGTGAGTATCAGTATGTTATAATAAAACTGAATGAAAATTGTGTCAGTTTCGCGTTTTCAGGAGCCGGTGAATTTGCCCGGCTCGCGATCGCGAGTTTGTTTTATTCTGTTACGGAGGGATACCATGCAAGAAGCCTCGCAAAATTACATGACGGTCCTATTATAAAATGGGTTCAAGAATGTAGCCAATAGGAAGCGCTGAAATGAGACACACCTCCTTCCTTTACTTCAGTACAACTGCACTGCCTGTAATCCTATGGTAGATTGCCGATCGTCTGTGCGCGCGGCGGCTCCTTTGATGAATTGCGTGCATACGCGTACGCGCCGTCAATCCTGTAAACAACTTCTAGTTCGGGCTGCCGGCCGGCCGGCCTGTCTTCCCTTGTGCATAACATATGTGGCGTACGTACGTATACTGTACTATACGTACACTTTGTACAGTACAGTAGACCAAGCGTTATGGGACCGGACACGTACATGGAGTCACTTTGAAGAGCAAATCCAACGATTTAGCAGGTTAATTCTCACGCCGTTTTCAGAGTATGTTGTCTAGTAGGCCTATATGAGAAGTCTATATCAAGTCTTTAAGGTAAAGGGTGCATATTCTATGTAAAATAAGTAAGTTTTCATGCGGGTGTCCGGAAACCCAACCCCCCATTATACTTATACTGTATGTGCGGGACTTCCGCGAGTGCGACGTGCGTAAAAGTTTGGGACGAACATCTTCGGACGTCTTGATCCACAAAGGTACGTGAAAAACGCTGAAAAATGATGTTAGTTTTCGAATTTTCGACCCATTTTATAAAACAAATGATGCACAGGATTATTTCGTGGCGTTAGTGTAGGCGTAGCTCACTCTCGGGTATTTACAATGTAGTGCATGTTTCCCAATTGTAAATACCCTCGAGTGCACTACGCCTACACTAACGCACTCTATCCTGTGCATCATTAGTATATTAACGAACCTTTTGACACACTCTGGTTAAATGACCGACTATGACGCACATAATGGGTCAGTATGTGACGGACATTTTGCTCCCGTGACGGTACCACGCATCATCAAATTGGTGGTACTTGACGCGACCATGACGCACTTTTCCCGGGGGTCAAGAGGTGCGTCATACAAATGACAGCTGCATAAACATATACACTCGTGGCTATCTGGTTCAATGCTCAGACACTTCTGCTTGGAGAACAGTTGCTCTAGTTTGCGTTCCTAACAAGAAATATTATCCGTAGTGTTGCTCCACATAACAAGTCATGATGTACAATTTTATTATAACTAGCGGGTACCCGTGCTTCGCAGTGGCCATGGCCACTGTGCACAGTGAACGCGTCGCCGCAGTTACCGTGCATTCGCGTCTGACGCGAGCATCACCGTCATCGCGCGTATAACATGACCCTGATGTTGCAACGCGTAATCCATGTGTAGGACCGCATAGCAACCGGCTTGTGCCGAAAGGGTGGGTTGGGTGGTGGCGCGTCGCGTTAATGGGAACACCACCCTTCGTCCAAAGCCCCCCCCCCCCCCCCCCGGTTTTGCCGAAAGGGTGCGTTGGGAGCGTTGGATCGCGTCGCGTTGACTGGAACCCCACCCTTCGTCCAAACCCCCCCCCCCCCCGGTTTTGCCGAAAGGGTGCGTTGGTACTTTTTCTCTTTTTCTCATGTAACCCTATAAAGCCCAAGCTATCTTGATGTTATTGTTTGATGTTTCATCGTCACATTCGGCACATGGGTAGAGCAACTCATAGTCTACATGACCGCATACTTGATTTTTTTTTTTCATGGTGACACATAGAGGGCGCTATTCACCAAAATATAAAGAAATACATAGGAAATATGCTAAAAACATGATTTTTCTGTATAATTTCTTTATCCCCACTATGTGTTATCATAGACCAATATTTTTCATATTTGCCACAAATGATTTGCAAGTCAAAGCTCATTATTTTTTATGGTCGAAATTTCTCAAGGTCACTACATGGGGGCGCTATTCATAACAAAATAAAGAAATACATTATGAGACCTGTGATGTATTGTTAGGAATAGGTACATGCATATAGTTATCATATTTCATATACCAATAATATCGGAATTTTAAGTTTGCAGATTGATAATGTGATAAACAAATGATATTAGAGGTATAACTTGGGTGGAGGAATCAAAATGACACAAAATAGAATGGCAATCTTTGGAAAATACTGTTATTTTCAAGTACCTCTATTATATCTACTGTTTTATGGCATTGTCACAGAAAAACAAAGGAAATAATAGGAAGAACATTTCAGGGCCATAATTACTTCACATTTTGCTCCTTCAGCAAATTTCAGCCAAGAAACGCCCATTTTATACATTATAATATGGGTAATTGGAATTGGAACAGAAAAATATGCAAAATCTGACTGACATGGTTGTCAGTTTTATTGTTGCCATGGCAACCAGCAATATCAAATATAGCTTAATCATATGTCAAAATGTTTGGAATAAGATTTTTAGAAAAGTCACCAAATTTGGTTAAAACTGAATTAAGGGCGAAGGAGTGGCGAATGAAAATCGGGTAGGGGGCACAATGTGCCCCCCCCCCCTTGGGCTTTATAGGGTTAAAAGACGAGTTTTGAATTCATATCTAACCAACTGATATTAAACAACAAATAGCAATTAGACCAAACAGTAATTGGACGAAATGATGACTAGACCAACTGGTATATATTAGACCAACTGATATTAAACAGTCTATTAGACCAACTGGCTGTAGACCAAGTTGTAATAGAGTGTAAACCGATCCGGACGATAGCCTCTTTGAAATGGTTGTTTGAAGGTTAAATATAAATTCAATTCTTTTGATATTACGTAAGAAAAAGTACCAACGCACCCTTTCGGCAAAACCGGGGGGGGGGGGGGGGGGGGGGCTTTGGACGAAGGGTGGGGTTCCAGTCAACGCGACGCGACCCAACGCTCCCAACGCACCCTTTCGGCAAAACCGGGGGGGCTTTGGACGAAGGGTGGTGTTCCCATTAACGCGACGCGCCACCACCCAACCCACCCTTTCGGCACAAGCCATAGCAACCAAGCTGTTTATTATTCATTTTTTTTTTTGTTATTTGCATAGTAAACGATTGACCCCTACTCTAACCTACCCATTGCACATCTTAGATACCTGTTCTATCATTGTACGGGGTCAGTTCAGTATGAAAGTACATCGTTTAGGAGCCTATTCGTGAACAGACAAAGAGAGAGTCTCTGATTTTATTAGTTTAGATTTCAAACGGGTTAAGTTTGCATCATGTTTGCTCTAAATAGTAGGTGCCAAAAGAGGTGTTGCTAATGAGTAATGACATCCAAATAGTAGGCCTAATAATGTTACTTCTGAAAAACTGTTGCTGCTTATTGTCAATTAGAGAATGAAGGTATTGTTTTTAGTTGCTGACGTGCATCTGTCGTCTCATATAACACAGGCAATCTATGCTAAAAATAATGGAATCCGATCGCTTGTTATATGATATATAGATGCAAGTCAGCAGCTAAAAACAATACCTTTATTCTCATTCTTAAACACTTCAATTCAAGATTGGTTTTAATTTTAAAAATAGACTAACTTTTAGACTAGGCAATTTTTACATTTTTTACACAAAATATTACCTGGGCTTTAGAATCGATCAGTCCCGTTATTACTATGCGGCTCCAATTGGTTCGAGCAGCGCGTGTGCGCATTGCGTAGACGTGCACATGCTGCAGCCATGTGTATGTAACACGGCCAGGGGTTCCAGGGGGAAAGCCCCTTATTGAGGATCATGGCAAAAATGTGACCGTCCACAACGAATCACTCGTTAAGTTGGTACCAAGGTGAGTCTGGTTTCTGGGTTCTGTTCGTTTCCAGTGGAAGAATTGAACAGGTGTTCTCTACGATAATGTGATCCATGGGCGTTTGTTTGCATTGATTGAATGAAGTATGTTATACATGACCGACCCAGTTACCACCCATTGCCTTTTATCGTTCTTCGTAATCAACAATGCCCAGGGATTGCACTATGGTACAGAACACCTAATCAATTCTTCTACTGAAAACAAACAGAAACTAGTCTCAAGTCGGTGCCGACTTTACAAGCGATTTGTGGTGGATGGTCACAAATATGCTGATGCCTTAATGAGATAACGAAGGTCTAGTAGATTTGTTCATAGGGTCTTCCTTTGCATATGAAGTGATGGCTTGAGAAAACTACTGGTAACCACAGTATTTCATGTGTTTTTACTACTATGTAAAGTGTGCTTGTGCATGTCAACCAAAATCAGTATCAGGTAGCCATTGCACATAGATATACCACTATTGTTATTTATATTAGGCCATATGAGCCGACCCATTCATTTTTAACAGAATTTTTATTGGACTTTTTTTATGGGAGTATCCGCTACAGACCCTATATGCATTCCACCATGCGGAACAGCATTACAATTGAAATTGCCGCCATCGTGGAGGACATGGCTTGTCATGTACACCATTTCGCTGGTTTGCATCAGAGTTGACAACCCATTGATACCGGGAATCGGTTGACCAGGCAACATTTCAATATAACCATTGTTTTCTGGCATCTTGTAGGGGCAGAAATTCTATGCATAGGGTCTATTGCATTTGCAAATGAAAGTGAGTCAGAATTCCCAGTTACACCAGCCCAAATCAAATTATTGTCCCCTGGATTTACATTTGGAAAACTGTTTATAAACAATGTCCCTGCTGTACATGTATCACAAGCAGTGGTGTGTGTATTGTGTAAAAGTATATTTCTTATATTTAAGAATCCCTATATTCCTTAGTTTCTTTTTGTTTGTTTGTTTGTTTTGTTTATTTTTTAAAGATATCGAAATGACAAAACTGGCTCAAAGCCTGTTCACTTACTCCTTTATCTAATTTTTATTTTCTTGTGACAGCTTCTAAAATCCACCAAGAACTAGTAAGAGAACTTAAGTCTGATGGAAAATGGTCAGAAAATTGTAACAAGCTCCTCTGCAGCACAGATGCTTCGTTTCTCCTTTATGAGTTTGACCGATTCAGGAGCATGACTGGCAAAGTTTATGGCGATAAGACCTATGAAGTACTGACAATAAATCCAGTTATGTTCTGGTGTCCAGTGATGGACTGTAAATCAAAGAAAGGTATGATACAATTATCTATAATGGAGCTCTAGGGTCATTCCATGCCAATTCACCCAATGAAAGTGCAATTTTGCACCCTTCCGTCTCAGAATTTGCTCAAATTTGGTACACATAAAGTTTAACATTACCTTCCCATGAAACAAAAAAAAAGCCATTCCGAGCTATGGCCCGCCCTATTTGATTCGTTTTGGCAAAAATGGTTGTGACCTTCCATTTCAACGGCACAATGCGTCTGAACTGGTTGACCAATTTTTGTGAAACTGGTACCATTCAAAATGAAATTCAAAGAGGAATTCAAAAATGGTATCAAACATATTATTGGAGAAAGTTAAAGTGCTATGACCTTTGACCTTTCCTTTAACCTTGCTTTTGCCCCCCAGACGAATAATATTTTTACTTGATTTTTATGTATGTTAATTGTCAGTATAGTATTAACATAACATGTAAATATCTAGGATGATATTTTATTTCTTCACCTTTAAAAACTCTTTTTAATGCAATTTACAAAGTTACTGTTACCCCCACATACTGATATTTTGTTGGTAATGTGTGTACAAGACTCCATTATAAATGAATACTTTCAAACTAAAGTAACATTACAATCAAATGCAATAATGTATTCCATATCTGTTGCTGATGCTTCAAAGATCTCAAGGATGTATCCAGTTTGGGACAGTAGAGCTGACTACATGTAGGAAGCATTTTGTTTCTGTCAAAACTGCAGATTTCTGATGATTTGTATATGTATACCTATTGCACCCCAATCAAAAGGGCTAAACAAATGTCTCTCTTCATAAGCAAATGGAGTCTACGTACATGTATACATTATCATTGTGTTTAATGTTTCCTTTATTACCTGAAATGTTTAGTTTTCTGTTTTAATTGAATGTAATTTAACTTCAGTTTGGAAGTATTCAAGTAAGCCTGAAGACACGTGAAAAGAACGTCGCTGCATTATTTTTTTCGCAAAAGTTCTTAATTTTTTTAATTATTATAATTTATGCAAATGAGGTGCATCAAATTTCATAAAATTCACAAATATATCAATATTTCCTTCAAAAATTATAATTGGATTCTAATTCTTTGCAGAAAGTATCCCAGAAGCATTGTCAACAAGATTATATGGTAATATTTTCAAATTTCAAAACATTTTCTTTGTATTGTATTGTTTTCCGAATTTCTTATGTATTCTATTGTTTTTATTTCTTATGTATTTCCTTGTTTTTAAGATTTTTTTTTGTTTTCTAATCTAAAATTAGTTGATGTGAAGTCACATAACATCTTTTAAATGGCCTAGAAGATTGAAAAAGCTGTGTTTTAGAGCAATTTATGAAATATGCTGCTTTGCACACAAACGTATGGGAAAAGCAGGTTTTTGCCAAATTTTGGGCAGACATGCACTTACGAAATGTCACGTGACCTCGCGACCGGTGGTCGGATTTTCGCAAAATTTATTTCAAAAGAAAAAAAAAGTCACCAAAAATTATCACGCGATCAGCGGCGGTCGCGCGGCAGCAGAAAATTTTTGTACGGGGGGGGGGGGGTCAATTTGACCCCCCCCCAGTGGACATAGGGTTAAGGGAATCTCTTAACCATGATTAAGTTAAAGGAAGCACATAGTTTAAGGGACTCATGGCGAGTGTTTTATTACACAAGTGTTAATGGTGAAAATGGCCACAGGACAAAAGTTCCTTCTAAGTCAGCAATATTTAATTCTCCATTTTCAGTGCCACAAAAATCTTCTTAATGTGTGTAATTATGGAAGTTATATCTCACTATAATAAATGCTTTTTCCTGACCCCCCCCTACTATACTTCATGATCAATTTTGCCAAAACTGGTTTATGTCATTAAGAGACAATGCCGACGAACTGTTCAATACAGTTAGAGGAAGGGTGGTAAACAAAATCCAGCAGTCATATCACATGTATCACATTTTTAAGTATAAT